>NC_064561.1:59096197-59420697 GCF_937001465.1 Orcinus orca | reverse complement strand
CACAGATGTGTGTGTTTGTCTGGGGTCGAGGTAGGGTGGTGTGGCTCATCCAGCTCCTAGGGGAGTGGTGAGTGGCCTTTACTTTGGTCCCCAGGCCTTTGGCAATCCTCCTGGGGGTTATGTCCCTTGAGGAAACACTTGATGCTGTAGCAAAAGCCCATGATGTTTCTTGACTTGTTCTCAAGCTTGGCTGTGGTAGGATCCCTGGCGAAACCCCCAGGCGTCCTCAGCTCCCTGCTTTCTTGGCTGGGATACACTGAGCACTTTTCCTCCGGGTACAGAAGCTCAGCAACTTTTATAGAAAATTTAGAAAAGCCAGACAAGCTTAAGCAGCTTCCACTTGTGTGAAAACAGCTGGCTGGGTTGGAAGTGATGTGTATATATATATTCTTGTATGATTGAATCCCACCTCATGAAAGGTCACAGAAAGTGGTGTATGTGTACTACGAGTGTATGCAGAATGTCCCAATCAAGTGTGTGCATCATATTTCAACAGTAAGATGGGTAGACATCACCCAACATCTGTCTGGGTTTCTCAAGATCACAGATATTCCTCTTAGGTTATGAACTCTCAAAAGGACTTACATTTTATTGGGATGCCTGTATGGGTTTGGGATTGTTACACAACCTGCTTTCTGTACTTAATATATTGGGAACATATTCTAGGTCATTAAGTGCCCTTCCTGTGTTCCACCATGGCCCTGTGATGTTGGGATCAGGGTGTGGTTGGTCCTGAGGGGCTGGCTCTGGGCCAGGCTTCTCCCTGAGGTGCACTTCCCCTGTCTCTGGCTGCAGCTCAGCCCCGGCTCCTCTCCTCTCTGTTCCTCCCACAGCTGCAGAAACTCCTTCTCACCACGTCCTACCCAGCCTCGACCTCTGACAGCCAGAAGGAAGGGACCGCCTGGCGCCAGGCAGGCCTCAGGTCTAGAAGTCAGCGGCCTTGGGTCAAGGTATTTCTGCACATGCCCCCAGACCCACCCAGGCCTCTGGGGGTCTCCGGGGAGGGCGGTGTGCACCTTTCCGCTCTTGTTAGAGGCCATCAAGTTCAGTCCACTTCCAGCTTCCCTCTTTGCTCATCACACAACCCTTGTCACTGATATGCTGGGCACTGCTTGAGACCCAGGCCAGTCTGGGGTTCTAGAAAGAGCCTTGGGCTTGTTCGTGTGCAGTTGACCCTTGAACAACGTGGGTTTGAACTGTATGGGACCACTTGCACTTTTTTTCAGTAGTAAATACTACAGTACTGCAGGATCCACAGTTGGTTGAATCCGCAGATGCAGAGGAACCGTGGCTGCTGAGGGCTGACTAGAAGTCATATGTGAATTTCCCACTGCGTGGCCGTTCTACCCCCCGCAACCCCCACATTGTTCAAGAGTCAACTGTACCTCAGTGTTCCAGGCACTGTGTTAGTTGTTGGGTTAGAGCAGGGACGAGGAGGATGTGGCCTGCCCTCAGGAAGCTTATGCTAATGCGGTGACAGAAGGAAACGTAAGGTCCTCACTGGCACCATGGAGGCCATAAGGAGTTTGGATTCCTCTTTGTGGGGAGCCATCGGAGAGCTGAAAGCTCTATCTTGAGCACCCAGGAGGGAAGCAAGTCCCTTTTCCTCCTTGGGCTCCATCTTCCGAGACTTCCAAGGAGAGGTTTCAGAGGTAATTTCCCAGCGTTCCTGTTACTCAAAGCCTGCACCCAGCCCTCCCCTCTTGTCCCCAGACACTGCTGCAGGGGACTGCTGCGGACAGTCCCACCCCTTGGGGCAGAATCAGGATGGCATCTTTCTCAGACAGTGGCTCTGTAGGAGTCTGTCCCCTGCCTGGGCTCCCCTGGGGGGTGGACCCTGTCCCTGTGCCCCCTCCCTACTTGTCCTGGCTGACCTCCCAAAACAGAGGTCCATCCCTCATGTTCCATTCTGTCAACAGGGCAGCAGCTAAGCTCCTTCCTGAGCCAGCCTGCCCTCTGGAGTGCTAGGGGGCACACCAGGGGCATGAGACACCCTTGACAGCCAGTCTGGCCCCAGCAAAGAGACATTTGCACTGGGAGCAAAGGCCCTGTGTGGACCAGTGGGGGCAGATAAGGCTGGAGACAGCGGTCAGGTGGGGCTACATTGCAGAGCACCCCTGGCCAGGGGGCCTCCCCTTTACCCCACGGGTACTGGGAAGATACTGAATTGTTCTTTTTCTTTTTCTTTTTTTAACAGCTTTATGGAGGTGCCACTTATATACCATAAAAGGCACCTGTTTTAAAAGTATGATTCAGTGATTTTTAGTAAATTTACAGAGTCGTGCAGCCACGACCACAATCCAGTTTTAGAACGTTTCCATCATCCCAGGAAGATCCCCAGTGTCCCTGTTTACAGTTAATCCCTGTTCCCACGCCCAGCCCCAGGCAACCACTAATGTACTTCCTGGCACTCTCTCTGAAGGCTCCGCGCAGGGGAGTGGGGTAGTCAGAGCAGGGCTTTGGCAGTAAATCTAGAAAAGGCAAAATCCATAGCTAGGAGACCTGTTAGGAGGCTGGCCATTCCTTCATTCCTCATCCCCTGAGCACTGCTAAGTGCCAGGCTCTGTGCTGGAAGCTGGGGATGAAGTGGTGAAACCTGGCAATTCTGATGATCCAGGTGAGACCCGCTGGGCCTGGCCAGTGGCTGCAGGGGTGGGCAGCGGGGAGAAGCAGTGTGGGTCTCCTTCCTCACTCTGGCCTCTTTTCCTCTCCAGATGGACAGCGCCCAAGACAGGAAGGCCCCCATGATGCAGTCTCAGACCCGGAGTTGCACAGAGCTGCATAAGCACCTCACCTCGGTGCCGTCCTGCCCCCGGGCTAAAGCTCGCTCCCCTGATAGGGTCCTCCAGCCACCACCACCCCTGAGTCCCTGGGTCCCTGCCAAGGAGGATGAGGAGGCGGGTGAGGACTGCCCGAGTCCCCAGCCGGCTCCAGCCTCTCCCTGGGACTCCCCAGCACCGGGCAGGGCAGACCCCGGCGCCCAGGTGTCCCAGGAGGACATGCAGGCCATGGTGCAGCTCATTCGCTACATGCACACCTACTGCCTTCCCCAGAGGAAGCTGCCCACACAGGCCCCAGAGCCAGACCCCCAGCCCTGCAGCAGCCCCGCCCAGCAGGTCAGACCCCGGCCTCGGTGCCAGCACCCTTCCAAAGCCACCTGGGCTGAGTTCTCCATCCTGAGGGAACTTCTGGCTCAAGATATCCTCTGTGATGTCAGTAAACCCTACCGCCTGGCCACGCCTGTCTACGCCTCCCTCACACCCCGGGCTCGGCCCAGGCCCAAAGACAGCCAGGCCTCTGCGGGCCACCCCTCCCCCGTGGAGGAGGTGCGGGTCGCGGCTTCACCCCAGAGCTCGGGGCCCAGACCCAGCCTGCGCCCGCTGCGGCTGGAGGTGAAAGGGCACATCAGCCGGTTGGCCAGGCTGCAGCCTGAGGAGGAAGATGAGGAAGAGGAGGAGGAAGAAGAAGAAAAAGAGGAAGAGGAGTGGGGCCGGAAAAGGCCGGGCCGGGGCCTGCCGGGGACCAAGCTGGGGAGGAAGCAGGAGAGCTCTGTGTGCCCCGTGCGGCGTTCCAGGAGACTGAACCCGGAGCTGGGCCCCTGGCTGACGTTCACCGATGAGCCCATGGTCCCCGCGGAGCCCCAAGGGGCTCTGCCCTCGCTGCGCCTGGCCCCTGAGGCCTACCACGTGGAGGGGGAGCTGGGCAGCCCCGCGGACGAGGACAGTGGCCAAGACCAGCAGCTCCGACGGGGACCCCAGATCCCAGCTCTGGAGAGCCCCTGTGAGAGCGGGTGTGGGGACACCGACGAGGACCCCAGTTGTCCGCAGCTCTCTTCTGGAGGTAGTCGGAGTTGGTGGTCTGAGAGAGGGGGCAGGGCCAGGGTGTGGCAGACCCCACTGCCCGGGAGCCAGGAGCCCTGGGTTGGGCAAATCCCTCTCCCTCTCTGTCTCTCAGCTTCCCTTCCTGTGCAGTAGGCTAGTTGGGCAGATCTTCAGGAACCTCCTACCCATCTCTGAGTTTCTCATCATGCATGGGCCAGGTGTCCTTAATGAACGAGCAGCAAGATGCCTGCCTTCTTGGGGCTTGGTTTTCAGTGGGGGAGACAGGCAGTCAAAAAGTGGGCAAGAAAGGAAAAGTGATGACAAATTGTGATAAGTGCTCTAAAGAAGACTCCCTGGGTAGCAATGTGATGGAGGGTGTGAGTCTATAAATTCAGCTCCACAGTGAAGTGGCATTTTAAATGGTAACAATAGTGGGGATAATAATACAGCAGTTATCTGTTATGCACTCGCTATGCCAGGCTTGGTCTAAGACTTGACACGGATTATCCCCATTGTTCCTCACAGGAAGCCCGTGTGGTGGGTGCTGTTATAATTCCCATTTTAAGACACAGAAACAAAGGCACAGAGATAGCTAATGGTCGGTTCAGCGAGTTAGTCCTGCATCTGTCTGGGGCAGAGCCCACAGCCACTACTAGCCTTGGAAGCTGGAACGCTTCACCATTGTGCTACACTGATTGGCCAGAAGGGGTCGCCCTGGTTCCCATCAACTGCAGAATCAGTAGATCTGCCAGCTGTTAATGTTGCTGAGTCTGGGGGAATGAAGGTGGATTTGAGTTGTTCCTGCCAGTCCCTAAAAGTGGCAGAGGCTTTTGGGTCACACGCCTGAAAGAAGCTGTGCTTGGTACCGATGAAGTTCAGAGGGAAACATCTGCTAGCCATGCCATGTTGGGAAAAATCTTATTTTTTTCTTTTTTGTCTTCTTTTCAGACTCTCCCAGGTGCCTCATGCTGGCCTTGTCGCAAAGGTAGATTTTTAGAAATTGTTGGTTTATGACTCCAGGAGACCTTATCTGGTTGGGTGTAGGGTGGTTCATCGGCCCCTGAGCCTGGTCCTTGTCCCCACACCCCTGCCCTCATTGCCATATGGGACTCTTAGGATCTGGGCTCCCTTGAAAGGGAGTTTGCTTTTAGAAGTAGGCCCAGGGGAAAGATGGAGAATTTCATGGGGAAAAGTTGACAGTGCTGTGTGGCTTTGGGCAAGTGTCTTCTCCTCTCTGGGCCTCAGGTGTTCCATCATAAAATAAGGAGGGTGACAATGCTTGTCCTGTCTCCACCTCCCTCAAGTCTCTCCCATGTCTCCTTGAAAGAGCTGTACAGCTTTGATTTCCTCCAACAACCAGGAGAGAGTTCCCCTGAAAATTCTCCCCAGGCATCGCTTTCGTGGGCAGCAGAACCAGGGCCTGGCACAATGTCCCCTTGCCTTCCTGCCATGCTCGGGGAGGTGGAGCCTGCTGCTGACTGACTTCTCTCCTTCCTGTGCTCCCCAGCCCCACTGGCGACCCTCCTTTTGGCAAGAAGAGCTTCGAGCAGACCTTGACAGTGGAGCTCTGTGGCACAGCAGGTGAGCCGGGGGCTCAGCTGGTGGGGTGCCCTTGGGGACGCAGCCCCTTGGGCAGTTAGGGAGTACCCCATCAAGCCTTCCTTGCCACCGCTGCACAGGCTACGCCAGGTCTTGAGCTACACATTGAGGGCGTTATAAGGAGAGTCAGGGCCCAGGTTCAGCTGTTTAGCTGCCAACAGTTGGCACATGATCTGACATGAAAAGAGACACGTGTCTTCCCCTGAAGGAGCCCACAGTCTTATGTGGGCGACAGACTCACACCATGACAAGTACTGTTTGATATGCGCTTGTTCCAAAGACCGTGCAAGAGATCTGGGAGCACAGAGGAAGGGGAAGAGTGGGGAGGGGCAGGATGTGGCCTGAGAAGATTCACAAAGTACCCAGAGCAGCAGATATTTGAGCTAGGCTTGCAGGATGCATAGAAGTTGGAGAGACAAAAAAAAAAAAAAAGGGAAGGGTATCCCCGGCCACAGAATTGGCATGAGCAGAGGCACAGAGGAGCGGCAGTATAGGTGCATCAGAGGAGACTGGCCACCCGGTGTTGCTCTGTGGCAGAACTGGGGGGTCAGGCAAACACAACCACCAAAGGCTGAGAGGAATGCCAGGCCGAAGGGGTTCGTCTAGATCCTGTGGGCTTCGGGAGCACCAGAAAGGAAGAGCTCTCTGGCTGATGCCCGGGGGACGATGGAGTCCAAGGTCAGTTGCAGGACCACTGAGGTCACTGTGGTGGTCAAATCCAGGTGGGAGATGTTACCTATGGTACCTGCCCCCTCTGCACCCTGGGAGACTTAAGAGGCATTTGGAACGACCGGTGGGAGGGCTCGTGGAATGATTGGATATGGAGCAGGAAGAGAGATCTTGGATGATCTGGAGGCTTTGGCTACCGTTGCCAGACTACAGAAGGGATGGCAAAGGGCTTTCATCACACGCCAGCTCTGAAAAATTACTGATGGACTGTGTGAGAAGGAGTCCCAGGCTACGTCCAGGCTCGGTCCGCAGTGCGGTAATCGATTAGTGATGCCTGCCATCCATTGGCTCTGGGGAGTGGCGCCATATATGCTACTTCCCTGCCATCCCAAATTAGGGTTTCAGTGTTCCTTGGAGAAGTGATCTGTCTCTGCCTCACATGTGTTTCCTCTTGCTTGGGTAGGACTCACTCCGCCCACCACGCCTCCGTACAAGCCCACAGAGGAAGACCCCTTCAAGCCAGACATCAAGCACAGCCCAGGCAAAGACATAGCTCCCACCCCGGAGGTTCCGCAGCTCGGGGCCGCCGCAGAGGCTGCCCGCAAGCTGCCGAAGAAGCACCCAGAGCGGAGCGAGCTCCTGTCCCACCTGCGGCATGCCGCAGCCCAGCCAGCCTCCCAGGCTGGCCAGAAGCGCCCCTTCTCCTGTTCCTTTGGAGACCACGACTACTGCCAGGTGCTCAAGCCAGACGGCGCCCTGCAGAGGAAGGTGCTGAGGTCCTGGGAGCCATCTGCGGTCCACCTTGAGGACTGGCCCCAGCAAGGGGCCCCGCGGGCTGAGGCACAGGCCTCTGGCAGGGAGGAAGACGGGAGCTGTGATGTCGGCGGCCCCACCAAGGACAGTACGCTGCTGAGAGACCACGAGATCCGCGCCAGCCTCACCAAGCACTTTGGCCTCCTGGAGACAGCCTTGGAGGATGAAGACCTGGCCTCCTGCAAGAGCCCCGAATACGACACCGTCTTTGAGGACAGCAGCAGCAGCAGTGGCGAGAGCAACTTCCTCCTAGAGGAGGACGACGAGGAGGAGGATGATGACGAGGACTCAGGGGTCAGTCCCCCTCGCTCTGACCACTGCCCCTACCAGAGCCCACCAAGCAAGGCCAGCCGGCAGCTCTGTTCCCGCAGCCGCTCCAGCTCTGGCTCCTCGTCCTGCCGCTCCCGGTCACCAGCCACGCGAAGGACCTTCAGGTATGGATAGACGGGTGGCCTCAGGATGGGTGGTGGACCCCTGAGGACCCCCCAGTTTCAGGGTGTCAGGGGAGAGAGGAGCCCTGAAACTGGGGCTGCGTCTCCCTGTGTGGTCAGTGTCCTGGTCGGAGGCCCTGGAGGTGGACTCCTTGGGGAGTTGTGGGCAAGTCCTGTATCCAGGCAAAGCCTGCTGTGTGGCAGTCAGGAGTGGCCCAAATCTCCTGGCCTCGGGGGAGGAAGAAAACTCACTTTCTGGCCTATTGTGGCCTGATATCCAAATGAACTTGCCCCTCATTCATCTGTTTCTGTTTTTATATTTGTAAAATGGTTAGGTTTTTGTGTAAACATATACAGTTAACCCTTGAACAAGGCGAGGGTTAGGGGCACCAATCCTCCCTACAGTCAAAAATCCCGTGTAATTTATAGCCGGCCCTGCTTATCCGAGGTTCCTTCGCATCTGCAGATTCAACAGCTGCCGACAGTGTAGTACTGTCGTATTTACTGTTGAAAAAATCCCAGTGTAAGGGGATCCACAGAGGTCACATCCATGTTGTTCAAGGGTCAATATACCCACACAGTGTAATACCTATGTGATGTTTACATGTGAAAGAAAGATCAGCATAATTCTAATCTATGTTCAAAAAAAAAAAATACCGGGATTTAAAGCAGTGATAAGGTTTATTCCCATTTCTCCGTGCTGCTGAGTTGCACAGTGTCTTCCGGCAGTCAGCCGCCCCCGTGGGAGCTCTTTCACCTTCGCACAGGGATGATGTGTCATGAGCCTGTTTGCTCGTACCATCTTTGCTCACTGAACCGGACTGTAGAAGGAGCTGGTCCAGAATTCCGTGGGGGGCTGGGCAGAAAGAATAGAAGTTTGGCATATTTTGGTGGAGATAGATTGCTTCTCTCCCTGCTCACAGCAGGACCTGGCTCTTCCTGGGGGAGGCCTGAGGAGGGTGGGTGCAGGTCCCAAACCCTCTGCCCGAGATGCACCTGAGTGACCACCAGATGGTGCTCTTGGGTCTGGAGCAGTGCAGAGTCACCAGGAGGCCTTGTTACTGCTCAGATGGCAGGGCCCCACCTCCTGAATGTCTGGTTTTGTAGGTCTGGGGGTGGAGGTGGAGAATTTGCATTTGTAACAAGTTCCCAGGGAATGATGACGTTGCCAGAGTGCCATGCTCTGAGAAGCACAATTCAGGTAATAGAAAGATACCTTTCCTTAGGAAAATTCTGCATTATATTTCCTTATCTATACCAGTAGCTCTTAACTGAAAATCTGATTAAAAGCAAAGCTTCCTTTCCCCATTAGAATGAGCATAGACGTCTAACTGAGCATTCAATTTTAGGGGATTTGTGGACTCCCCAGACACTAACGTGCTGAAGCCCTGAACTATCTGTCACTCGAAATGAGCTTATTTTGAGCAATTTCTCTAAAAACCCTTCTACGTCATAAGCCAGGACGATCAGTCAGAGCCATCTTCCGTCAGACCTCTCTGAGCCCTCCTTCCAGCTCCGTTCTCCTTTCTCCAGGGGTCGCTGTGAGCTAGCCCACCTGTGTTCTCATTAGGCGGTTTCCTCTGCAGCATCTGCTCAGAAGCTGCTACGGTTCTTGTCCTGTTGAAGCGCATCCCCCAAGGCAGGAGCTGGAGTTTCTCGGCCTCCTTCCCCTCCTGAGCTGTTCAGGGCCTGTACCCATGGGCTTGTCTGCAAAGAGTTGGGGGCCTCTCTCGAAACCCCCATGGATTCTCCTTTTCCTCTTCTCCCTTTTGGGCCAAGTTCAGGGCTGGCTTTCTCTGCCACTGGAGAAAGTTAATTGGTTAACTTGGTTCCTGCTCAGCTGCCTGGCAGAGCTTGGTGGCTGGTAAACATGAAAAACTAGTCATCAGTCTTCTCCAGACCAGCATTTCTTTACCTGTGCTTCTGCTACCGAACAACAGTCAACAGGAAGCACTTTGAGCTGGTTTAACAAGCCCTACAGCACCTTCCAGTCACTCTCAGTTCTTCATGGGGGGAGGCCGCCAATTCCATTGCAAATGGATGATGATACTATTATTGTGTAGTACTTTAAAGTTTGCAAGTCACATCCCTTTCTTTTACCCTATGTGAGCTTCACAGATGCACTTGGAGGGTGCGTCTGCCTCTTATCCCCATTTTATAGATGAGGAAGCTGAGGCTCAAAAACGTTCAATAGAAAAATATAGCCAGCAAGTATTGAGCTGTTCCTGGGCTAAGCATTTATGGGCATGTTCTGATTTGATCCTCCCAAATGGCCTAGGAGGCAGATACAATTGATTCTCCCTAGTTGACAGGCGAAGAACTGGAGCTGAGGTGGCTTAAGTAGCCAGCCCGAGGTCACCAGCAGGGAGGTGGTAAAGTCAGCGTTGGAACGCTCTCTGACTCCAGAGCCCCTGCTCTCATCCTCTGCTTTGTTCCCAAGGACGCAGACAGCGTGTGGCAGAGTTGGGACTCACCCATGCCCCACACGCCTTGCTGCTTCCACTCTAGCAGCCTGGCCCTCAGGAGGAGAGGGCAGTGTGCAGACAGTCAGGAGGGCGCAGGCGTGCGGCATCCGGGAGCCTCTCGGGCTGTGCATCTGGGCTGACTGGTCCCCTGACCCCCAGGGCCCAGGGGCTGTGATGGCTGCTGGGGCTGCTGCTTGGCCAGGCTGCAACCACTGGAGGGAGAGCAGCGGGTCTGGAATCAGCAGGCCTCCCACTAGCTCTGGCTTCCTTACTTTTTAGCTTTGCGCGAATTTCATACCGAACCTGAGCCTCAGGGTTTTCATCTGGAAAGTGGGGAAACATGAGACCTCAGAGGATGGTTTTTTTTCTTCAGGTCAAATACATAATGAAGCGAGAGGGCCTTTCCGCCCCCGTTGGCATAGAAAGGGTCACAAGGGTTATGATTAGCAAAGTGGTGGTTCTCAGTGATCTCGTCCCAGAAGCTGGCAGAAGGTATGTGTCGGTCACGTGTTGAGACCCGCAGGCGAACCCGGGCGGTCACCGCTGAGGGGGAAAGCCGGGCTCCCTCAGGAGGGCCTTCTCGTAGTTCTGCCCTCACGAACGAGTCCGAAAGAAGCGGAGGAAGCACCCCTTGCCTCCTGAGCAAGTCCTTCCCCCGTTCCCCTGTGGTTCCTGCCGAGAGTGAGTGCCTCTGCTTTGCTTGTTCACTGACAGATGTGAGAGCAGAGGGTCGTGTTCAGACAGAACGCCAAGTGTCCGGCACACCAGGAAGCAGCGGGAAAAGGCCATTGTAAGTGAAATGGGGCCCCAGAGCCCAGAGTGAATGGGGATGAGCAGGGGCATCAGGGAGTGCTAGGGCTTCGTAGACCTGAAGCTCTTTGAGGTCATCTGTGGCCTGCAGGAGGTAGTTATATTTCTCTCATTTAAAAAAGCACAGGGGTCACCAAAGGGCATCAAAGGTGGCACCATGCAAAATGCAGCCAAGGGACTGGCTGGGAGGCGTGCAGTTGGTGAGCACGTAGGGCTCAGCGTCAGAGGCTTGACAGGGCCCGGGGGACAGGCGGTGATGGGGGAGCAGAGCTGGCCTTGCTTCCACTTCGGTGTGACCGTCAGTTGCTCCCCAGCTTCCCTGAGCCTCAGTTTACTCATCTGTACACAGGGTCCCCCGGTGCGATCGGGGCTAAGGGACCAAGAGAGACTGTCCCTTCCTCCTGATCCATCTCCTTAATCTTCTCCCAGAGTTAGTTCACAGGCCAGGCTGTGCCTGGCGGACCCACTGCAAAGCACCCCGTAGGGAAAATTCATCAGGAAGCTGCGGCGAGGAGCTGGACTCATCTCCGTATCACTTAGAAAGGAGGGAAGGGAAAGTAAGACAGAAGCACGAACAGACAGACAGACTCTCACTGGATTGTCCACCTCCCCCCCAGCATGGTGCTTCAGGGAAGGGAACACATGAGGTATGCATACCCCAGAGGTACGCATGCAGCTGTCTCGAAGCAGGTACTTAAAACCATGTGGAGCGTCTTCCTGGAAACCATGTGTGACCATTCAGCAGTTGTGACATGCCCTGTTCTAGGTGCTGGATGGCAAGAGTGAACGAGACAGACAAGGTCCCCACTTCCCATGGTTGGGCCAGAAGGGAGAGAGAGACAACAGACTCATAAACAAATCAATAAACACTGTAATTACAGATTGGGAGGTGCACTCTGAAGTTAATCACGTCATGACTAAAATGTCTGAAACAGTCGTGTTTTGACTGTGTGGGGCTGATGTATTTATATGGTCGTCTAGGAGGGGCATCTTCAAGGAGCTGGGCCCCAAGAGATGAAAGGAGCCAAGGAAGCAAAGATTCTGGAGGACAGTGGGACAGAGGCAGGAAAGAGCCTTGTGAATTCAAGGTGCCGGAGGAGGCTGGGAGAGGACATTGCTACACGCAGCTGAACCTAGGCCATCCTAGGGAACGTGCACAGTTCCCGTGACCGTACAGCAGCGTCCTGCTGTGGACTGCGGGCCCTTGCTTTCCTCCCTGCTCTCAGTGGCGCAGAAGGGGATGGCTGGAGAACCACAGGCCTTAACCTGTTCCGGAGAAAGCCCATCTAAACCAGAACCTGGTGATTTTGCCCACAGGAGCACAGCTGGAGTTTCTCCAGCAAATCAAAGCCACTCTTCCGATAGCTGTGGCTTTAACTTCCAATCACAGATGGTAGAGGAGGAGGGGAGGTTCCAGCTGGGCTTCCCCTCTCCCCTCCCCCTGCTGGGCAGTTCTAGGGGCCTGGCACCAAGCTCACCTGAAGGTCACCTCTTGGTCACAGTGTCTACACAGTACCCTGGCGAAACCAAAGATGATGCTGGCTCCAGGCCCTATGCCCCTGCCCCATTGCTTTTTTCCCAGCCCACTCTAACCCATAGCGACCTGGCCCCCTTTGCTCGTCCATTACCATCCTCGGACCTCCCCCACTACCAGAAAAAGTCAGACTCAAAACAAATACAGAAGCTACTCACTGTGCAGTTACATCCATAGTGACGGCTCCCTCTCCCATCTGCGCCCAGTCTCTGCTCATTCCCTTCAAGTAAACAGCTGCTTCCTTTGGGGCCACTTCCCCATCCGATGCTAAACAGCCCCCTCCTCTCACAAGGCAGGTCCTCTGGGATAGCGACCGTCATTGTCCTCTCTGACTCCAGCCCCAGCTGGTGTCACTCGCTTAGCCAGGTGATGTGGACTGGGGACGAGGACTCCATGGGAGCCTGCCACCAAGGGGGCTCCAGGAAGCCAGGCAATGATGACGGGTCCCTCTGTGTCCCCCTCGGGCAGGGTGAAGGCCGCGTGGTGTACGTTCGAAATCTCTCCAGTGACATGAGCTCCCGTGAACTGAAGAGGCGCTTCGAGGTGTTTGGAGAGATTGTGGAGTGCCAGGTGCTCACGAGAAGCAAGAGGTGAGTCAGGCTCTCACAGAGGAGGGGAGTGGAGGGCACAGAGGTTCCAGTTCAGGTCTGGAAGCATAAAAGATGCCTGAGAAGATTTGCAGAACAAATCTACTGCCAGCGCAGGGGAAGGAAGGACCGGTAACCATCATGCAACCCAGTAATAGCAGGGAACATGTACTGATAATTTGCTAAAGTGCGAGCCAATTTCCGTGCATTCTTTTTTTTTTTTTTGCGTTACACGGGCCTCTCACTGTTGTGGCCTCTCCCGTTGCGGAGCACAGGCTCCAGACACGCAGGCTCCGGACACACAGGCTCAGTAGCCGTGGCTCACGGGCCCAGCCGCTCTGGGGCACGTGGGATCTTCCCAGACCAGGGCATGAACCCGTGTCCCCTGCATCAGTAGGCGGACTCTCAACCACTGCGCCACCAGGGAAGCCCTCCATGCATTCTTTTACTTAACTTTCCAACTTGCCTGTGACGTATGCACTCTTACTCTTTCTATTGCTCTCCTTTCTGGGGAGCTCAGACAAGTTAACTGAACAGCTACCTAGTGGCAGAGCCAGATCTGCAGCCCGTGTGTCAGCTTCTGGTTTTCCATCCTAGACCCTGGTACAGGGCTGCAAAAAGCTCCTGGTGGGGCTTCCCTGGTGGCGCAGTGGTTGAGAGTCCGCCTGCCGATACAGGGGACATGGGTTCGTGCCCCGGTCCAGGAAGATCCCACATGCCACGGAGCGGCTGGGCCCGTGAGCCATGGCCGCTGAACCTGCGCGTCCGGAGACTGTGCTCCGCAGCAGGAGAGGCCCGCGTACCGCAAAAAAAAAAAAAAAAAAAAAGCTCCTGGTGGCTGAAGGCATGCTTGCATTGCAGTCTTACTTCGCTGCAAGCCCCACGCTGCTCCATCCCTCTGTTCCTCTGCAGCTGTGGCCCAGGTGTCTCACTCACCTGGGGAAGCAGTGTTTCATCTGTCAGGGGATCTGCAAGAATAGGTTGTGTATAAATGTACAACTTAGATGTCAAAGCTTTGTCGGTTTTGAAATAATTCCGAAGTATCTCCCATTATACTTGCAAACGAAGTTATTAAGTTTTTAAAATTCTAATTTAATAATAATTTTTAAAAACTTCAGTGAGAAAATAGTTTCTGCATAAGAATCATTACACATCTCACATCCCTTAGGGTGGCTACAGAAAATAACAAGCGTTGGTGAGGATGTGGAGAAATTAGAACCTTGCGCACTATGGGTGGGAATATAAAAGGTGCAGCCCCTGTGGAAAACGGTATGGAGATTCCTTAAAAAATTAAACATAGAATAACCATTTTATCCAGCAGTTCCTCTTCTGGGTATATAATCAAAAGAATTGAAAGGAAGATCTTGAAGAGATATTTGCACATCCCTGTTCATAGCACCATTATTCACAATAGCCAAGAGGTGAAAACAACCCAAGTGTCCGTTGACAGATGAATGGATAAACAAAATGTATATGCATGCAATGGAATATTAGTCAGTCTTAAAAAAAGGATGGGCATCAGTCCTGTCACATGCTACAGCATAGATGAACCTTGAGGACGTTATGCTAAGTGAAGTAAGCCAGCCACAAAAAGACACATATTGTGTGATTCCACTTACATGAGGGATCAAAAGTAGTCAAATTCATAGAAACAGAAAGTAGAATGGTGGTGGCCAGGGCCTGGGAAGAGGGGGTATAGGGAGTTGTTGTTTAATGGGTACAGAGTTTGTTTTGCAAGATGAAAAAGTTCTGGAGGTCCATCACACAAACTTAACACAACGGAACCGTACATTTCAAGATGGTAAATTTTATGTTATGTGTTTTTATCACAATTTTTTTAAAAAGTCATTACACAAATAAACTGTTTTAAGTTCTGTGCAGTCTTCAGGATGTCAAATGAAGATAACCTGTAAAGACAAAGCAATCAAATTAATCTCTAAGGAGAAGGGTCAATTTGTTAAGATTTAAAAAGCACGCATGAGTCTCAGACATTTAAAGAATCAGAAGGGTCCCAACTTTGGCCTGGTTCAGAGAGGTGTCAGGAAATGTGATACAGCTGAGTGTTTACAAGGCATCTGCTGTCACTAGGCCTGTGCTGAGTAATAGGAGGGCCCACGTGGTCTCTGTCCGTGAGGAGTCTGTCTGGCAGATGGGTAGGTTGGGGTTCGTTCTCTTGTTGTTTGTGGAACTGAGGAGTCAGGTAGAACTGACTTTAGGTCCCCCTCACCTCGGCATCCTTCTCAGGCAGGCTTCCCTCCTGGTAGCAAAGTGGCTGCCTCCAGCTCTAAGTTTGTCTCCTACTCGGGGAAGCAGGAGTCTGTCTCCCTCACGGTTCCAGCAAAGACGTGGGATGGAGTCTTTGGGGTTCTGCTTTGGCTGACGGGTTCATCCTTGAACAAACCCCTGTGGCCAAGGAGGGCCACCGTTGTGTGACTTACCCTGGCGCCCTGAGCCCAGCTGAGCACAGGGTGCTGTTGTCAGAGGACGGGGAGCAGAGGCTGAGCAGGCAGGCACGACACGTCTCCCATGAAGGATGAGATGTGTACGGAGTACCGTCGATCTCAGGGAAGGTGAAGGCCAAGTTAGCAGCCAAGGAAGGGCTGGCTGAGGCTGCCTTTGAAGGGTGCGGGCCTGGGAGGATGGGGGCATAGGTGTGGCAAATCCTAGAACATGGGAATCCTGAGGGAAGTAGAGGGGAGTGTGGAAAGGATCAGCCTTCGTGGCGGGAAGCCTGAGTTTACTTCCCTGCTCTGCCACCCGTCTTTGGGCAAATTCTGAACTCAGAGCCTGTTTCCTCACTCCAGAGGGGGGAGGTGACAACAGCCCCCCATCACAGGGGGGTCTGAAGAGCGTGTGGGGCGATGGGCGGTGGCCAGCCCCGGGCCAACACGCAGTAGATTGCCTGCTCTTACTATGACTCCATTGTGGAGGTCAGCCCCGTGACTGTCGTGTCTATCGAGGGGCCATGCGAGACAGTTACGGAGTCATCGTGGCTTTCCGCCCCTCACCTAGTGGCGGGTGGTCTGACGATGTCGAACGAGCTGGCCCAGTGACGCGCTCCCCTTGTCCTCTCTCCCCAGAGGCGAGAAGTATGGCTTCATCACCTACCGGTGTTCTGAGCACGCCGCCCTCTCTCTGAGGAACGGCGCTGCCCTGCGGAAACGCAGCGAGCCCTCCTTCCAGCTGAGCTACGGGGGGCTCCGGCACTTCTGCTGGCCCCGCTACACTGACTACGGTGAGTATGTAGGCCCCGCACATCCCAGTCAGACCCAAAACGTCAGGGGCAGTGACCTCCTTTATTGAAACCTAAAGCCCACTCGACACGGCTGCCACACCCAGACTCCCCGGTGCTAGTGAGTATACCTTGGCAGCCACCTGGCCCGGAGGCTGGCCTCTGGTGCATCTTGTCCTGTGCCAGGACTGCTACCAAAGAGATGAAGCCTCTCGTGGCCTCTTGGAAGGTCCAATCTCGTGTTCACAGCCACCTGGCAGAACCATGGCTACCGTCTCTTTGACCTCACGGGGCCAGTAGCTGACCTGCCCCCTTGAGGGGCATCCACGGCGGCCCCGACAGGCAGCAGCCTTGTCCATTAATGGGCCGCAGTGAAACTATTGTCATCTGGGGACAAGTCAGTGAAGAAGGACAAAGTACCATTTAGGAGAGAGTTCTTTATAGGGGAGAGTCCGGTGCAGCCTCCGGAGTGCAGGGCTGAGTGTCAGGAGACCCCGGAGGCTCCCGGCCAGGCAGCGCTCCTGACTGCATGTTCCCCGTGGGGACCCAGTTCCCTGGCCATGCGCTGAGGGATTCATAGTTTCGTGGGCTGCCTTACGTGACCTCACTGGTTTCCTAATGGGCAAGAAACTGTTAAGGGAAGTAGAATTAGAGGCTTTTGGAGCTGGAAAGGAGCTCTGGGGGACTCTGCTTCAGGCCTCCCCATCCTACAACCAGGGCGACCGAGGCCCTGAGACACTGCTCACATGGCAGAGGTGTTCCAGCAGGAGGGCAGCGCTGCTGCCCGCCGCCCGGTGCTCTCTGAGGCCTCGGGCGCATCCGCTCTGTGGTGCTGACCCCGGCGGCAGATTTTCTGGTCCGCTGGCCTTTCTGAGCTGCTTGCCGCCTTCCCCTCTCACTGCCTCCTCCACCCCCACCCAGATTCTAATTCAGAAGAGGCCCTGCCTGCGTCAGTGAAAACCAAGTACGAAGCCATGGATTTTGACAGCTTACTGAAGGAGGCCCAGCAGAGCCTGCACTGATAACAGCCTTAACCTTCGAGGAATACCTCAATACCTCAGACAAGGCCCTTCCAATATGTTTACGTTTTCAAAGAAATTAAGTATATGAGAAGGAGAGAGAGCGAGTGCGTGAGAGAGAGAGAGAGAGAGAGAGGCTTGGAACTGCTGTCCTTTTAAAACAAACAAAAAAATCAATGTTTACATTGAACAAAGCTGCTTCTGTCTGTGAGTTTCCATGGTGTTGACGTTCCACTGCCACATTAGTGTCCTCGCTTCTGACGGGTTGTCCTGGGTGCGTTCCAGACGCTGAGTCCGTCACCCGCCTCCCCTTCCTCCCCGACCGACGTCCCCTCGTAGACGTGCAGCTGTGTTCATCATACCATTTCTTGTCTGTAGTGTGTGATGATGAAATCGTTACTTGTGAATAGAATCAGGATTATAAACTCATTTTTAATTGAAGAAAAAAAAAAGTATATCCTTAATGTCTTTATGGCTCAGATGTACTGTGCCTGGGATTATTGCATTGCTTCCTTTATTTTTTAACTATGCACTGTCGTGAGGTGTTTGCCACTGAGCTGCACTGCTCCCTTCGCCAGAATGCCCCAGAGGCGCTGGGTGGCCGGAAGCCGGGTCACCGGGGAGCTGTGGCATGCAGCCACAGCTGGGAGGAATGGAGAGAGGTTTCGGGGCCTCTTCTGCTGAGCGCTGCCTTGTCTCTCATTGAGCAAGTTTGGGTCCATTTACAATCAGAGCCCTCATCTGGTGTCCAGCTCACGCTTAGAATTTGTGCCTGGCCGTGAGTGCTCAGATCCTTGCGGACCTTGGAAGGAAGGTGGGGTGAGCTGCGTTATTCCCGTTTTCCAGGCAGTGCCCCAAGAGGCGAAATGACTTGCCCAGGGTCCCACAACCAGTGAGACTACAGAGGAACGGCCCAGCCCGGGCCTATCCTAGGATAAAGAGGCAAAGTTGCAAGGACTGGTAGAGGTGGGTTCAGCTAAAAAGGACAACAGGCTAGACGCTTCCAGGCTTCTTTTGTGGGGGTAAGTCAATGGCTGTCTCACCAGCATGGGGCAAGTTTAGGCTCTGGTACCAGTCTTGATCCACTGGGTCCTGTGGTTTGCTTATACCCGTGGACATGCCATCACAGCTTCAGTGATGCACCTGGGGTGACACAGAGAGGCAACCTGGGAGCGGTCATTCATCCTTTTTGGGCCAGCCCATCCTCCTTCAGCTTGACTTCCCTTTTCTTCACCTGTAAAGTTGTTTTGGTGGCATGGGGCAAGGGGAGCAGGAGGGAGACATGAGGGATGGGAATGGACAAGACAATCTCCAAGCTCCTCTCCGACTTAGAAAACGTTCATTGGGCTTTACTTTAAAATTTGTGTTCTTGAGTGATGTCAGAGCCATGTCCAGCTTGGATGTTCTGCAGGTGCCTTGGGGGCCGTTTGTGAGGGAGAGCATGGCCAGGAAGGGTAAGAGTGCATTGCTTCTGCTTCAGACAGAGCGGCTCCAACTTGGTCTCTTTCACACATCAGGGTTCCTTGGGAAATTTTTGTGTTTAAAAGAAAAAAGGTCCTGCTGCTTAAAAAAAAGTTTGAACTTGACTCATTTAACTAAACGAGGTGATTTAATCTATTATTAATGCCGGGCCTATTTCTTTGGGAATTGGTAGTTACGGGGTTTTGGTTTGTTTGTTTGTTTGTTTTTGCAGTACGCAGGCCTCTCATGTTGTGGCCTCTCCTGTTGCGGAGCACAGGCTCCGGACGCACAGGCTCAGCAGCCACGGCTCACAGGCCCAGCTGCTCCGCGGCATGTGGGATCCTCCCAGACCGGGGCACAAACCCGTGTCCCCTGCATCTGCAGGCGGACCCTCAACCACTGCGCCACCAGGGAAGCCCTGTTTGTTTGTTTTTAAGATTATAAAATACCTCAGTAGGTTAACTGGGCGGACGAACCTCTCCTGAGAGGTGAGCATACTCCAAGCTGGCAGATAAGGTTGGAGGAGACAGGCGTTAGAGGAACAGGGAATTTGAGTTCCTGTGTATCAAGTCACTTCACCTCTCTGGACCCCAATTGTCTTTTCTGTGTAATGGGCTGAGGGGGAGAATTAGGCAAGCTGATCTCTAAGGTCCTTGCCAGGTCTGATAGTCTTAGCTTCTCCTAAGGTGGTATCTAGCAAATACATAGTGGCATATGGGCCACTACTCCCATGTCCTCGGCCAGTAGCAGATATAACTAATGAACCACAGTACTCATGTTCTCTGAGCTTGGTCATGCTATTAGAATCCTCAACACAGTTCCGAGCAGCCATTACTAACTGATCAGAGTTTAACCTGTTTAACCTTCTGGTCTAATCTTTGAATGGTTTCTGTTATACAGAACTATATGGTGGTGGGTTTCATGCTGGCCCAACCCTGATCTATGAGAGAAGATTCCTCTAAAGCCCTTCTTTGGCACAGGACTCCCAATATTACTCCGACACAATCCCATTTCGGGGTGGGGGCCAAGTGGAATAGTGGGCAGGAACATGTTTGGGGAAGGCAGGGTTTATGAGGATGGACCAAAAGGGGACTTTCCACAGCACGGACCTGCACATTCTAAATTCCTTTTTTTTTTTTTTTTTTTAAATATTTTATTGGAATAATTATTCAATTGTTAGCATGATATTCACGATAACATTATTCATAGGGTGATTCTTTCCACTTTAAGGAGATCTATTTTTATTTTATTTATTTATTTTTGGCTGTGTTGGGTCTTCGTTTCTGTGCGAGGGCTTTCTCTAGTTGTGGCAAGCGGGGGCCACTCTTCATCGCGGTGCACGGGCCTCTCACTATCGCGGCCTCTCTTGTTGTGGAGCACAAGCTCCAGACGCGCAGGCTCAGTAGTTGTGGCTCACGGGCCTAGTTGCTCCGCGGCATGTGGGATCTTCCCAGACCAGGGCTCGAACCCGTGTCCCCTGCATTGGCAGGCAGATTCTCAACCACTGCGCCACCAGGGAAGCCCTCTAAATTCCTTTGATAGCTGTTCACTGCCTAGCATACAGTAGGCACACAATAAATGGTTATGGAATAGAATGGAATGGAATAGAATTTAAATCCACCTGCTGTCTCCCCTAAGTCCTGATTTGCACCAAGGAGTAAACTGAGATTTCATCCTGTGGAAAAAGTAGGAAGGAACTCTGCATTCAGAGTCTGGAGAACTGGGTTGAGTCCTGGCTCTGTCAAAAACTATCTTTGTGACTTTGATAAGTCACAGAGTCCCTTCCTCTCCCTAAGCCTTGGTGTGCCAGAAGGAGTCAGACTAGATGATCTCTAAGCCCCTCCTGTTTCCTTCTTCCTTGACTGCACTAGCCTAGAGATTCTACCATGAGAAGATGGTACCTTAGGGTAAAGAAATGCAGACTTTTAGTGAAGGACAAATGTGTCCCCTCTTCTGGGTCAGCTGAAGCTGCCCTTTCACTTCAGATTAATGCAAGGCACTTGAAGGTAGTTAGACATTGGCTCTTGAGTGTAGTACTGGGACGTGATATGCCTAAGGTGGGGGCTGGGTCCCGCTGATGGGAGAGGGTGCCTGCCAAAGGCATCAGGAAGTTTCTTCTCTCCATCCCGTACATAAAAGGCTGCAAGTTCTAAAACTGACCAACCTTGCAGACAACCTCCATCCGGAAGACTCATTCGGTGCTCTGTATCATTTACCAAGGAGACTCCAAGGTCTCTCCAGACAACTAGTCAACCTTGGTCTCTTTCCCACCAAATTAAGGAGTAACCCAGAGGGAGCAGCTGCCATTGGCAACCATCTCATTGTAGCTCTGTCCTAGTATTTGCTCTTGATCATGTTTACATGTGATTGCCATAAAAGCTTACAGTAGACTGTGTTGGTAGCCACCCACGCAAGGCAGGTTGTACTGTCCATCTCTGTGCCGTGCTGGTGTTTTCCAAATATGTCCGATCTAAACGCTAAGTGGAATTCTTCCATCTCCTTCCTCAGTCGGTACGGGCTGAATCAGAATCCTCACTCCTGGGGGCTCTGGTTACCGAAGGAAAATGCATCAAAGAGGTAAAGAATATGAGTGGATGGAGTGCAGCTACGGCGGTGACCCCCTTCCCCCCCATCCTACCTTGCCCCCCAACCAGAACACTGCTTTGAGACCCAAAGCGCCAGTCAGGTGTCTGCATCTGCTGTGAGTTCTCACAGCTTTGCGTGTCAAATGTGCCCAGCAGAGAGGCAGGGCTTCAGGGGTTCCAGGCGGGAAGAGGAAGGGAAGAACGCTCTAAGCTGCAAAGTCTCGGTACCCAGGTCCTGATGTGGGAAGACATGCAATCAGAAATCGTTCTCGCCTAAAGCCTGTGCTTGTTGATGTTTGGAGAGCGATTTCTTCTAGGTGTATGCAATATACGTACTGAGGGGGCAGGGAAGGCATGACAGTGCAGCCCTTCTGCAGGGATGGCTTGGAACCCTATCCCAGGCCTTAGGTTCTGTTGAAATGACAGCTGAGCCTGCAGCTTGAGAGATGGGACATCCCAGCTGTGAAGCAGAATCAACCCCAAAGGATTTGTTGATCTGACTCACTGACATCAAAACCGCAGTATTTTCTTACCATTTGAGATTTAGCAGTTGTCCTCAGATATGACCAAGGAAAGAAATTGAATGTACAGTAGCAAATAAAGTGAACCTAATGGTTTCAATGGCCAAAGAAGAGGGATCCTTCCCATGGGGGCAGAAGGAAACCGGTTTGTGCTTACGTGCAATATGTTTAAGCTGTTCCCCAAGTCCCTGAGACATTTGCACATATAGATGGGCTCCAGGGCTGTCTGCCGGGTCCAGGGGTACGGGGTAAATGGAGGGAGAGCTTGGGAGCTGGGAAACCCTCATGCATAGCGATGCCCTTGGCCCAAAACAGACGTGAGGTGGAGGGCCCCTGAGAGCCGGCTGTAGAATGTCCAGGAAAGTAGGCAGAGGCTACCTTTGCATGGAACCAATAAAAGCACTTTTGAGAAAACCACAGCACTCAGCCTGGCTCCGTGTTTCTGCACTGGCGAATATGGATCTCCTTGGGCTGTGTGAGGCATTCTCCTAGGGATTGGAACAGGGGATCAGGAAAGGGGCTGGTGAGGGAGGAGGGAGCAGAGATGCCTTCCTAGACATCAGCCACAGGAGAGCCCATTCTAGGGCCAGCCCTTTGCTGGCCTCTTTGTTGGAGGCCCTAAAAATGGAGTGGTGCTTTTCAATCTCAGTACCTATTTCTGTAAAAAAAGAAAAAAAGAAAACAGCACAGCTGATTGAAATGGGTTTGCAGAGCAAATCGTTTATCTATAAGCCATCTCAAAGTGAGAAACCCAGAGTTTCTTGCTTGCTATGTGGTCTTGGGCCACTGTTTCCTCATTTACAAATGGGAATATCGGATGGAATGAGCACTAAAGTAAGTCCCTTTCACCTCTGATAGACTCAGATTCCCATCCTGGAGCCTCGGGAATCCATCACTAACGCACAAAACCAATTCCATTCTCTGACTGCCCAGCTCACATTCAGGGTGAGAGTTCTCTGCAAGGTAACCAACCCGCGGTGGATTCAGACCCACATGGTCCTGGCCGAGTTACCTTATATGAGGAGGCCAGCTCCCCAGGACAGATCTAAGCCATAGTTTCTGGTGGGGTGGTGAGAAGTAAACCCCAGCTTGGCTAGGTGGCGACGTCGAGTCTCACATGAGCCTCGTCATTGTCCTCGCCGCCGAGCAGCTTTCAGTCCGAATGTTGTGACCACTTGGCTTTTTCTCTATTGCTCACAGACAATACTAGCAATACACTTGTTTTTCCAAAACAGCTTAACTTAGGCACTTTTCACACATTTCTTTCAAATGATTGTAAAACATATGGGGCAACAGGAGGCGTGGATCACGCTGCATATGTTTAGGGCAACTTTTGTTTTTTGTTTCATTATAGCAGCGGTGACTGAGGCTTCAAGATCGGGGGACAGATGTTTAGGTACTCCATTTCATCAGAATGCCTTGCACGTTCAGAAGCAGCACAGAAATCCAACTGCCCGAACTGGGGGTTCGGAAAATAGGGTTTTGTAGGTGGTCGTTCCCTGGGCTGTGCAACAGTGTCTCAAAGACATGTTTTATAGCCAGAACCCCCTCTCTGCTGTACCTTTTGTCAAAGGATCCTCCAAGCCTCCTTTTTCACTTTGCCAGCCTTGCTCGTGGGTGACTTTTGAAGGGACTGGTCATCTTCCACCTCAGCACTTTGCCTTATCAACGTCTAGCCGCCATCTAGTGGCCAAAGACTGTATCTACCAGCTACCCAGATGGAAGGCAAATAAATCCTTTTGGCTACCTTGCTGTCCAACACCAACTTTGGGAATGAAATGCAAGGTCATGAGCAAACTGTCTGTGTGTTTAGAGCACAGTGTAACACCAGTCAGAAGCCCCAGCAGCAGCCATGCAGACTGAGAAGTAATACACTAGCTATCCTGTTGGCAGCAGAGACAGGAGTGGACCCTGTGCCCAGGTGCCCAGGAGGGGTTTACTGTAACTGCAATACTGGCAGCGCAGCTGCTGACCTTGTTAAGTGAACCTCTGCTCTGTGCCCCCCACTGGACCCTCGGGACAAGCAAAGAGGTTGAGTGTGAGGATTCTGTGGGGGGCCTGGCCATGGCCTTTGGTATGGTCCACCAAATAGCCAAATAGATTTTTTTTGTTTGTTTGGTTTTGTATTTAAAAATCTTGTCAAATGTTTTTGTGTTAGGAATAAAAAGTCATAAACTACTCCCAACTTTGTTTCTGGAGGAATGTTCTGATTCCAATGGAAAGAGGTTGGAAATCTCAAGGGGTGTGCGGTCAGAGTGGTCAGTGGACCAGGGAAGTGGACCACTTGGATTTCCAAATGGTTTCTGGGGAAGGTGGCCATCCAGAAGTCTGGCCCAGTGCCGTCTGCTCCGGAAATTCACACCCACCCCCTTCACCTACTTGTGCCACGGGATTAGCATTGGTTTGGAGCATCTGCTTCTTCCAGAGGCAGCTGCTAATGTTGAAACCAACACAAGATTCCTCTCCCCAACCCCAGGTTTCTAAAGAAACAGTGTCTGTAGCTAGCCTTAATCGACTGGGCAAGGTGGTCCCTATGGTCCCTTCCAACATTTCCAAATATTGGACTCAAATCCTTTTCTCTTAGTGTGACCATGCAGCCTAGAGAATTCTGAGCAATAGGAAGCCAGGGCTTTCCCTGGCTCTGTGACAGGGTCAAACCAGGGAATGGCTAACCTTGTGAGGTTTGGGCATCCCCAGGGGTACTACTGTAGGGGGCATTATTTATTAGGAAGCTCAACAAGGTAACTACAGCCTGGGGTGTGTGAGCGCAAGGTTGTGTGTGTGTGTGTGTGTGTGTGTGTGTGTGCATGTGTGCACGCCTGTGTTTGTGTGTATGTATGGAATTACATTGATGCATTTCTTGAGAAAGGTGCAAGAATTTCACCTACACAGAGGGACACATCTGCTTTGTTATTTATAATAGAAAGCTAAAATTTAATTTTTTAAAGGACACTGCTGATGATTGAGAATCAAGTTTTTAGTTTTGCTATTTTTTTTAATTGGTAGAGGATTTTTTATATATTTTTTCCATTTTGTTGGGTTGTGTCCTTATTTATATAAATACATTATCCCCGAGGGCAAAGGAAGAGAACTTCTTTGCTTTTAATTATTATGGTTGGCATTGTCCCCATTTTATTTCTGGTGTGGTTTATCTGTCTAACCTTCTAAATGAGACACTGTTTTCCTGTATTTGTACATTGTCAGATTCTATAGTTTCCTAGATAATTTAACCAAATTGCTCTATGTATTATTATTCCGTGAGTATAAAGTTCTATTTTAACGTCTGTAAATACTTCAGAACTGGCTTCTTTTCTCAAACTCCCACCGTGGAGTTAATTGTTTACATCACAAAAACTGTAGAATCTCGATGCTCATGTACTGTAAATAGTGAAGTGATCTGCTTATAAATAAACTTAACAAATACACTATGGAGATTAAAAAGAAAATACCACCCACAGCCCTGCCCAGGTGTGTCTTTCTTTATTGGTCCTACGACGTGCTCGTGGAGGGTCGCGCCGGCTACTAACTGGGAAAAGGATTCTAGTTGCAGCGTCAACTCTCAGAGAAGACCCCAGTCCAGGTGTGCCCCTCACTCCAAAACTCTCCGAGCTCACTAGTCCTTTCTTCATAGCACTTCTTTGTGGATCGTGATGAACCATTCAGACTCGCCTCACGTAACATTGTTCCATTCTGGCTTCTTGCCGGTATGACTCTTATGAAGCTATAGGTACCACCTTGTGAACGAGGACTCCCTCGTTTTGGTATATCCGCTTTTTCACACAAGCACACTAAATATATGTGCTAAAAGATTTTGACATTTTGGTTTCAGACAACGACACTCACCAACTGACGACTATGAAACGGTTTCTGGTCGGAGGATATGGAAAACTTGAATTGTGTGCCGTATTTGGGTGAACTTGAAACATTTTCCTTTGCTCACTTACTCCCAGTGACAGCAGTGAAGAGTGGCATCTTCCAAGACTTTCTGTCTTGGATGTGTGTGCTATTGCCGCGGAGTTGTCCTGTGTTGGGCCAAGACGGCCAGGCCTTAACACCTGGCATGGATCAGTCACTGGGTGCAGGCCACCACCCTTGGGCAACTGTCTCCCTGCGGATGAGGTAATCCCCGAAGGGGCTGACGCCAAGGGCTGTCTGCTGACAGTGCTCATCACTGCTGGGAACGCAAGTCTTCAGTAAAGGGTCTGTGCAGCTCATCACAGCATCTGCCACAGCTGGATATTAGGGGTTCGTGAGTTGCATGTGATAAGGATGTGGTTATGTTAGAAAACGCCCATTTGTCTTTAAAGATGTATAATGGAGGAGTAAACGATATGTCTGGAATTTGCTTTTAAATATTTCAGCTAAGAAAAAAATGAAAAAAATATAAAAGGACAGACGAAGCAAATGTGGCAAAACTCGATATTAGAATCTGGGTGATGGGTAGGTGGAGATGCATTGTGCAGTTCTCTACTTCTGAGGATGATTGCAAATTTGTGTCCTATAAAATGAAAGTATAAGAACAGAAATGATTCTAGGTAAGCAGGTGAGTCTGGCGCTAATGTTTAACTGAGTCTATGAAAGGCAAAATGTTGGTTGTAGCTCAATAAAAAGTGCTCACAGCCAAAAAGAGCCTTGAAAGCCACTAGGGAAGATGTAAACTAAATTCTTCTTCAGTCTTCAAACCCTATAACTCTGACTTCTCAAGCAGGTGCGTGATTTCCCACTGGCTTGGGTACCCTCCTCCAGTGAAGGGTGAGGCCGGTCTGGGCGTGGATCCCCGCTTGCGCTACTGGACACAGCAGGACTTGGATGCAGGCGCGCCTCCACCTGAGCCTGGTTTTCCCCCAGGCTGATTTCCTGCGGCGGCTGCTGCAATCAGACAAGAAAGAGAACACACCAGATGAGAGGAGGCTGTGGCGGGCTTTCCCTTTGACCTGGTTTGGACCAAGAGTTGCAAACTCAAGGGCTTTCAGAGGCCCTATGTCTACCACTTTATTATTGGAATCTGTCCCACACTGGTTGGGGGCAGTCAGGGAATCCTTGCTGGGAGCCTCAGTCTTGGGAACCAGGCTCTGCTACTGCTCACAGTGTGACTTGGCCATGACACTTCACCTCTGCGGGCCTCAGTGCTCTCATACGTAGAATGGGGACAGCTAGGTCGTGGGGAGGCCCGAATAGGTCCACGTGTGTGAGGCTTTGCGGCCCCGCCAGGCACGCCATGAGAACTCGGTGTGTGTGGCGTAGGGGCTCTCCGTCCTCTCCCTTCCACAAACCTTGGTTGGCTGCCTGCCCTTTCTGCTTCTCCTCCTCCAGCATCTTCATCTTGGCTTCATACTCGTCAGCGAGCACCTTCCACTCCTTGCGGTTGTTGGTGATCCCATCCAGCATGGGAGTGATCTCCTCGTGGAACCGGGAGAATTCCTGGAAGAGAGAGACAGAGCCTCTGGCGCAGGAGTCGAGCCCTGGGGCCCGGGTTCCAGGTGGAGCACAGTGGGTCGTGTCTGCACTGGAATGAGCTGCCCGGGCGCGTTGCAGCTTCCGTCCCCAGCGGTGTGTGTGACGACACTGCAGGGCTTCTGGCCACAAAGTCCCATGCCTCTCCCGCTTGAAACCCTCCTGTGGCACTCCCTGGTTTTCAGGATGAAGCACAAGCTCCTTCACAAGGCTTTCAAGCTCTCCAGACCCAGTGCTCTCCCCCTTCACCAACTTGAACCCTCCGGACATTGCAAATCTGTCAGTTTCTGTGGGCTTCATACCAGCTCTTGCCTTTGCTGGAACACTCTAACTTATCCCTTCTTTTCCCTTGAGGCCTCCACTTAGATATCACTTCCTCGGGGAAGCCTCTTCTGATCCCCAAGGTAAGTCAGGTCCTCTATTAGCAGCTCCCCAAACCTTCTCTTCCTACAGCTCACTTCACTGTAATGACTCCCTTTGCCAATCTGCCCCCGGAGCTGTGAGCTGGAGAGGGCAGGGACATCTCTGCTCATTCATTGGGGTGGCCTTGGCCTAGTACAGGGTCTGGGGCACAAAGACAGTCAATATTTGCTGAGTAAAATCGGGATAGGAAGAGGATTCTTAAGGTCTCTTAGCTCTAAGAATAAAAATAATGCCTTTGAGCACAGCACGTGACAGTTTATGAAGTGCTTTATCTCCTTTGATCCTCAGAAACTCCTGCGAGGTGGGAAAATGAGACTCATTACTCCTAGATTTTTAGATGAAGAAACGGAGATGCAGATTGGTGGAGATTTGCACAAGGTAAGGATGGCAAATCCAGGGTCTACTGTGGAGTTCAGCCAGAGCCAGCTGTGCTCAGAGCTGCCTGGGTTCAGATCTAGATTCTGCCACCAGCTGTGTGACCTTGGGCAGGACACCATGAAATCAGGACAGCACCTCATAGGGTTGCTGTGAAAATGCACGTAAAGCACTCAGCCCAGTCTTTGTTGTTTCATATATTACTGATGGTCATGGAGAGCGTCAACTATGCTGCCCTGTTGCTCAGAGGACCCCAGTTAGTCTGCGTTATATCAGAGATGCGCTTGTGCGCCCTCTGGGAGCAGAAGGGCTGCAGCTTATGCAGCAGAAAGAGCCCTAGACTAGGGGTCAGGCGTCCCGGCCCTGATGCTGTCTCTAGCTGACTCCAGTGACCTGGCCCTGTGATTTCTCCTCTCTGACCTCTGTCTCCTCATGTAACATGGCCAAAATAAAAATAACAAATGAGAGGGGGGTGTGTGGCACAGATAACATGGATTGGGGCGTGGTGGGTTTCTCAAGAGAGGGACTAACTTTGAGCCAAAACTCAAAGAGAAGTTCCAGATTATCTTTTGGCAATTGAGTAACTGTGACCTGTCATATTCCCACAAGCTGGGGAAGTTAGGAAGGCATGTATCTGCTATGCTCCCCATTTCTCTGCCTGAAAACACGATATGTCATTTGTCCCGCAACTATTTATTGAGCAACTAGGATATACGAAGCTCCGGGCTCTGGCCTGGGTATGCAGTCACACAAGCTCCTACGGGGCTGTCCTGAGGACCAAATGCCATTGGAGGTGAGAAGCGCTTTGTAAAGTATCACTCGTCACTTGCCAGGGTTTTTTATTCCTGATGTCATTTGGGAATCCCGGGCTCATCAAAGACATCTTGTTGGGCCTTTGAAAGCAAAGGACTTACCTTGTAGACAAAGGTGCAAACGAAGTCAATGAAGCCGACCTGAAGCTTGGGGAGTTCGTCCGCCTTGTTTCTGTCCATCATGGGCTGTCAGCGGGGGGAGAAAGAGTTAACTGCACTGGGCTCCTCCTGGCCTGATGCAGCAAGGGGACCCACCCTACCAATGAAACATTCTTGCAAAACAAAAACCCTCTAACTGGTCTCCCTGTGTCTGGTGGGGGGCCGGCTGACAATTCCAGCCAAGTTTACTTTCAACGTCGTTAGGTTCTCAGCTTGACCAGGTCATCCCCTTGCATGGTCTGTGGTGTTAGAACAGAGCCGGGGGAGGTAGACTCCTAGACTGTCGGAACTGAAAGGGAAATCTAAGTTTTGGCGTCCACTTGTCAATCACTACTTAGCTGAGTGTGCTAAGGACACATAGCTTAAAGCAGGGTCCTCAAACTTTAGGAGAGAGCACATTGCTGGCCCACCCCCAGAGTTTCTGTTCACGTAGGTCCAGGGTGGGCCTGTGGATTTGCATCTGTAATATGTTCCCAAGTAATGAGGTTGATGGTGGTCTCCAGGGGCCATACTTTGAGAACCACTGCATTAAGGAAAGGTCATCTCTGTGGTAAGGTCACACATCCCTGTGTCAAGGGTGAGGAGGCACATCTGTCCATCACGGCGAGGTCACTGCTCTCCACCAGGATGAGATCGCATGCCCAGTATCAGGCTGAAGTCCCTTCTCTACTCACAATGGGATTCTGTTGCAGCACCGTGCGCTCCAGGTCACCTTGTTCCCAGAATTCGGCAGCAACCAGTAGCGCCACCTGCAACAGGCAGACACCCGCCATGGAGTCAAGCCCCAGCCCCAATCCTCCTACCCCTGCTCGCATCCCACGTGGGTTTCCAGCTCAGCAAAGACATAAACCCCACTCCTGCCCTACCACCCCGCTTTATGTCATCATGGGAGAGGTCCTCAGGTGATTGCCATGTCGTGGGAGAGGAGGATGGAGCAAAGGTGGGCTGCCTCAGGAGCTGGAGAATCCAAGCCACATTAGCTGCTGTCACCAGTACTGGGATGCTCCTTCTCTCGGGTCAGGAGGAGTGCATACCTTGCTCTGCACCTCCCAAGGCTTGGTGATGGCTGAGAGATCACAGGCGGTCATCATCATGGCCCTGCACACAAGCACGCCATCAGTCCGGAGCCAGTCATGGCTGTATATCTGGTTAATTCCATCTATCTCTCCTTTCTCTGCCCCTACTAGTAGGTGACCTCATCCCATGGTGAGAAGAGGGGTCACTTCCCCATTGCATCTGAAGGTCAGGTTTTGAAATCAAATAGAGGTTTAAATCCTGCCTCTGTCAGTTACCAGGAGTTTGACATTGAGCAATTAAACCAACTTCTCTATGCCTCAGTTTCCCATCTGTAATAATAATGGTACGTCCCTCATGGAGTGGGTACAAGATTAAATGAGATAATGTGTGAAAAATCTTAGCATGGTGCCTGGATATAGTATGTGCATAATAAACACTGGCGATGATCAGGAACATATATTGGGTTTCTATTATGTGCCACACACTGTTCTAGGCATTTTATAGACATCAATTTCATTTAAATCCTATCACGTCCTCGAAGTTCCTTCTCACCTGTCTAATATAGAACAATGTTTCTCAACTTTTTTCTCATCATCCTCCCTGCTCCACTGTCAAAGAGCTTTTTTATTAGACATTTTTCCTATAATCGCTGTACCATGAAATTTTAATAGCACAGACATACTGTATATCTGTTTGGAGGGCCACAGACCATTGTAATGTCTAAGATTTTTTACTCCTCTCCCAAGAACCGCTTTTTGCCCCATTGAGTAATGCATGATGCAGGGAGAAGGGCGACCCTGGTCATTGTGAGGAAGCCTTACGTTAAGAAGTAGAGGAAGGGATTGAGGAAAGAAAGAAAGGGTTAAAAGATAAACTCTTTTTTTAAAAATATTTTGATTTCTTCTTCTTTTTTTTTTTTTTTTGGCTGCGTTGGGTCTTCGTTGCTGCGTGCAGGCTTTCTCTAGTTGTGGCAAGCAGGAGCTACTCTTCGTTGTGGTGTGCGGGCTTCTCATTGCGATGGCTTCTCTTGTTGCAGAGCACGGGCTCTAGGCACACGGGCTTCAGTAGTTATGACACATGGCCTCAGTAGTTGTGGCTCGCGGGCTCTAGAGCACAGGCTCAGTATTTGTGGCACACGGGCTTAGTTGCTCTGTGGCATGTGGGATCTTCCCGGACCAGGGCTGGAACCCATGTCCCCTGCATTGGCAGGTGGATTCTTAACCACTGCGCCACCAGTGAAGTCTCTAAAAGATAAATTCTTAAAGGAGTTTCACAATAATAGGAAGGTAAGACAGATATTATTACATAGGTAGGTACAATATAAGACAGAAGGGAGGGGACATGGGAAAAGAATTGGAGAAAGGGGCCAATTTGAGAATGTATTTCAGAGTCGGGGTGTAGTGGCATGAGCGTCTGGGATGGGAATGCTGAGGCCATGTACTATGGGCCTTAATTCCATGCTGGAATTAAGTGTAGGTGTATCCAATAAGCAGAAAGAGCTTTTGAAGGTTCAAGGCCAGGTCGTGACCTCATCAGAGCTGCTTGGCAGCACCTGTAGGGTGGAGCAGACAGGAGAGGGAGGGAAGAAGGAAGGAAGGAAGGAAGACGCTGCAGCAATGCAGGCAGGATGGCAGGAGGGCCTGACCTGCAGCAGTACCCGCGGGCTGGAAGAGCATGGGGTCAACCTCACGTGGTAGAGCCAACCCGACTTGGTGAGATGATGGGCATGGGCTGGGAAGGGAATAGTTGGAGAAGGTTGGGGCTCTGAACCTAACTAGTGGCTTGGATGATTTTACAATTTACCAGCTGTATCTGGCACAGGTTACATAAGCTGGTCTGGAAGGCCTGAGGAGTTATGAAATATTAACAGGTTTAACTATCTTCTTTTTTTTTTTGCGGTACGCGGGCCTCTCACTGTTGTGGCCTCTCCCAGTGCGGAGCACAGGCTCCGGACGTGCAGGCTCAGCGGCCATGGCTCAAGGGCCCAGCCGCTCCGCGGCATGTGGGATCTTCCCAGACCAGGGCATGAACCCGTGTCCCCTGTATCGGCAGGCGGACTCTCAACCACTGCGCCACCAGGGAAGCCCTTAACTATCTTTGATTAAGTAAACCCTCAAAAACTCATAGAAATCTTTAAGTAAGTAAGTTTTCAGGAATGCATACATCTCTTAGAAACACCTTTATACTTTGTAATAACTTCAGAACACATGCCTAATGCTTCATGTTGTGTTGTAGACGCTATGTTTACCATCACACACATTAAGCAAATGAATGTTTGGCTGTGAATCCAGGAGTCACCGGTTCCCTGCTACCCATCAGTGTCTACATTTTAAGCCCACAGTTGTGGCTTCAGGAGAGCACTGGAGGTTTACTTTCCTTGGCTGGAGAAATCATGTGAAAATCACTCCCAGCAATTAAGGAAACAACTAAGTGTTTTAGAGATAGAGATTTGGTACGTTCGTGGGATGTGGTGGGGAAGGGGGTGTGGGGGACACACCTGGACACCAGAAAAGCCAATCCAAAGCCTCGTGCTCTAAAGACAAGGCATTACATTCACTTCAGCACCACTGCCTTAGGTGTTCCGAGGCCAAGATGCTATGCTATGCATTAGGGATCCAGAGAGGCCTGCAGGGAGCTCATAGTCACTTAAGGAACATAGAGGGGAAGAAAAACACAAAAACTGTTATCACAATATGCTAAGTGGGATGGATGGTAGAAGTACAAGGTGCAAAGAAATAAAAATCCATGGGCTTCCCTGGTGGTGCAGTGGTTGAGGGTCTGCCTGCCGATGTAGGGGACACAGGTTCATGCCCTTGTCTGGGAGGATCCCACATGCCTCGGAGCGGCTGGGCCCGTGGGCCATGGCCGCTGGGCCTGCGTGTCCGGAGCCTGTGCTCTGCAACGGGAGGGGCCGCGGCGGTGAGAGGCCCGCGTACCTCAAAAAAAAAAAAAGAAAAAGAAAAAAAAAAGAAAAAAAAATCCAAAGGTGAGAGCAACTAGCTCGGTGCAGGGGCCTTCGGAGAGGTGACAGTGAGGCGGGGCCCTGAGGGGTGCATAGGAGCTCTCCAGGAGGAGAGAGAAGAAAGGGTATAGTGGGCAGAAGTGTGGTGGAGGGTACACGGCATTGCCACAGGGCAGAGGGCCATCCAGCAGGTGACTGTGGGAGCATTCATCTATCCATCCTTGTACGTGTATGCATGCCAGATGTCAGGCAGGGGCTGGTTCACAGCGCCCCTGTTCTCAGAGAGCTGGTGTTGGGGAGTCACACATGTATCTCACAAATATGTGTAAATGTGTAAACAACTGAATACTCTGAAGGAAAGGAGTCCTATTCTAGGAGATAACGTAACAAGAGAAACTGACCTAAGTCTGGGAGGTCAGGGAGGGCTTCCCTGAGGAAGTGGCCCTGGAGCTGATATCTGCTGGAAGTATAGCAGTGAACTTGGTGACAAAGGCAGTGGGAAAACACATTCCAGGCAGAGAGAACATCTAGTGCAAAGGCCCTGATGGAAGGAAGCCTGGCACACTCAAAGAGCTGGAAGGGAGGAAGAGCTCAGGGAGCAGGTGGCAGAGGGGGTGAGAGGGGACCCAAGAGATAAGCAGGGCAGACCCACAGAACCCAGGCTGCGGTGAGGGGACATCTTTATGCTAAGAGCAGCGGGAAAAGCCACTGAAGAGTGGAAGGGGTCACATTTGCATTTTACAGAGAACATAGTGGCTTCGGTACGGAGGGCACAGGAATGCCAGCCGGGAGCCCAGTTTGGAAGCCATTTCAGGATCCAGACAAGAGATGGACGTGGCAATAAAAGGAAGTGTCCAGATAGACAAGGCATTTAAGAAGTAAACTCAACAGGGTTTGGGGATAGATTAGACATGCAAAGTGAGGAAGAGGAAGATTTTAGGATGAAAGAGAGTAAAGGACAATAGGGTTATTATGCAGAAGAGAGTGAGAGTAAGTCATGAAGACTTGCTGAGAAATTTGAACCTTAGCCCCAAGGTAGGGGAGAGTCAGCGAGAGGAGGGGGTGGAGTTGAATGGGAGAACAGTATAAAACTCTGTACAAGGCTTTGGAATTAGAGCAGTTAGATTCTCACTCTTGTCCTTACTTGCCATATCTAGGGCAAGTGACTTAATGTCTTTGAGTCTTTCTCTGTTCTTTGGTGAAATGAGATAAGCATATTAGGTTGGATCATATGAAATTCTGATTTTGTGGGTCAAAAACTGTCGTAAGTCAGCAATTTCACAGGGTTCAATGCAATTTATCTGTCCTAGGGGTTACTGTGACCGTCACATAAGATGATTTTATAAGTGCCCTATGGTCCTCATCTTCATCGTTACTACCTTCATCACAATGACCAGGATGGGCTCCCGCTCACCTGGCCCAAAGCAAACGTTACTTCCCCACAGCTGGGATGCTCAGCAGTGCTTCTCCCTGACCCTTGGCTGACCCCTGAAAGCATCCCAGCCACCCTTGAGAGGCATTCAGTTCCTTCTTGGAATTACACCTGGACTGGAGGCTGTAGCCCGCGGGGAAAGTTTGAAGGGAGCCTGAGAAATCTGTGGGTGTCCGGGAGAGGGGTGGGTTGACTTGGATTCCAGTCCTTGATGTTCCACGAATGCCCGTGTGACACTAGGTAAGTCACTTTGTCTCTCTGGGCCTCACTTTTTTCATCTGTAAAACACTAACCCAGGAGCTGGCGAACTTTTTCTGTAAAGGGCCAGATAGTAAATATTTTAGGTTTTGCAGAGCAGGTAGGCTCGATAGCAGCTACTCAGTTTCATCATCGCGATGCGAAAGCAGCCATAGATAAGTCAAGACAAGGTCAGTTGGCGCCTGGCATCCAGTCTCCGGAAAGGTGACTGGGTAGGTGAGCGGTGCGGCCTGAGCTGCGTGGCCCGGGGCTTGAGAGGGGCTGGAGGCTGTTCACTCACCAAGCGCACTTCGCTGAGCGCTTACTGCCTGCCAGGCCCCACATAGATTCTGAGGATTTAGGATGTAGGAGTGCCGCCCTGGAGGCATTTACCACTGAAACAACTCTTAGTCCATTAGCCCCACCTTGTTGGGGATTGATGAGTTTTGGTTTGCAGTGTTTTCGGTGTCTTCGTGGTTTTCATACTTTCCGTCCAATCCTTCCCAAAGCTCCACTCTCTTGAACACAGTGAGTGCCTAACGTCAGAGAGCAGCTGAGGTTGGAGCCTTGATGAGCTCATTGGGTTTAAAGTGGCCCTTAATTGCTGCTTGACCACAGCTGCTTGAGGAGAGTGATTAAGGATTTTGAGAATCTTGGCCACTGTTTCATTAGTTGCGGATGTATATTAGAAGTATGTGTTTAGCACAGTGGTCGCCTTTTGGATTCAAGCACAAACAGTGTTTCTAAATTCTTTTTTTGGAGGGGGGCTGTGGGGGAGAAGGAAGGATTTATTACTTGCAGCAAGTAAGGAGAACACCAGGGATCTTTTCCCAAAGTAGTGTCTCCCCCAACTGCAAAATGGGGGAAGTTTTAAACTAAGGGTGCATGTGTAAACTCAGGGTACATGAGAAGGCTTAAGCAGAGGCGAATTCAGCATAGAATCGGGGCGAAGGTAGACAGAGACCAAGCTTTAGTTGAAGTCAGGAAGGTCCACATCATCATTCCATCCTTCGCCTGGGTGGGGGCCTTAGTTCCTGGTGTCAAGACTTACTGAAGCTCAGGTTCTTTATGTCTCGTGGCAGAAAGAATTCAGTGGGAAACAAAGTGATAGATAAGAAGTGGATTTATTTAGAGAGGTACACATTCCGTAGATGGAATGCGGTCCATCTCAAAAGGTGAGAGTGGCCCTGGGAGAGACAGTCCACAGACAGAGTGTGGGCCATGTCAGAGGGCAAGGGGCTGTTTCTAAATTCTTAATATTCATTCCTAGATCGATGAATCGATGGAAGGATGGATGGGGAAGGGGAGGACAGGCTGCTCAGTAAAAAAAAAAAAAAGACAGGGTCACTTATCTCTTAGGCAGTGCCTAGGGTTCAGGATACTTTTAGGGGCCCATGAAAATATTTAAATCTTAATTTCTTTTAAAAAAAGAATATAGTAATAGTAAATTTATGAATAATGAATGACTTTAGCCTGGATTATATTTGTCTTTATACCAACACAGTCATAAAATATGATTTTTATTTACATATTTAAATGGAGGAAGAAGCCATGAAGGCAAAAGTGCCTATGGCCCACAAAAGTCATAGTGTGGCCCTCCGTACAAGAATACCATTTTATTTACGGGTACTAAAATTTGACTTCTTATCATTTTTATTTGTTAGGAAATATTATTCTTTTGATTTTTTTTTTCCCCAACCATTTCAAAATGTAATCGCCATCTGAGCTCGTGGCAGGTGTCAGGCCTCACATTCTACCACTAGAGGATCTCTGATCCATGCACAGAAACCTTCCAGTGCATGGTTTGGTCAGACTATCCAGTGTGAGACCTGCAATTGGGTGGAGACGTAAAGGGTTTAATGACGAGTGAAAGTCACACCCCGATTCTGGAGGTACTGTAACACCTTGGTCCTACAGTAAACACACTAAAGTGGGGTGACCCAAGAGATAGCAATGCAGGAGACTCACAAAAGTCAATCGGCTTAAAATGCCTCAAGGATTGAGGTGAGGACTCCAAGATAATCAGAGCACAGGAGGGGGGTGTTGGGTTTTTTCCTCACAACAACCAATTCTGTCACCAACTAGGTGTCCTCTGATTCGATTCAATTCCATTCAATACAATTCACTTCTTTTTTTTTTTTTTTTAATTTATTTGGCTGCTCTGGGTCTTAGTTGCAGCACGTGAGATCTTTTAGCTGTGGCATGCGAACTCTTAGTTGCGGCATGTGGGATCTAGTTCTCTGACCAGGGATCGAACCTGGACCCCCTGCATTGGGAGCACGGAGTCTTAGACACTGGACCACCAGGGAAGTCCCAATACAATTCACTTCTGACACTAGCGTCAGACTTCACAGGTTTGAGGGCTTAGTCCCACGAGGCTACCCTCGCCTCAGAAGTCAGCTGCAAGTATCAGGTTCCCAGCTTACCCACACTTCTGACTTGACTACAGAGTCGGGGGTTCCCACAGGCCCCAGATTCAAAAATTTGCTAGGACAGCTCATAAAACTTCAGAAAACTCTTATTATACAGGATATAACTCAGGAATAGCCAAGTGGAAGAGGTGCATAGGAGAAGGTATGGGGTCGGGGGTGCCTACAGAGCTTCCATGCCCTTTTCAGACATGTCACCCTCCCAGCACGTAGATGTGTTCACTGACCTAGTAGCTCTTTGAACTCTGTTGTTTAGAGGTTTTTAATGGCATTTTTACGACATAAGCATGATTTATTAAATCACTGGCCGTTGGTAACTAATTTAGTCTCCAGTCCTTTCCCCTCCCCAGAGGTTGGGCTGGGGCTGAAAGTTCCAAGCTTCTAATCAAGACTTCATCTTTCTGGTGATCAGCCCCTACCCTGAAGCCCTCTGGGGTCCCACCAAGAGTTGCTTCATTAGAACAAAAGACACTCCTGCCAAGCCTATGACTCTTACTGCTATCAAGGGTTTTAGAGCTCAGTGTCAGGAAATGGGGACAAAGGCCAAATATATATGTCTATTTATACCACAGGAAGAGCCTAACACCGTACCTGCCGTGAGCAACGCTGCACAGCATTCCACGTGTCTCAGCTCAGCCCCTGTCATAATCCATAAGGTAGGTACTACCAGTATCCTCTTTCAGCAGATGAGAAAACTGAGGCACGGAGAGGTGACGTAAACTACTCAAGGTCAAACAACAAAAAGTGAGAGAGCTGAGACTTGAACCCAGACTCTCTGGTGCCGAAGCACAAGTGTGTAACAGGTACAATGTACCCAGGTATGAAGCAGCTCTAATTATGTGTCTAATCGACGGACCAACTCCAAGACTGCTTTACAGCAGTGGTTTTCAACCAGGTGCAGTTTTTGCCCCCCAGGGATATTTGGCAATGCCTGGAGATATTTTTGCTTGTCACAACTGGGGAGGAGGGGCTGTTACTGGTATCTAGTGAGCAGAAACCAGGGGCTGCTACTTGCTTCTAGTGAGCAGAAACCAGGGATTTCATCTACTAAGTGAAATCTTAAAATGCACAGAATAGCCCCTATAACAAAGAGTTGTTGTCCCCAAATGTCAATAGTGTTAAGATTGAGAACCCTGCTTTATAGATCTTCAACATTTTTCACTGAGTGCCTAGCTGAAGAATTCTGAAGAATGTTTATCTTCTTGTACATTTTTAAGTTGACATCTTGCTATTAAAATGATTACATCATTCTTTAAGTATAAAGGAATCTAAATAGCGTAGCATTTTCATATCAACCATCAGCACATCACCCATTTAAAAACAGAGACAAGCTTTTCTTTAAGAGTCTGGAATTTTAAAGACTGAAATGTAGGATCAGAAACCATAAAACTTCTAGAGGAAAGTATAGGCAGAACACTCTTTGACATAAATTGTAGCAATATATATATATTTGGATTGGTCTTCTAAAGCAAAGGAAATAAAAGCAAAAAATAAACAAATGGGGCTTCCCTTGTGGTGCAGTGGTTGGGAATCTGCCTGCCAATGGAGGGGACGCGGGTTCGAGCCCTGGTCCGGGAGGATCCCACATGCCGGGAGCAGCTGGGCCTGAGCTCCACAGCTGCTGAGTGTGCGCTCTGGAGCCCGTGAGCCACAGTTGCTGAGCCCATGTGCCACAGCTACTGAGCCTGCGCTCTGGAGCCCGTGCTCTGCAACGGGAGAGGCCACCGCAGTGAGAGGCCCAGGCATCGTGGCAAGGAGTGGCCCCCACTCTCCGCAGCTGGAGTGGGCCCGCGCACAGCAGCGAAGATCCAATGCAGCCAAAAATAAATAAATAAAATTTTAAAAAATATATTAAAAATAAATAAATAAACAAATGGGACCTAATTAAACTTAAAAGCTTTTTCACAGCAAAGGAAACTGTTGACAAACCAAAAAGACAACCTATAGAATGGGAGAAAATATTTGCAATTGATATGACCAATAAGGGGTTAATATCCAAAAATGTAAAACAGTTCATACAATTCAACATCAAAAAAATAAACAACCTAAACAAAACAAAACAAAATATCCTGATTAAAAAATGGGCAGAATGGGATTCCCTGGTGGCGCAGTGGTTGAGAGTCCGCCTGCCGATGCAGGGGACACGGGTTCGTGCCCAGGTCTGGGAGGATCCCACATGCCGCAGAGCAGCTGGGCCCGTGAGCCATGGCCGCTGAGCCTGCGCGTCCGGAGCCTGCGCTCCGCAGTGGGAGAGGCCACAGCAGTGAGAGGCCCGCGTGCCACGGAAAAAAAAAAAAAAAAAAAATGGGCAGAAGAACTGAATAGATATTTTTCCCAAGAGGAAATGCAGATGGCCAATAGGCACATGGAAAGATGCTCAACATTGCTAATCATCAGGGAGCTGCAAGTCAAAACCACGATGAGATATCACCTCACACCTGTCAGAATGGCTATCATAAAAAAACAAAACAAAACGAAACACAAATAATAAACGTTGGTGAGGGTGTGGAGAAAAGGGAACTCTCGTACGCTGCTGGTGGGAATGTAAATTGGTGCAGCCACTGTGGAAAACAGTATGAAAGTTTCTCAAAAAACTAAAAATAGAACTACCATATGACCCAGCAATTCCACTCCTGGGTATATATTCAAAAAAAACAAAAACAGTAATTTGAAAAGATACATGCACCCCAATGTTCATAGCAGCATTATTTACAATTGCCAAGGTATTGAAGCAACCTAAGTGTCTGTCGACAGATGAATGGATAAAGAAGATGTGGTACGTATATACAAGGGAATATTACTCAGCCATAAAATGAAGAAATTTTGCCATGTGCAGCAACATAGATGGACTTGGACAGTATTATGCTAAGTGAAATCAGTCAGAGTAAGGGAAATATTGTATGATGTCACTTAAATGTGGAATCTAAAAAAAACAACGAACTAGTGAATGTGAAAAAAAAAGAAGCAGACTCACAGATATGAAGCACAAGCTGGAGATATAGTGGTTACCAGTAGGAAGAGGGAAGTGGGGAGAGGCGATATAAAGGCAGGGAATTAAGAGGTACAAACTACTATGTGAAAAATAAGCTATAGGATATCTTGTACAACACAGGGAATATAGCCAATAATTTATAATAACTATAAATGGAGTATAACCTTTAAAAATTGTGAACCACCATATTGTACACCTGTAACATATTAATATTGTACATCAACTATATACTTCAATTAAAAAAAAAAGTCTGGAATTTTGCATTCTTCCTTTACTTCATAAACTTGTATTTCCAGTTGACTTCCCCCACAGATTTTTATCCTAATGTTTTGTGTGTGTGTGTGTGTGTGTGTGTATGTATGTATGTATATATGTGTATAACTGTATACATATCACAGACATTCAAAAACATATGTATATGAAATGTATTGATTACCCTTTCATACTTATTTGCAACCAAATATGTCCATTAGTTGAAATCATATAACTAAACAATGCTGTCTTTGACCATAGGTCTCCAAGTGTTGAAAACTTTTCTTTTGGATTGAGTTATTATTATTACACGCTTAACCAATACAATAAAATATATTACCTATTTTTAGAAATTATTAAACACTCAAATATTTTTGGAAATTCATCTACTGATGAGATAGGATGGGACTATTTTTTAAAAATCAGTTAACAAATTGGGAATTCCCTGGCGGTTCAGTGGTTAGGACTCTGCGCTTTCACTGCTGAGGGCACGGGTTCAATCCCAGGCTGGGGATAAGATCCCGCAAGTCGTGTGGTGCAGCCAAAAAGAAAAAACAATCAGTTAATGAATGAATACTTCTTATTGCAAGACTGATTAGATGCAATAATTAGAAACCCTGGGAATGGAAGGAGTTTTGTCACAATGTCATTCCATTCTTTAAATTCTTCCAAATTTATCTATCAGAAGCCCTCCCTTGGGTTTATAATGCCACGATTAAAAGAAGCTTTGAGGACACCAGTATTTATTGTCCCTCTGTATGATGCCCCAGAGGTCTTTGCACCATAGACTTCAAAAAAGGGTGAGTTTGCCTTTATTTTGTAACATGGGAGAAGAGTGAGGAACTGACCATGCCTCACCTACTGTGCTTTCTCCAGAAGATAATGTAAAGAGAGAGAACACTGATTCCCTTGCGGCTATCCAAGCCTATATTTGTCTAGGAAGGCTTTGGGGGGGGTATGTGTGCTCAGTGAAGACTGCCGCTCAAGACTACCTTGGCTTTTACAGTGATTGAAGAAGTCCTGCCTCTGGCTTTTCAAAAATTTTTGAAACCCTTAATATCATTTCTTTGTAAAGTCTGCATGACATTGCATTGTGTGAAAATACCATAATGTATTTAACCTGGTGCCCCATGATGGTTATTTAAGGTTTTTTCAATATTTTTTGTGATTACGAATAATGCTGCAATGAATAACTTTGTGCATACTCCTTGAAGCACATGTGGGAGAAAATCTGGAGGGTAAATCCTAGATGTGGGATTGCTGGGTCAAAGAGTATGGCCGGTTACAATTTTGATAGGCATTGCCCTCCATAAAACTGTCCCTACTGGGGAGTTCCCTGGTGGTCCAGTGGTTGGGACTCAGCACTCTCATTGCCATGGCCCAGGTTCAATCCCTGGTCGGGAAACTAAGATCAAAGATAAGCAAACTTTAAAACACACACACACACACACACACACACAAACAAAACAAAAATCTGCACCTATTTACATTCCCACCACAGTGAATAGGATTGCCTGTTGCCCCTCACTCTGCCCAACACCATGTGTTAGCAAACATTTAATCTTTGCCAGTAAGAGGGATGAACAATTATATCTCGAGGTACTTTTATTTTGCATTTCTCTCACTATGGGTAAGGTCATCATCTATTCATATGTTTACATCCCACTGTAATTCCTTTTCTGGGTTATATCTATTCATGCCGTTTGCTCTTTTTTCTGTGGGATTAGGCTTTTTCTTGAATTGTATTAACACTACTAAGGAAATTAGCTCTTTTTCTGTCAGAAGTGTTGCACATATTTCCCCCCAGTGTATCATTTGCATTCTGACTTTAGCTATGTGTTCTTGTGTGTGTTGTGCAGAAATCTCTAATTTTTATGTAGTCAAATGTATCGATCTATTCATGTCTTGAATTTTATGTCACACGTAGAAAAGCTTACTCTTTTTAATTGTCCCGTGCTTTCTTCCTCTCTCCATATTTTTAGTTTGTTTTCTCATTATTTTAAAATCCTTGATTCATCTAGAATTTATTTGCTATAAGAGTGAAATAGGGATTTACCTCTGTGGTAGAATATGAAATGTATTTGGTTTTTGTCCCTGGTTCCTCACACAGAGGTCCTAAAACTCTTGAAATTTCCTGCGTGATAGGAGTGTCTTATCCTTCCCAAGAAGCCCCCCTTTAGATTTACGCTAATGAGGTGATATAGGGCGACTTAGGATAGGGTCCCTAGGTGGGTTCGGGTAGGGCTGGTCACCAGAAAGACCAAGTGAATAGAGGGATGGGACTTTCACCCCCACCTGCTGGCCTCTTGGAAAGGGTTGGGAGGAGCTGCAGATTAAGTTTTATAAAAACTCTTGAACAATGAGATTTAATAAGGTTCAGGGTTGGTGAATACACCCCAGTTCCATGGGGATGGAAGCCCCTGCTTTCAGGGCCCTTCTGGCCTTACCCTATGTACCTGTTTGGCCGTTCTTCTGTATTCTTTATAATAACCTTTATAATAAACTGGTAATGTAAGTAAACATTTCTCTGAGTTCTGTGACCCACTCTAACAAACTAATTGAACCCAAGGAGGTGGTCATGGGAGCATCCAATTTATAGCTAGTCAATCAGAAGCACAGGCAACATGGACTTGCCATTGGTGTCTGAAAGGAAGCCAGTCTCGTGGGGCTGAGCCCTTAGTAAGTGGGGTCTGACACTATCTCCGGGTTGATAGTGTGAGAATTGAGTGAAATTTGTAGGACAAGCAGTCAGTGCTCACTGAGAACTGAAGAATTGCTTGCTGGTCTTGGAAAAAAACAATCAGACCGCCTCATTGTCCCAACACCATTTATGAAATTATCCCGTTCACTGGCAGAAAATCCACTTTTAGCATAGGCATTGTCTTTTGAGTCTGTTCATTGACCTGTCCTTCTCATGCCTAGGACTGAACTGCCTTCAGTTCTGCTGGTCCCTATTATTTCCTTTCTCTTTCAGAATTTTTTGGCTTGTTTTGCATACTTATTTCTCATAAGGATTTTGGAATTGGCTTCCTAATTCTCCCCAAAATAAAATCGATATTTTCCTTGGAATCACTTTAAATGAATAACTAAATAGGGAGAATAGATAGCTTTTCTAATAATAAGACCCCCGGTCCAAGAACTTGGTGTTCTTTCCAGTCATTCAGTTCTTCTGCAGCACCATTTTGAAATGTCCAGCAGGGCAGCTCCTGGTCTGCCCGGGAGCAGCTGTAGCCAGTGTGTGCCTCCTTGTTCAGTGGTGCAGATCGCCCTGCTCCCCAGGATGGGAGGACCTTTGGGGAGGCCTGCTTGGACAACTTCAGAGCTGAGGGAAAGACTGGCCACTTGCCTAGTCTTCCCTGAGCCTGTCCCAGCAGCTGCCCCTTCTCTGTTGCAGGGACTTGTAACATTTGTGACTTAATTAAACCTCATCTCCACAGAAGCATCTGGGGATAAACTAACAACACCTCTTTGGGTACTGGGCCAGGACTTGTTTCCTTTGACATCAACACCCAGGACCTGTCACAGGGGAGCCAGGGGAGCCATTGGCTTGGGCCACATATTCAAGAAAAGCCTCAGATGTACACTTCTCACCCCATCATCAATTGAAGTGAATCATGGAAGCACACTGAGAGAAACTAAAAGAAGACATTCACCAGAAAACTTAAAGTTGCATCCCATTACCAGACCTTGTGCCAGCAAAGCACTAAATATCACACAACTCATGGAACTAATTTGTGAATTGCACAGCTGTTTTGCAGGCCATTGCCATGCATAAAAGAACACTCAAGAAATTAAGCCTACAGATTTTGAGTGACATTTAGCTGTCACTCAAACCATAATTGGTATAATGCTCTATGTTTTATCAAAAACTTTAAAGTTACATCACTTTACCACAAAAATTCTGCATTTTAGGATAGAAATACTTCAAATAGTGTACTTTTTGTATACAAAGAAGTAAAATGATAGTATACTTTCTCGTATTTTTGTGTTAGAGTAAAGATGAAACATATAATTTCTGCAATGCTGTTTTGGCATAACTTCTTTGCTTCATATGTCAGAGGCCTCCATAATGGAAAGTGTCCCAGGGCTCTCTTGAAGGCAGCAAGGCCTGTCAGTGCAGAATTTTGCCTTATGACCCTGGGCTTAGGGGGATCAGGGTTTGAGCCCTGTCTCAACTCACATAACGATTTCCTTCCGTGTCTGATCCAGCATCATGTACTGCGTCCACTCCTGTTGAGTCTCATATGTCTTAGACTGATCCACGATCTTTTGGAACATCGTCCTCTTCCTACAAAACACACCAGTTTGTTAAAGGAGCACATCTTAGAATAAGGCAACCCCTGGCCGCCTAATGTTGGCTGTTTCAGACAGAGGCTAATTAAAACAACGTAATTAAAGAAAAGAAAAAAAAAGGTGAAAAGAACCAACGCCTGGGAGTGAAGACCTAAGTTCTAACTCAGACTCTACCATGGATTTTTTATCTGATCTTAGCTAATCTTCCCCTGGATCTCAGTTTCCCCATCTGTATAATGGGGGTAAAAATATCTAATTCATAGAGCTGTAGTGAGAGTCGATGTGTCCATAGCAAAAGTATGGTGCCTGGCACAGAGCATATACTAAATCAGTTAGAACTGTGGTGTTCATTATCATTATAATCATTGCTATTCTTTTTTTTGACCACACTGGGTGGCTTGTGGGATCTTAGTTCCCCGACCAGGGATGGAACCCGGGCCCATGGCAGTCTTAACAACTGGTTTGCCAGGGAATTCCCTAATCATTGTTATTCTTAAAATGAAGAAGAAACACCAACTTGAAATACAAGGCGAGGTCTGTAGCAATGATCGCGATGTCCATCATGTGGATTGCATGCTCATGCTGCCTGCGATTGAGGTTTTGAAAGATATTCAAGCTCTAAAGAGAAAACCATAGGAGAGATATAGGAAGTGATGCTGGCAGTAAAGTTGCTCAACTACTGATGGCCGCCCCAGGTGATGGGAGAGGCAGCCCGGGCCAATGCCTGGCCACACTCAGGCTTCTTGTGAGATGGGCACTCCTTCTCAGGCCCCAAAGCCAGTTTAGAGGGTCCTCATCCTACCTCATCTCTCAGCAATGTTTTGCCAAACTCCAAGTGGTGTCTTTCCAAGATGGAGGACCCATGGAGCTTGGCCAGTGGGTTCTGGGATCTGAATGGGAGAGAAAGAGAGACACACAGAGAGAGAGAGGATCAGTATGAAATGGCTGAGGTGAAGGCTAAAAACATCATCCATTCCTGTCACCTCCTAGTTCTGCAGGCAGAGAGGTTGAAGTTCAGGAATAAGAAGGAATTTGCCACACAGTAGGACTGTGGGAAATAGGACTAGATAGCAGGTGTCCTGACCCTCAGGCTTTAGTTTTGTCCACAATTGACTCTGGGCTTCTTTGAGGTCATGCACTCCCTAGAAGTGTGGACCCTTATCTCCAGAAAAAGACACAAACACAGTGCCACGTGCACTTTTAGAAACTTATTGGCCCAGTGCCAATCCATGGACATTGGCACTGGGCTGTACTTTGAACATCACAAAGCCCCAGATCCTCCATACCTGATCCTTAGGGGAAGCCACTGAATTCCCACAAGCAATATATTTATTCATGTCTTTATTCAATAAGTATTTGTTGAGCCCTTTTTATGCGCCAAGCACTGAGATCAGTACTTAGCTTCCCACGAGGTAAAATGTAAACACAATCTCTAAACTTGCAGCAGCCGGAAAGAACTGAGAAGACTCAGAGAAGCATGTTCTAGGGCTTGTTAATGACTTACAGGCTGTGGGCCCTGGGAAGAGCCTCAGTTTCCTCATTTATAATATGGGTATCACACTCGTCCCTGCTCTGCCCAGCCCACAAGGTGGTCACGAGGGTCCCCCAGAACATGGTTCAAGGACTCTGCTTCAGAGACTATCTAGAATATAAGCTCTGTGAGGACAGGGACTGTGTCTGGTTTGCTCACCCTGGTACCTCCTTTGCCTAGCCTAGGGCCTACCACACTGGTGTTAGGAGCATTGTAAACCCAAGGTGAATAAATGAACCGTTCTCAGTTACTAACATCTTGGCTTGAATTAATTCAACAGGTAGGAAGGGAAGGAGAAGAGTGAAGAAGTTTAATATATTAGTTTCCTGTTGTTGCTCTGACACATTACCACAAACTGAATGGCTTACAACAATAAAATTTTATTATCTTACAGCTCTGGAGTTCAAAGTCTAAAATGGGTCCGCAGAGCTGCTTCCCTTCTGGAGGCTGTAGTGGAAAATCTGTTTCCTTGCCTTTTCTAGCTTCTAGAGGCCCCCTACATTCCTTGGCTTGTGGCCCATCCTCCATCTTCCAAGCCAACAGTGTAGCATCTTCTGTCCTCTCTGACATCCCCACCACCTCCCTCTTATAAGGACACTTCTGACTATGTGGGGCCCACTTGGATAACCCAAGATAATCCCTATATTTCAACATCCTTAACTTAATCACAGGCATGAAGTTTTTTTTTGAATGTAAGGCAACATATTCCCAGGCTCCAGGCATTGGGGTGTGGACATATTTGAGGGTCATTATTCTGTCTATCACAGGAGTTTACCCAGATCCAAAGGGCAGGAAGAAGTGGGAAGCTGTGGACTGTGGGACTTCTCCTTGGCAAGCGAGTCTATCTGAGATCCATCCAGATCTAGGTAATCAATCCTGGAGGCAGGAGGTAGAGAGGAGGGCCAGTAAGCACTGACTCACTTCATTTGGTAGAGATTGTTGGTGCCTCTGTGGTCAATGTCATGGCAGAAGGCGGCAGTGACCATGGCCAGGGCCTCCAGGTCTGTGAAGTATTGCTTCAGCTTTCCAGTCTGGAAGAGCAGTCAGAGATAGCACTCACTCCTTTCTTGTGGGGGTTGGAAGCAGGGCTGAGAACTCAGGTGTGAGGGGGAGGGCTTGGAGCTTGGAAACATAGGTCTGATCTTAGCTCGACCCATGGCGCCCCAGGGTGACCAGATGTTTGCTGGGACTCAGGGGTTTTCTGGGATGTGGGACTTTCTGTGCTAGAACTGGGACAGTCCCAGGCAAATGGGGCTGGTGCGTCACCTTACTCCTGAGTGAACTTAGCTGGTCGCATCTCCCTCTGGGCCTCAGTATCTCATTGTGCACACTCAAGGTGGAGGACATCAGACTGGATGATTGTTGAGAAACTGACAGCCCTCGAGTTTTAGGATTTAGAGTGTTTTTGAACATGACCAGACTGGTAAAGCAAACCTTCCAAGCCTGGTCTACCGATTCAAGGACAGCCCAGAAGAATTTTTCCCTGAGCCTCTTGCAAGTACTTAACTCCTTGTTTGTGCAGGTTGTTGGAGTCAAGGGTGAAAAGAGCCCTGGGGAGGTGATGCTGACTCTGTGACTCTAAGAAATAAATCAAGTTTAAGGGGTGTGTTTTTCACCCTCAATGACAGCCTAGCCAGAATTCCTGCCTCCTGGCCCTAGAGCTTACTCTGCCCTGACCATTCCGGCCACAAGGGAAAGGAATGAGGATGAGGAGCCTGGGCAAGGGCAGAGAAGTGTGTCATAACCTGGATGGGAAAACACTTTTAAATGAAATATAGAAACTGCAAACCCTCTGAGACAAAAAGACTGACACATACACATAGGTATGTCCATCCAAGGACACAGTAGCACTGTGTGTAATAGTGAAAGATCGAAAACAGCCCCCATGTCCAACAACAGGGGAGCTGGGTAAAGAAATTATGGTCTACTTGAACAATGCAGAGTACTCTGAAGCCATAAAATTAGATCCTGGATAGGCCTTAAAAACATTCAGTGGAGGCTTCACAGGCGAATTCTGTTAAACATTTAGAGAAGAGCTAACACCTATCCTTCTCAAACTCTTCCAAAATATAGCAGAGGGAGGAACACTGCCAGACTCATTCTATGAGACCACCATCACCTTGATACCAAAACCAGACAAGGATGTCACAAAGAAAGAAAACTACAGGCAAATATCACTGATGAACATAGATGCAAAAATCCTCAACAAAATACTAGCAAACAGAATCCAACAACACATTAAAAGGATCATACACCATGATCAAGTGGGGTTTATTCAAGGAATGCAAGGATTCTTCAATATACGCAAATCAATCAACGTGATACACCATATTAACAAATTGAAGGAGAAAAACCATATGATCATCTCAATAGATGCAGAGAAAGCTTTCAACAAAATTCAACACCCATTTATGATAAAAACCCTGCAGAAAGTAGGCATAGAGGGAACTTTCCTCAACATAATAAAGGCCATATATGACAAACCCACAGCCAACATCGTCCTCAATGGTGAAAAACTGAAAGCATTTCCACTAAGATCAGGAACAAGACAAGGTTGCCCACTCTTACCACTCTTATTCAACACAGTTTTGGAAGTTTTAGCCACAGCAATCAGAGAAGAAAAGGAAATAAAAGGAATCCAAATCAGAAAAGAAGAAGTAAAGCTGTCACTGTTTGCAGATGACATGATACTATACATAGAGAATCCTAAAGATGCTACCAGAAAACTACTAGAGCTAATCAATGAATTTGGTAAAGTAGCAGGATACAAAATTAATGCACAGAAATCTCTGGCATTCCTATACACTAATGATGAAAAATCTGAAAGTGAAATCAAGAAAGCACTCCCATTTACCATTGCAACAAAAAGAATAAAATATCTAGGAATAAACCTACCTAAGGAGACAAAAGACCTGTATGCAGAAAATTATAAGACACTGATGAAAGAAATTAAAGATGATACAAATAGATGGAGAGATATACCATGTTCTTGGATTGGAAGAATCAACATTGTGAAAATGACTCTACTACCCAAAGCAATCTACAGATTCAATGCAATCCCTATCAAACTACCAGTGGCATTTTTCACAGAACTAGAACAAAAAATTTCACAATTTGTATGGAAACACAAAAGACCCCAAATAGCCAAAGCAATCTTGAGAACGAAAAATGGAGCTGGAGGAATCAGGCTCCCTGACTTCAGACTATACTACAAAGCTACAGTAATCAAGACAGTATGGTACTGGCACAAAAACAGAAAGATAGATCAATAGAACAGGACAGAAAGCCCAGAGATAAACCCACGCACATATGGTCACCTTATCTTTGATAAAGGAGGCAGAAATGTACAGTGGAGAAAGGACAGCCTCTTCAATAAGTGGTGCTGGGAAAACTGGACAGGTACATGTAAAAGTATGAGATTAGATCACTCCCTAACACCATACACAAAAATAAGCTCAAAATGGATTAAAGACCTAAATGTAAGACCAGAAACTATCAAACTCTTAGAGGAAAACATAGACAGAACACTCTATAACATAAATCACAGCAAGATCCTTTTTGACCCACCTCCTAGAGAAATGGAAATAAAAACAAAAATAAGGAAATGGGACCTAATGAAACTTCAAAGCTTTTTCACAGCAAAGGAAACCATAAACAAGACCAAACGACAACCCTCAGAATGGGAGAAAATATTTGCAAATGAAGAAACTGACAAAGGATTAATCTCCAAAATTTATAAGCAGCTTGTGCAGCTTAATAACAAAAAAACAAACAACCCAATCCAAAAATGGGCAGAAGACCTAAATAGACATTTCTCCAAAGAAGATATACAGACTGCCAACAAACACATGAAAGAATGCTCGACATCATTAATCATTAGAGAAATGCAAATCAAAACTACAGTGAGATATCATCTCACACCAGTCAGAATGGCCATCATCAAAAAATCTAGAAACAATAATTGCTGGAGAGGGTGTGGAGAAAAGGGAACACTCTTGCAATGTGAATTGGTACAGCCACTATGGAGAACAGTATGGAGGTCCCTTAAAAAACTACAAATAGAACTACCATATGACCCAGCAATCCCACCACTGGGCATATACCCTGAGAAAACCATAATTCAGAAAGAGTCATGTACCAAAATATTCATTGCAGCTCTATTTACAATAGCCAGGAGATAGAAACAACCTAAATGTCCATTATCAGATGAATGGATAAAGAAGATGTGGCACATATATACAATGGAATATTACTCAGCCATAAAAAGAAACGAAATTGAGCTATTTGTAATAAGGTGGCTGGACCTAGAGTCTGTCATACAGAGTGGAGTAAGTCAGAAAGAGAAAGACAAATACCATATGCTAACACATATATATGGAATTTAAGAAAAAAAAATGTCATGAAGAACCTAGGGGTAAGACAGGAATAAAGACACAGACCTACTGGAGAACGGACTTGAGGATATGGGGAGGGGGAAGGGTGAGCTGTGACAAAGCGAGAGAGTGGCATGGACATATGTACACTACCAAACGTAAAATAGATAGCTAGTGGGAAGCAGCCACATAGCACAGGGAGATCAGCTCCGTGCTTTGTGACAACCTAGAGGGTGGGATAGGGAGGGTGGGAGGGAGGGAGACGCAAGAGGGTGGAGATATGGGGGCGTGTGTGTATGTATGGCTGATTCGCTTTGTTGTGATGCAGGAACTAACACACCATTGTGGGGCAGTTATGCTCCAATAAAGATGTAAATAAATAAATAAATAAATAATTAAAAAAAAGAAAACATTCAGTGGAATAAGTCAGACACAAAAGGACAAATACTGTGTGATTCTACTCATGTGAGATACCTATAATCAAATTCATAGAGACTGAAAAAGCAGAATGGTGGTCGCCAGGGCCTGGGGACAGGGGAAATGGGGAGCTGCATTAATATTGTTGTTTAAAGGGGACAGGGTGTCTATTTGGGAAGTTGGAAAATTTCGAGAGTTGGAGAGTGGTGATGGTTGCACAATATTGTGAACATACTTAATGCCACTGAATTGTGCACCTAGAAATGGTTAAAATGGTAAATTTTAGGTTATGTATATTTTACCACAACAAAAATATATTTAAAGAATATGATCGATATATTTATATATTTTCAAATGAAAAAAGCGTGTTACAGAATACTAATATTTAATTCGTTATGAACAAAATAAACTTTGTGTATGTGTGTGTTAACAAATATGTCTCGATGCTTCTTAGAAGAAAATCTTGAAGGAGTTGTGTCATGGTTTTCTCCAAATACCGGCTTGGGGGTGGGAGAAGAATGTAGCTTTCTTTTACTTTTTATTTTATATACTTCTCTCTTCTTGGAATTCAGTTATGCTAAGCATGTACTCTTTTTGCATTTTTTTTAAAAAAGCAGTAAGTAGAAGAATGATGCTGCTGCTGCTAGGGGAGCTGCACGAAGTCGTCCCAGTGTGGCGGGAGCTCGCAGCCGCCCGCGGTCCCACCCACCACGCCGCCCAGATGCCGCCACCGTCGTACCACCAGCAAGGAGAACATGGTCTGCCCCACGTTGAAGCCGTGCCGCCAGTTGTGGTAGGTGATCCTGCGGTAGCCCTTACTCAGGGAATACATGAACCGCACCAGAACCTGCGAACACATGCACATCAGTGAGGAAGCAGCATTGCGCCAAGGCTTGGGGGTGATGGTGGTGGGGATGCTGCCTGCTGAAGCCCAGATGCTCCAGCCCCCGCCCTGGACCACGTGTGGGAACTAGCAATAGAGGCAATAAGGCTGTGAGAGCACTCTGCAGACTGCTAGGTACTATGACAGTGGACGTGGTTATGAAACAAGGCCCTGGGAGAAGCTTAAAGCTGTATGGGAGAAAAATCAAAGGGGTCTTTACATCAGTGCTTCTCAGACTTGAGTGCACGTCTGAATCGCTCCGGGCTGTGGGGAGGCCTTGTGAAAACAGTTTCTGATTCCTTACAGCTAGGAGTGTGTGTGGGGGGGGGGATGGGGGGGCGCGTGTGCCCATGCGCCCGTGTTGATCCGTTTTCAGGTGATGCTGATGTGCCTTTGGGGCAACACATTTAGAACCGCTGCTTTAATCAAAGAAGTCTGGGAAATTCTGCACGCGATATATCCCCCACCCCCACCTTTTTGTCCATCCCCGTCCCCCTAGATGCACAGCACACCTAAGGAATTCTGCAGGGGAAAAAGTCCTGTTTAAATGGATTTAACCCACTTTTCCCACTCTGTTTGACTGTAGGACCGCTTTTGGCGTCCCATTTATCCATAGTCTTCAGAACTCAGTGCCTCAATACCCACCTTGAGAGACACCACAGTTCAGAGGAACCATGTGTCTGTTTTCTGATAAATGACGCATCTGTGCGATGTGACTAATGCTTTAAATCCTAAAAGCTGAGGGTACACTCTTTTTAAGGCAGTTTACAGATTGAGGTTTTTTTTTTTTAAAGCAAGCAAAAAAGAAACAGGGAAAAGAAAAAGGGAAATCAAACGTTTGTTTCGACCTCACCTCCTGAGGAATGTGAAATTTATCCACCACCCTGAGCTCATAGTACATCTGTATTCCACATTTCACCAGCTCCAGTTCCGTCAGGGGCAGGTCGCTGAAGTGGAATTTATTAATTTCATATTTCTCTGCATCTGGCAGCTGTTCTTGCTGTGTGAAACATGGAGTCAAGTGACTGGGACACATGAAGAGTTCCTGGGTCCCTCTCCTATCCCCCCCACCCAAGCCCTGTCCCTATCCCGAGTCCGCTGGAAGGATCAGAGCAGGGTGGCAAGGGTCATGCTTGGCAGAGACACTCCCCGCCCATGCTTGGGGCACACCCTGCACTTGTAACCGGTCAGGGCCAGCTCTGCTGCCCAGCTCACCAGGATCTCAGCCAGTTCTTCTTCCTCGCATTCCCACGGCTCCTTCCCATATACTTCTCTGGTTTTCTGCCGGGGTCCGAAATAGCAGAGAAAAGAATTAGTTTACTACATCTAAGGTCTAAATGTATCTCTACTTTTCCATTTCCTTTTTTCTTCTTCCACCAAAGTTCTTGCAACAGAGCTACCAACTCAGAGAGGCTGTCATTCAACATTTATTGACAAGTAAATTCAAGGTCATGTGCTTTGGAGCCATGGAGCAGTTCGTGCATATTCGAGCTCTGCCAGTTACTGGCTTGGAGCTCCCATTTCCTCATTTGTAAAATGGGGATAATAAAAGTACTTAACTGGCAAGTTAAAATTAGATTATGCAAAGTCTTTTTTTTTTTTTTTTTAAACGTGGGTTCTTAGCTCCCAGACCAGGGATCGAACCGATGCCCCTTGCAATGGAAGCGCAGAGTCCTAACCACTGGACTGCCAGGGAATTCCCTTATGCAAAGTCATTTCCAAAAACATATATGCAACTAAATTAAATGATGCATGTAAATCACCGAGAGCAGTGCTTAGCACATAGTAAGGGCTAAAATTAAGTAATGCTGTTGTTGATATTGTTATTATCGCTGACTGGGGGTCTGGAGTCCTTGCTCATGGTCCTGGCTCTTCCTCTCACTTACTGTGTGACTTGAGACAAGTTCCTTCCCTCTCCGGGCCTATTTCCCCCTGTGCTACAGGAGGGGGGAAGTTGGACCCAATAACTGGTTTCGGATTTCTTGATCTAGAGTATAGTCTATTAACTTTTAACTGGCTCACTGAAGCTACGCCTCCATAGGGTCTCCGTATCCATCATTTGGCTTAAAATTATGGACTGAGACAAGCGAACCATGGGTCAGTTCATCCATACTGGATGTTTTCTCCTTTGGCTTTATCAGTTATTGGGATCAAAATGATCAAATTTGTTGTATCTTCCCAGCTTAAGAAATGCCCTCTGAAAATATTGGTTTATATTGTTTCAACTTGTGCAGTGTATAAACCAAAATCTTGGGAACTCAGCTGGGCATCATATCCAATGCCTTTTGGCTAATTCTGTTTACTTCTAAAATCTTGATCTCTTTGAGACCAAAATCCCAGGAATGGTGGATCACTGATTCTCACATATCTTTGAAAGCCTGTCATCCAATTTCCCACCCGGGTGGGATTTTCCTCTATAGCTTCCCTGATATATGATCACTCAGCCTATGCTTAGATACCTCTCATGATGGGGTGCTCACTACCTCCCAAGGCAGCCCTTTCAGCACAGTGATAATTTGCTCATTATCCTGAATGTTAAATGAGACCTATTTAACGAGCTAGGTGATTTGGGGACAAATTACTTCCCCCTTCTCGGGCTCAATTTCTTCATCTCTACGATGGGGGTAAAAATTCTTACCCTGGGACTTCCCTGGCGGTCCAGTGGTTAAGACTCCAAGCTTCCAATGCAGGGGGCGTGGGTTCGATCCCTGGTCAGGGAACTACAATCCCACATGCCATGTGGCACGGCCAAAAAAACCAAATCCTTTCCCTGCCCACCTTACTGGGCATCATAAGTGTGAAATTACCTTATATACTGTACAGTGATGAAACTATGTGAGGGCTTCCTACAAACATCTAACCCCCTTCTGAACTATTTCTTTGCTCAGAAAGATTGAGTCTTCTAAGTGAGCTGACCTCATGGAGGGAGGCTCTGAGCAACTGACCATTGTCCATTGGTCTCTCAGATAGAGCTTCCTCTCAAGAGTAGGGACTGTGGTTGGTGACTCCATCTCTAGTACCGTGTTAGCCCTGAGCACAGAGAAAAATGGAGTTTCTAGAGCTGTTAATCCAAGGTCTGGTTCTAAGACTGCGGTAACCCTGCAAGGGACAGCTGTCCCCATAGCAGCCATTTCTAGAGTAGAAACAGGAAGAAAACACTACTCACCAAGATTTTCTGGATTTCTTCATTGTCACACTTCACATGATATTTCACCATGTCTTGGAAAATATCCTTCCTGTTTTCAAGTTTGTTCATTGACTCATAAGTGTCAGGATTTAAGACAGACCAGCCCAGGAATTGAGTCAAAGACTGAAAGGAAGGAAAGGAAGAATCAGAGGCAGAACATCCAGGTTTGATCCTGCCTCTGTAACTTAGGGCAAGACTCTGTAAATCTCCATTTGCTCAGCTACAAAATGGGTTTGATTAGCTGTGTGCTGCCCTCCTCAAAGAGATGGTGTTAGGATAAGATGAAATAATGGATGGGAATGCACTTTGAATAAAGCTCTAACACACGTGAAACGCCATCCTGATGTCTAATCATTTCACAAAAACGGAATGTGTTGTGCGTATGTGGGGACATGGGATATAAGTGAACTCTCTGTACTTTCTGCTCAATTTCGCTGGGAACCTAAAGCTTCTCTAAAAGGTAAAGTTTATTAATTTTTTAAAAAAGGGAATATAGATTTCTCTGACAACTGCTGCAGTGCAGAAGGGGGAGCAAAGAGAATAAATGTTGATTCAGGAAAGTGTCTACAAGGTGAGCTCCCATCCCTCCTGAGCTGGGGCAGCAGCATACAAGAGCCCCACCATGGGGCTCTGGGAGCCAAGTTCGTTGGTGAGCCGACTCTGAATACCACGTCTAGGGGCCTCCTCAAAAACCGTACCTCCATGAGGGTCTCATCCATTTCATCAAAGGGTTTCCCATCTTTGCGATTGTAAAACGTGGCCACCCCAACAATTTCTTCCTTCTTGTTCACAATTGGCATAGAAAGGACATTTTTAATTGTCCATCCGGAGTCATCCAGAGGCTCTTTCTGCAAGAGAAGAGCCAGAGTAAGTTTGCTTCAGGTACCAGGCTGCAGAGGCATCTGTAATGGACTTCATGCTGCATTATGACCCTGACTGGCTGAGGGGGTGGCAAGAGGTTAGACCTTGTTGGGCTTTGCATGATTTTAGTCGCCAAATGCCATGAGCAGGTTGCCCATCTGGTGGGAGCGCCGTAAGCCAGAAAGCTATACTGTTTTCATCCCCAACATGTCAGGGCCATCATGTGCCAGGCAACGAGTTGTGTATTGGGGATCTAATGATGCAAACAAACAGACCAGGGAGGTAGTGTTTCCCTTTCAGATACAGAAGCTAATTGCAGGGGACTGGCTTAAAAGGGGCCATGTTGGTGATGCTTGTAACTTTGAACTAGTCAACTGGATATAACCTGTACCTTTTGCCTCCCGACCTGCCTTTCTGTGTTCCTTTTGGCATGTCGTTTTATCTCCGTGAGCCTCAATTTTCTCATTTATAGATGGGGTTGGTAGTAAGAGCATGTACTCACGGAACAATTGAGAAAATAGAAGTGAAATATCTTGGTCAATCATAAGGTACCATTTGTGAGTCATTTCCCATCTCTCTGAGCCTCACTTTCATCATTTATAAAATGGGGATAACTAGACAATTTCTAGCCTTTTTTCCACTGATTCATTGAAGATTTATCAAGTATTTTACAATGTACAAGAACCTGAGCTAGAAGATGGGAGAACCAAGAAAAATAAGGCAGAGGTGTTGTCCTCAGGTTGCTCACATCTGGAAGGTCAACAGGCAATCACACTGCATGTGGGAAGTTCTGCAAGGTACTTTGGGAGCCAGAGGAGGGAAGGAAGTCAAGGAAGGCTTCCTGGAGTTGGAGAGTCTTCTAGCTCAAAAGTTCCAAGATTTTAAAGGGGGCGAGATGATAATTATTATTATTTAAGTAGCACTTGAACTCAGCACCTGGTAGGAGAGTGACTTCAGAGGGATGTAGAATACAGTCCAAAGAGCATAGAGCTGTCAGTCAGGAAACTTGAATTCAAGTTCCCAGCTCTCTCCCGAACCTTTTCTATGACAGCCTCTCTGAAGGCCATGATAAAGAAGCAGATTTTATTGGAAGTGAATAAAAGTGAAATGGGAAAGTATTAAACATTTTTTTTTTAGTATTAAACATTTTTAAGGAGCAAAGTTACTTGATGCAACTTATGTTTTTCTTTTAAAAATTACTCAGGCTACTTTGTGGAGGAAGAGTTGGAGACAGAAGACTGGAATCTAAAAACAAGATTAGACTTTATTTATTAAAGTGGGTAAACTACAGTTAATCAGATGACTTGGGTAAAGATCAAGTTCTGTTGTGGTTATAATCAGATTAGCAACTCTCAGCAACAATTTGCCTTGACTGATGTGGTCAACATCACAACACAAGACATACGGTTTTATCCTTGGAAGGATATTCTCTCTAAGGTCTTTCATAATGTTATTTAAGGAGTAAAAAAAAAAAAAAAAAAAAAAAACCACTAGTTTTGCTATGAGCCATTTTTATTTCCTTCTTAATTATTTCCTGACTGCTCATTATTTGGTTTTCATACACCTAGCATGCTAAACTCAAGAAATATTGACAGGGCACCCAGAGCTGCACATGTTAAGAAAGATAAGCCCCGACCTTTGACCAAAGGAAGCCTATATTTTGCCAAGAGGAATTAATCTAAAAGACAAGGAAGGATCATGAAAGGTGATGTAAGGGAAATAGAGTGAGAAAGCCAAACTCCTTGGCATGGCCTTCCAGGCCCTGTGTGACCTGGCCTGTGTCTACCTCTCTAGAGTTTCATCCTGCCACTCTCCCCTTAGTCTCATTGGTCTACTCTGGTTCCTTCCAACAAGCCCTCTCTTTCCTGCAATCCTCTCTCCTTTCTTTACTGCCCAAACATAATTTCTCAGGGCCACGTTCCTTGACTCTTCCCAGATGAAGTCAAGCCCCCCCTGGGAGAGTCCCTCCTCTGTCCCTCTGCTATTGTCCTGATCAGCACTACACATGCCTCTTTCCCCATATGATCATGAGCTCCCTGAAGACAAAGACCATGCCTGTCTGGTCCACCTCTGTAGCTGGTGTAGCATCGTGCCCATGCCTGGCCCAGAGCGTGCCCTCTGCAAACATTTTTTAAAAATACAAACAAACAGAATCAAATGGAATACTAAACAACATTCCATGATAATCCTAAGGAGACAGAAATGATATTCAGCCAGAGGAAGCAGAATCAAACTTCATAGAAGTTTCATAGCATTTGGGGTTATCATTGAAGGGCAAAGGGGATTTGGACAAGAGATGGTAGTAAGGGAGAGAACAGCATAAGCAAAGGTCCTGAGGCCAGAAAGCAAAGGGTGTAAACCTTGAAACCAAATGGAACCTTGGATTTACCAAATTAGCTCTCTCCCCACTTCCATGGGCACATGACTTTTTTGCACTCACATTTTTGCTTTGTTGAGACTGCTTCCCAATAAAGTAGATGGATTCTAATGTATTTGAATCCTCTTTGGGGGGAAAAGTATCATATGACTGAGAGAGTAAATAAAAAATAACTTACCTGGAATGCAAAAAAGTCCTCTGCAGGTGCATTCATGATGTTGCAAATCTGAAAGCCATGAAGAGGAATAATGGAGTTATGATTAGACTTGATAGAGTACCCATTGAGGGCAATGGGCATGATATTTTCAGAAATATCACGTCCTTATCCAAGGCATTCACATTCTTTTCATCAGGTAGACATGATTACGATGATTTTGAATTATTAACTGAGGCTACCAAATAGGAAAACTGCCTTATAAACATGGCTTCTTACCATTTGCTTCACTTCTGAGTCATTTCCAAGCTTTGAAAAAGTTAAGGCTACAATTTGTTGTTATTAATAGCTGTATAGTGTCCCATTTTCTTCTTTTTAATGTTAGCTTTTTTCATATCTCATTCATCTTTTATTCATTTTTTTGTTATACATATCCATATACCTATTCTTCTTCAGATTCTTTTCCCATATAGGTTATTACAGAGTATTGAGTAGAGTTCCCTGTGCTATACAGTAGGTCCTTGTTGATTGTCTATTTTATATATTGTAATGTATCTATATTAATCCCAACCTCCTAATTTATCCCTACCCCCTGCACCTTTCCCCTTTGGTAACCATAAGTTTGTTTTCTAAGTCTGTGAGTCTGTTTCTGTTTTGTATATAAGTTCATTTGTATCATTTTTTTTTTTGATGATGGCCATTCTGACCAGCGTGAGGTGATACCTCATTGTAATTTTGATTTACATTTCTCTAATAATTAGTGACATTGAGCATCTTTTCATGTGCTTTTTGGCCATCTGTATGTCTTCTTTGGAGAAATGTCTATTTAGATCTTCTGCCTATTTATTTGATTGTGTTATCTTTTTTTTTTTGATATAGAGCTGCATGAGCTGTTAGTAAATTTTGGAGATTAATCCCTTGTTGGTCGCTTCGTGTGCAAATATTTTCTCCCATTCTGTGTGTTGTCTTCTCGTTTTGTTTATGGTTATCTTACCTGTGCAACAGCTTTTAAGTTTAATGAGGTCCCATTTGTTCATTTTTGTTCTTATTTTCACTTCTCTAGGGGGTGGATCCAAAAAGATATTGCTGCGATTTATGTCAGAGAGTGTTCTGCCTATGTTTTCCTCTAGGAGTTTTATAGCGTCTGATCTTACATTTAGGTCTTTAAACCATTTAGAGTTTATTTCTGTATATGGTTTTAGAGACTGTTTTAATTTCATTCTTTTAGATGTAGCTGTCCAGTTTTCCCAGCACCACTTATTGAAGAGACTTTCTTTTCTCCATTGTATATTCTTGCCTCCTTTGTTGTAGATTAATTGATCATACAACAATGATGTATGATGATGTATGTGTGGGCGTATTTCTGGGCTTTCTCTCCTGTTCTTTGTGCCAGTACCATACTGTTTTGATGACTGTAGTTTTATAGTAAGGTGTCCCATTTTCTTGCCCCCTTTTGTTGAGTATTTGGTTATGTCCAGTTTTTTTAATTAATGTAAATAATACCACTCTAAACATCTTTGAATCAATTATATTTGTTTTGTCAGGAAGGAGTTTTTCCTTGTGCTGTAAACTTCACAGCAAATGAAGAAGTAAAAGGTGCTATAGCTCTGGTTGTATTTATATTGCAAGATTCCTCTCCTGAAAACTGGACCAGTTTACCCTATCATGCAGATAACACTTATCTGATCCCTCCAGAGTCCTGCCTATGGGGCCACTGTATACAGTTGCGTAGCATGTGCACTGCACAAAGGCATCTGGCTGAGGGGGTGACTGGGAGTTGAAATCCAGCCTGTTCTTGACTTTCAGAACAATGGCCCTAGCCTTTCTCTTTTCATCCATCAAGATGGGACACCTTTTTCTAGTTCTCAAAAAGGTACCATGTGAGCTTGCTTTGACCCTGCCTATCCCAGTAGATCAGACCATTCTGTTGTCTGAGAGGATGAGCTGTCCCTGCTCCTGTTCAAGACTGCCCACCCACTGTACCACGCCTCTGGCTTCTCCTTGGGCCAATTCCATCAGTTGGTGTTGTTCTCTCCTGATTTCTAACCTCTCTGAGGGCTCTTTAGCTTCAGTCCATGGGCATGCTTGGTTCTCTCCCAACCTTGAAAACAAAATCCTCCCTTGGCCCAATGTGGTCTTTGTAGTGACCATCAGGTTTTCTCCTCCTTCTCTTGCATTTTCTACCTTCTCTTGCATTTTCTACCTTCTCATTACCCATCCACACCTCAGCAGACCACCTGCTGGTTTCTTCCTCCACCTTGCCACCAAGGCTGCTCTCATCAGGGCCATCAATGACCTCCTAACTGCCAAGCCCAATGGGAGTTTTTGGTTCTTATCTCACTGGATCACTTTTGCTGCATTTGTTATTCTCTCTCTTTGTTGAAACTTTCTACTTCTTTGGTTTCCATGACACTACCCTCTCCTGGGCCTCCAGACACCTCTGAACCTTTCTTCTGATTCTCCTTCACACACTCTTCTTCCTCCACCCAATCTTTAAATGCTGGCATCCTCTAGTATTCTACCCCGAGTCTCCCTCACTCTCCCTGGTGACTTCATCCGCACTCATGGTTTCAAGTACCATCTGCTCCTAGGAGCAAAGTGGTCAAGGACCAGATATACTATCATATGGTCTGTAGTGTAGTCAGTACAGATCTCTACCTTTTGTTGACACAAATCTCTATCTCCATCCGTCCTCTTGCTCCACAGCATCAGAGTCATCTCTTTAGCTGCTTGCTGGACACTTGCTTCTGAAAAAAGTCTCTGTTGCACCTTGTCTGAAAGTGATCTCAGCATCTTACATCCAAACCTGGTGGCAGCATTATCTGTCCAATCTAGAAGCCTGAAATTGGCTTTGGTCCTTCTCTCCCTCCCTCTCTGCTCACAACCAATCCCAAAGCCCTTTCAGTGTTAGATCTGAGCCCTGATCTCCCTCTCTCCACCTCATCTCTGTCTGAGTCATGAGTATTGAATGAGCAAATATATTCACTGCCTGGCTTATCATAAGCACTCCATGGCTGTTAGCAATGAAGACAGTGTTCTTTACTGCCTTTGCCTTTGTTGAGATGTTCTTCGTCTCTTGTTTGTAAGGACACACTTTTCGCTCTGCTTCCAGTCTTAGTCCCTTCAGATCTATTTTCTAGGGAGCGTTCAGAGTTTCCTTTCTAAAATGAAAATTCATTGTGCCAACCTCTTGCTTAAAAACCCATCGCCTGTAGATTAAAGTTCCACCCTCTTGACCTGGCGTCCAAGGCTACTGTGATCTGGCCCCTCCCTCCCTCTCAAGCCTCATCTCTTGCCATCTTCCTGTCTCAAACCTAATACTCCAGCAACACGGAACTGCACACTCTGTGTCGCTTCAAACCTCCAAGCCCTAATTGTTTGCCCATGTTGCTTCCTCCACCTGCAATCCCCTTTCCTGCCCCACCTGCCTAACCCCTATTTATTTTAAAACTCAGACCAAAACACTCTGGCAAGTAAAGCTGGTTTAGATGCTTCCTACTTTGTGTTCATAGAATGTACCATGTACATCTCTATCTGGCCTTATCACATTATAGTCTAAGTATCTGTTCATAAAGATATCTCCCATTTGATGATGAGCTTCAGAACAGAAACTATTTGATTCATCTATCATTGTATCCCCAGAGCCAACCACAGCACCTGGCACATAGAAAATGCCCAATAAATAAACACCCTGATACATGAACAGCACTGTGTAGTGTGTGTGCCTGGGGAAGGATACAGAGATAAGCAGGCTCAAATATTGGGGTGATGTGCAGCTATGACCCTTCTCTCTAGGGTAGGGGATACTGTCACTCTGCCCTGCACCCCAAGCGGGTAGGGCATGGGGGGAGATAGAGCATTTGAGCTCTGTTATGTGGCTGGAAATGTGGCAGGGACGGGGTTGGGGGGGTGTTGGGAGTGGCAACTAAGTCTCTGGGATGAGAGGCTGGGACTTGTTCTGTGGTGAGCCTGGTGGACCAGCCACTTGTGACTTTATCCCTGACATTTGCGTAAGTATCTTTAGTTGTCACTGAGACTGTGCACCTTTCCATCTGAGGGTTCTTTCTCTGTGTATTTCATATTTCTTCAAATGTCAATTCTCTGCACATCCCCTTGGACCAACCGTCGAGTGAATTGAGAAATGGGAGAACCGGGCTTTTAGAGATACACACTTCCCATCGTTTTTCCCACTCTCTTGATCTGAAATCCCTTCACCTTTCCACCTGATTCAAAACTCTCCCCCTTCAAAATTGTATTACTTACCAGGCCATTTTGGGCAACGTAAGTGGGAAGGCCGCTCACTAAAGCCCAATGGTCCGGAGGTGGATTCCTGTAAAGGCCAAAGACAGTGGTAACTTCTTTTTTTTAAAATAGATTTTTTAAATTAATTAATTAATTTATTTATTTATTGGCTGCATTGGGTCTTTGTCGCTGTGCATGGGCTTTCTCTAGTTGCGGCAAGGGGGGGCCACTCCCCGCTGCGGTGCAAGGGCCTCTCAGTGCGATGGCTTCTCCTGCTGCGGAGCACAGGCTCTAGGCGCACAGGCTTCAGTAGTTATGGCTCACGGGCTCCAGAGTGCAGGCTCAGTAGTTGTGGCGCATGGACCCAGCTGCTCCGCGGCATGTGGGATCTTCTCAGACCAGGGCTCGAACCCGTGTCCCCTGCACTGGCAGGCGGATTCGCAACCACTGCGCCACCAGGGAATCCCCCAGTGGTAACTTCTGATGTAGGGACAGTTGGACTAAAAACTTGAAACTGGATCTTACCCTCCCTCTTCTCTCTGGTGGCTCCAAGCACCCACTTACTATACCAGACCAAGCCCCAAATCTTAGCTAAGCATCTTAATGTCCAAATGTAAACACTGAGAAAAAAGCGATAAATCAGTTTTATTAATTTCACACTGAGTTTGACTCCCTAAGAAAAGAGACAAAATTCATCCAACAGATTGCTATTGGCTGCTGAGCAAAAACAGATGCCGTCATTTCCCTCCATTTAGTACTTACATACAGAGAGTTAGCTTAATATCATGTAGAGTGAGGGAAACCCATCTAGGATGAGCTCCTACCACATACCAAGCACTAAGCTAGGTGCTTTACATACTTATTTATCCCACGCAGCAATATCACAATTTGGGGTATTATTTTTACTTGTTTATTGCAAAAAATATATACACACATGGAAAAATGCATTAAAAACTTCATCAGTTGTTTGAAAGTGAACTCCTATGAAATTATACCTGGCACTTCCCTGGTGGCGCGGCGGTTAAGAATCCGCCTGCCAATGCAGGGGACACAGATTCAAGCTCTGGTCCAGGAAGATCCCACATGCCGCGGAGCAACTAAGCCCATGCGCCACAACTACTGAGTCCGTGTGCTGCAACTACTGAAGCCCACGCACCTAGAGCCCATGCTCTGCAACAAGAGAAGCCACCGCAATGAGAAGCCCACGCACAGCAAGGAGGAGTAGCCCCCGCTCGCCGCAACTAGAGAAAAGCCCGTGTGCAGCAACAAAAACCCAGTGCAGCCAAGAATAGATAAATAAATTTATAAAAAAAAAAAACAAGAAAGAACAACCTTGTCGGTACCTTAGAAATCCCTGACCTGACCCCCCGCCACTCGCAACCTTCTCCCAAACCCCAAACGTAACCATTGTCCCAATGTTATGATTCTTGCTTTTCTGTGGCCTGTTTTCCTGTAGCCTGTTTCACCTGTTTTAGGTAGAATCAATGTGCATACATTATTTCATTGGACTTCGTTTTCATGTTGCTGTAATTTATTTGTTTGATTGACTTCAACCGTTTTCCCTGGTAAGGTTGCATATAATTTATGCATTCAACTGTTGATGGACATTTCCCTCAGTGCAAGGCTAATATGAGCATTGCTGCTTCCAGCACTCTGGTGTATATGTGCATTCAATTCCATGTGCTAGTTCTAGGAGTAGAAATCCTGGGTCGTAAGATGTGCATGTCTTCAACTTTACTAGGTAAGACCAAACTGTTTTCTAAAGTGATCATGCCAATTAATACTTCCATCAGCAGTATATTAGAGCTTCCTTTACTCCACGTCTCTGTCAATACTTAGTATTTTCAGACATTAAAAGAAAAATTACTTTTAGAAGATTAAGGAAGTTCTCCTCTATGGAGATAATTATGTCATGTTTCTCTTAACGTGGCAGATTGTATTTATTCATTTTTCTAATGTTAGCCCTGCATTCCTGGAATATACCCAATTGGGTCATGATGTATAATCCTTTTTCGTTATTATTTGCTAAAATTTTATTTAGCATATTTGCATCTATGTTCACAAGTGAGCTTGGTCTGAATTTTCTTTTTTCATACAGTCTTTGTTGAGTTTTGGTGTCAAGTTTATGCTAGCCACTTCTTTTTCTAGTCTCCTGGATAATTTGTATGAGAATTGCATTATTTCTTCCTTAAATATTTAGTAGAACTCACCCCTGAAGGCATCTGGGCCTGGAATGTCTTTGTGGGAAGGTTTTAATGTATTTTAATGTATTTTATTGTTATAAGACTATTGTGGTATTCTATTTCTTTGTGATTTATACTTAGTAGGTTTTATTTTTGCAGGAATTTGCCTCTTTCATCTAGATTTAAAATATTTTGGGCATAATATCCTCTTACTATCTTGTTAATTTCTGTGTCTTTGTGGTTATCCCCCTTTTCCTTCCTGATACAGCTCATTTGATTTTCTATTTTTCTTGCTCAGTCTTGCCAGAAATTCATCAATTTTGTTAATCTCTCCAAGAAACCAGCTTTTGGCATTTGTTCATTATTCTGTTAATATTTCATTAATTTCTGGGCTTATCTTTATTCTTTTGGGGAGGGTTTATTTATTTGCTTGTTTGCTGTTAGTTTCTTGAGACGATGTGATGGATAGCTTCTGTCTACCCTCCAGATCCGCTCTCCAACCTGCTCCTCCGTGTCCCAGGAGGCCGGTCTGTGTGGACTCCATCAATAGGGTGCCTGGCCTTCCAGCTTCTGATTGAATTTAGCCCAATGAGGAGACCTGGCCAAAACTAGAGGCAGGTAGAACAGTTAGGTCAGGCTATTTATTTCCCTGGGTTCCCCTGGAAGGGTTGCTCTGGGTTTGCTGCGTCTCTTGACTGAAAGGCAACACTTCTCTCAAGATGCCCTGCCCTACATGACACTTTCTCCGTCCAGGTTCTAGAAATTTCCTATGGGCCCAGGAATGCTTACAACAACCTCACTACTAGCATATTCTCTTTCAGTTTCCTTCATTCCACCCACACCTCTATAATTCATCCCTTTATAAGTAAAGCCTCCTTGAATTACCCTAATTTGAATGTGACGCCTATTATCTGCTAGGACCCCGACTGATACAAGTGGGTACAGAGTTTATTACTTTATATTGTATTCTTTTCTCATATGAATATTTAAGACTGTAAATTTTCACCTTAAGCATGATTTCTGCATCACACTGGTTTTGATATGTAATATTTTCATTCTTTCAGAATATGTCATAATTTCCATTGATTTCTTCTTTTACCCATAGATTATGGGTCTTCGTTGCTGCGTGCGGGCTTTCTCTAGTTGTGGTGAGCAGGGGTTACTCTTCTTGCAGTGTGTGGGCTTCTCATTGCGGTGGCTTCTCTTGTTGCGGAGCATGGGCTCTAGGCACACAGGCTTCAGTAGTTGTGGCCCGTGGGCTCTAGAGCACAGGTTCAGTATTTGTGCACACAGGCTTAATTGCTCCGCGGCATGTGGGATCTTCCCCGACGAGGGTTCGAACCTGTGTTCCCTGTACTAGCAGGCGGATTCCTAACCACTGCGCCACCAGGGAAGTCCCTCTAATAACGCACCTTGAGACCTATTTTTATCTGATAGTCACATAGTTACATCAGTTTTCTTTTGATTATCATTTGCAAGGCATATCTTTTGTTCATTCTTTTACTTTCATTCTATCTGCATTCTTATCTTTTAGATAGCTCTCTTGTAAATAGGATATATGGTATTTCTTTACGTATATCTCAGAACTCATCAGTTCTTACAAGAACTGGTTGTTTTTTTCTTTTTTTCTTTCTTTTTTTTTTTGGCCGTGCTATGTGGCCTGCAGGATCTTAGCTCCCCTACCAGGGATGGAACCCATGCCCCCTACAGTGGAAGCGTGGAGTCGTAACCACTGGATGGCCAGGGAATTCCCAAGAACCATTTCTTATATGCAACTGAGAAAGATAATATTCTGCCAATTAATCTGTAATGCAGTGCTTTTTGAACTTATAATTATTACTCTATGAATATCAACAGAGCTCTTTTAGCATTTAGGTATAGATTTTTATCATATTTCATACCTTTTTCCTGGCTTTTTGTGCCATTCATTCCGTGCTGCATCATAGTATAATCTCTTTAAGTTACTTCTAAGAATTTATATTAAATTCAATGTGGATACAGCCACACTGTAGAAGGCAGCAAGGTGGATGTTATCAGAGGCTAGAAGGGTGTGATACTTGGTGAGGAGTGGTGAGACATTGGGGAGAACTGTGATCTGTGATAACTCAGCATACAGACAATGAGTTTGATAAACTGGCACCTCTAGAGAAGTGGTTAGAAAACAGAATGGTGGCAGAGTATGCAGTTGACAAGGAAAAAAAAAGAAAAAGAAAAAGACGAGTTTAGGAAAGACTCAGTCTTCATGCAAACAGGACTGAACAGAGAGAACCCAGAAACTCAGGAACCTGAAGCAGCCTCTTATACCCAACCAGTAAAAGATGAACCGGAGAACTGAGTGATCTGAGTGACAGGATTATCAAAATTGTTTGGCAACAGTTGTGGCCTCTCACAACCACTATTTAAGGATTAAGGTGACCTGCTATAAATCCCTTCATTTGGACCAGAAAAGAGACCAAAGGTGAGGCTCTCCCACAGAGTCTGATCACAGCCTCACGGAGTCTGCAGTTCAGTTGGGAAAGAGAGCCAAGCCTCAGACAAAACTGTGGGGTGGCTCTTGGTACCCACAGAGGATTCACATAGGTAACAAGGCAGCTAAGTTTTGGAGAGTGCCCTACTGATCAAAAAGTACAAGCTGATACTAAAAACATTCTTGACTGTTGAAATCTTAAAATGGCCTTTGAGCCTCCACCACCTGCAGGCAGGTCGGAGGCCTCACCCTCTGGGAGTTCTTGCCTTTTCATTATCCTTCTAGGTCATATAAGAAGACATTAGAGACTAAGCTTTCTGGGACTTCCTTGGTGGTCCAGTGGGTAAGACTATGTGCTCCCAATGCAGGGGCCCCGGGTTCGATCCCGGGTCAGGGAACTAGATTCCGCATGCATGCCTCAACTAAGAGTTCGAATGCTGCAGCTAAAGATCCTGCGTGGCACAGCTAAGACCTGCGGCAGCCTAAATAAATAAAAAAATATTTTTTAAAAAAAGAGAGAGAGAATAAGCTTTCCTTGGGGGCTGAGTCACTTTCTTTGCCAACTTTCTGCCTTTGCCTCACCCTCTGCATTAGGCCCCAGATGTGCCTCCATAGAAAATTATTGAAAAGCCGCGATCGGACACCATGGCCTCATTCTATAGAGAGGCCCAAACGGGCCACTTATTTATTTACTTTTTAATATATTTATTTATTTATTTTTGGCTGCTTTGGGTCTTCGTTGCTGTGTTCAGGCTTTCTGTTGTTGCTATGAGCAGGGGCTACTCTTCACTGCGGTGCGCAGGCTTCTCATTGTGTGGCTTCTCTTGCTGCGGGGCACGGGTTCTAGGCATGCAGGCTTTAGCAGTTGTTGGCATGTGGGCTCAATTGTTGTGACTCGTGGGCTCTAGGGCACAGGCTCAGTAGTTGTGGCACACGGGCTTAGTTGCTCCGTGGCATGTGGGATCTTCCCAGACCAGGGCTCAAACCCATGTCCCCTGTACTGGCAGGCGGATCCTTAACCACTGCACCACCAGGGAAGTCCCCAGGCCACTTATTGACACTGGACTTGGGACTTGAACTCACAGCAGCTGAGTCAGAATCCAGCCTCATTTTCCAAACTGCATGGTCTTTCCACCCTTCCACACTGCCTCCTTACTGCTCTCCCTGCCTCGAACAGAGTGTGTGGCCTTCTTGGGTTTGGTTAGTGTCGATCTTGGAATGAGTATCTTCTGGACACTGATAATGTGCCTGCAATTCTACATGTTTTGAGAAGAGACTTACGGGATGACTTTGATGTCTTCTTTGCCATGCAGGATGTAGTCAATGACCTTGTAAAAGTTGATTTCCTAGGCAAAGGAGATAGAGACAGTACTTCAGCAGGAGTGTGTTCTTGAGAAAGGCTTTGTTCTTTACCCTGTGCCCTGTGGTTTTCCAGAAGCACCAGCATGACCTTCTAAGGGCGTGTCCCGGTGCCCCTGGAGCTCACTGTCCTCAGCTGACTCTCAGGGTTCAGTGTGCTCCTCCTTGGAACCAGCCCACGGTGGCCAGGCAGGGGCTGGGATCTGGGGCTGGGAAGAGACATAGGAAGTGTTCCAAGGGAATCTGGGGGTTCAGTACAAGGAAAAAGAGAGAAAGATTGCTGGTGGAGTCTAGTGAGAGAGGGAGGTGGAAGGAGGCTTCTGTCCCATTTAGCATCATCATCAACCCAGCCATCTTCCATGTGGGGTCAGCTCCATGGTCACGGCCGCCTTTCTCCTTCACTCCTCCACTCAGCTGCTCTTTGCTGCGTCAGCTCTTGCAGACTTGCCTTCCCAATCATCCCTCATGCTTCCCAACTCATATTCCACCTCTTCCATCCCTCCCGCCTCCTTACACCATTAAAACCCCCTATTCTCTTAAATTAGACCTGTTCAATTCATGACTTCCTAACATGGGGTTGGATAACGGCAGGTGGTTCCTTTTCCCTAGCTCTCCAGGGAAAAATCCATTACGTTATTGGAATGTGATGGGCAGGTTAGTAATAATCATTTTTCAAGTAAGAAAACTGAGACCCAGAGAGAGGAAAGGACTCATTTATAGTAAGACAGTAAGCCGGGACCAGAACCTTGGCCCCTGACTCCTGTGCTCAGAGCTCTTTCTACTGTCACTTAAGGTTAACAGCTTAAAATAGTGTTTTCCTCTCTGTAGCACTCTCACCTAGAAAGGGGGCTACTCAAAGTGTGGTCCCTGGACTGGTACCAGGCTGCAAACTATTTACTATTCCATGATGAGATAAAAACAGAAATTGACAGTCAGTGTTTAGAAACTTTTACAGCAATTTGACTGAGTTAGGTTAGGTCTGTTGAAACTGATAATTTTAAAAAGAGAAGTTTTGTATGTCTTTTAAAATTTTTACTTTTTGCATAATAGATTTTTATCATATCTTGAAAAGTATCAGTCCAAGATAAATTGGAAATTTAAAAAAAATTGTTCCTCTACTACAGGTTATTTTGAGAAATATTGCCCTAGAGATTTAAATGTTGATACCTGGGCCCCATCAAGGCCTCTTGACTCAGAACCTCCACAAAGGGAAATTCCTCATCTAGTCAAGGGTGTCTAGTTGACGGGCAGTCGTGACCTTCTTCAGGCTCACGAGGGAGAGAGAGGCTCTGCTCCTCAATGCCCACCCTTGGAAGCAGCTACAGTGATTGAACCCTTCTAGAGCAGCTCCCATGGCATCAGCTGCTCCAGGGTAGGTATGAGCTCCCTGCAGTAGGAAGCATCCAAGGGAAGACCAGGTGAACCCCACAGCACGATGAAATGGAGTTAGGGATAGAGCTAAAGTGCAAAGACTCAGGCTCTGGTCTTGGTTCCACTATGTGTCCTTTCTGGGCCTCAGTTTCCCCAGCTGTAAAATCGGTGGTGTTTGTTTGTTGTTGGTGTCAAGTAGCAGAACCCTTTTCCCTAACAAAGCATGGGCCCTAATCCTATAAAGCAGAGGCAAGTAATGCCGCCCTAATGGAAGCAGAGTTGGGTACATGGAGATCCTGCATCTCTCCTGGTTTTCCCTCACTCCCTGTCCTGTCCTCCTCTGCCCCCATTCACCCCTGGCCCAGGCAGCCACTGTGGGAGCCTTGGGTTCTAAAGATAATCTGGGAATTTAAAAAACTGAATTAGGGGATCCCTAAAGCTCCTTCCAGCTATGATTCTAAGACTATGGTTGGAGAATTAGCATAGATAGTCTCTCATAGATTAAAATGCACATATTCTTTGACCCAGTAATTCTACATATGCTAATAAATCCTATCGATATATTCCCAAATGTAGGTAACAGCATTGTTTTCCCCATCTAGGGCTCTCAACCAGACTGCTTTAAAAAGTCTGGAGATAGCTGATATCTATCACTTGGAGATGGTTAAGCACACTGAGTTCCTGCGCATAGTGGATACTTTGCATGTCTCCAGAGCGAATAGCTGTATCTGTGCTGATAGGGAAAGATGACAAAATATACTCAAGTGGGAAAAGTAAGGCACAAAATAGAATCATCACACTTGTCAAGGGTGGTGGTGGTGGAATGTGTGTGTGTGTGTATGTGTGTGTATATATATATATATATATATATATATATATACACACACACACACACACATACACACACACACACACACACACACACACACACATACACACACCCAGGAATGTCCATGGACATTTGGGAAAGGTAGATCGCTCACAGTGGCACAGTGGCTGCCTCAGGGCAGGCTGGATTTCTGTGCTGTGCTCTTTTGTATGGTGTGAGCTGTTCTCTGTGCTCACGTATTACTTTTTCAATAAATATAAATACATTGCGGTAAGAACATTTTAAGACAGTGAGGTCATATCCTATGGGCGGTTCTAGAAATCAAAGGTGGCCCTGTTATCTGCTGGGACTTTGGTAGAGCTGTTTCCCTCTGGGAGGGGGAGATGGCCTTCTTGCTTCAGGGCCATCTGTCCTTGGGCCTGGGCTGTTCACTGCTCTCCCAGGGAAGCTGCTGGCTCCCCGGGCCTGGTAAACTGCCCTACCCAGGGGTCTCCATGAGATTCTTTTAGAAAGGTGAGAAATGGACTTTTTTTCTTTTAAACCCACAGGAGAATCAATTTTGCTTTCACAGAAAGCAACAGAAAGTTCAGTGTGCTTTAGGTAAACAGAACTTTTTCCACACACTGTAGCTCAGCCAAGTTGCTTTCAAGGCCATATTCATGTAGGAATTCACCAACCTTCGGAAAGTCAAAACCAAGCCATCAATGAGTGCCTTTGTCACCTTGCACCTAAGCAGCTGACGCTGTAACACAGGGTCTTTGAAAGAGACACATACAGCGAGAGCCAAATCATCATGCATGGAAATATACCAGTTTTAAAAGAAGTGCTATTTTTTTTTTCCCATGAAGTCTACTTAGCGTTTTTCATAATTAAAAAACACATACAACGCTTTATTTTTAAGAGGAGATGAAGTGAGGTGTAGTTGCATTGGGGGAACTTCAGAACCAAGATTTGGGGAGGTTAATTGGTCAAAATCCAGAGGAAGATTGTATTTCTAATGTGAATGTGGCAGATAAAGTGTGAGAGTGATGTTAGTAGGCAAAAGGATAAGTTAGAGCCTGATAGCTCTCTGGCTGTCCTGGAATTGGAGATGACCTCTGACCTCAGGGCTCAACTCAGAGAGCTGAATATTAAAGCAGCCCGGGAAACTGAAATTAACTGAAGTTGGTGGTGTCTGAAAGCTATGGTGATCTCTATTCTATATAGTTCCTAGAATTCTAAATTTTAGGAACAAGTCCAGCTCATATGTGAATTAGATGAAAATCTCAGTAGTAACATCTCAGCTATGCCAACACAAAAAGCTGTACTTAAAAAGGAAAAACGTCCCCAAATAGTTTTCTGACAGCAGCACATGATGTAAGCCTTGAAGACTCAGTCTTCCCAAATGAAATCATGCAGTTGTGTGGGCAAAAGAGTAGTTTGAAACTGGACAGTGCCAGGTTATAAAGGTCATTTTGGGTAAAGCAGAACAGACAGTTTAGATTCCAAGGTTGAAATCTTTTCTGGTGTGTATACGAAGCTCACAGGCCAGGGTGTTAATTCTAAATCCCTAGACTTTGAATTAAGATTAAATAAAGTCTGTCTCACACACACACACACACACACACACACACACACACACACACACACACACACACACACACACACGGACAGACACATACACACGCTGTCCTTTATCTTTATTTTGGGTAGGGTTAGTGTTGGCTGGGGGGAATCAGGCCTCCTAGCAGAATTTGACATACCATTTCAGACAGGCTGGAAGGTTTTGTGGAAAGAACGCTGGACTAAAACTCAATTCAGGACACGACTCTGCTGCTTACCTATTGTATGTGGCCTCAGCTAAAGTCATTCTGTCATTCTACAGGTTCTATAGGCCATTTGAGTGCCGGGTCTGTTTACCCTGCTGCATCTTTACATCCCCACACATTTCATTTCAGCTTCTCTAAAGTGTTTGTGCCTCATCTTTAAAATGTAGCAATAGTAGGAAACCAGAGGTCACAAACTGAAGTGCCAAGAGAGACCTGATAGAAACATAAATGAGAGGAGGAGGCCAGGGGTGTACAAGAGGGAGTCGGGGGCACTGTGCAAACTAGAGAGTTCAGGCCACACGTTGCAAGGAGGCGGCCGCTACTCAGCTCCAATCAAGTTTACCCTGCAGGACTGTGGGTCCAGTTTTGACTGATCTGCCACCTTTTGAAAAGAAACTGAGAATCTAGATGTTTATCAGAAATACCTTGATTTTTAAGTGCTAAGTTGCCAATTCAAAACTGTTTTAAAGTGAAAACAAAGAAAAACTAAAAAAACGTATGTAGCCAAACACATTTACCTATTGGCTGGAATTGACCTTCTGGCTATCAATTTGTACATTTTAGATTAGATTTTAAGGTTATTTGTAGCTTTAATTGTCTACAGTTTTCCTGCTGGGTGGATCCTTGAGCAGGTTGCTTGATCTTTCTGGAGTTCTTTCCTCATCTATGGAATGAGAATATTTATTCCTCCTTTGTCAGTCCCACCGGGTTATTGTGAAACTCCAGTGAGATATTAAAATACCTTGCAAATTACAGGGCTTGAGCAATTGTGAGGAGTTATCATAATTTCAAGGGAGACAACCCAACCCAGAGAAGATAAATACTGAAGTGGTAAAGACACTTCAGCAGGGCCTACAGTGCCTTACTCGTTTGCATTTCATTAAACATTTGATCATATTGGACGGGCTAGAGAGAGACCTACCCTTCCATCTGGAGTCCTGGGACCAGAGTAGGGTGGAGCCTCACCCATCAGGACTGGCCACACGTCAAAAAATTCCTAGGAATGAGAAAAACAATAATTATGTGTCTTGAAAGTAGATCAGAAAAAGATTAAGAAAAGAAGACTACCTGTATGAGTCATCTATCACTGAAATCTGGAAGATGGGCAGAGCTCAGTGAAACCAAAGGTTGGAAGGGCTACAAGATTCACTAGAGTTGGAGAATGTCAGTCATGTCTGTGCTTTGAGATGTATCAATATCATCAGAACTGGATCTGTCTAGGGACTTCCCTGGTGGTGCAGTGGTTAAGAATCCGCCTGCCAATGCAGGGGACACGGGTTCGATCCCTGGTCTGGGAAGATCCCACATGCCGTGGAGCAACTAAGCCCCTGCACCAGAACTACTGAGCCTGCGCTCTAGAGCCCGCGAGCCACAACTACTGAAGCCCATGCGCCTACAGCCCGTGCTCCACAACAAGAGAAGCCACTGCGATGAGAAGCCAACGCACTGCAGCAAAGAGTAGCCCCCACTCGCTGCAACTAGAGAAGGCCTGCACGCAGCAACAAAGATCTCACACAGCCAAAAAATAAATAAAAAATTAAAAAAAAAAAAGAACTGGATCTATCTAATCAATAACCAAGAAGTGGGAGTTAGGTTGGAGCACCCTCATACTCCCTGTGCTGTGGGACATGAGAGGGAAAATGGGGACTCTATGGCTAAGAAATTTACCTTAAGTATTAATACATACTAAACATGTGAGCAAACAGCTGCAACAATGTTTCTTGCAGAATCATTTACAGCAGTGAAAAATCAGAAAAAACCTAAGTGTCCAATAGGAGGGGACTTATTAAATCAATTATGGTACGTCTAGTAACAGTGATGTTACTGTTGTGTAGGTGTTGATTAAAAAGATGTCCATGATACACTGATGAGTAAAAAATGTGAGGTGACAAAAATAGATAAATCATGTGACCCCAGTGTTTATATAGAACATGCTGTCAAAGTATTCACAACAAAGCATTAACAACTGGTTTTCTCTGGGGGATTGGAATGAGATTATACTTTATTTAGCAATTATTCCCTAATAAAATTTATGGCTTTTGTAATAGGGAAAAAAATTTTTTTCCAGATAAGAAAGAAAGGACAAACAATGGTGCCAAATATGGATGGATAGACCCATATCTGGGCTCCAATAGGAAAGGATGACACCTGTAAGACAACTAGCAAAGACAGGGGCAGAGAGAGGAGAGAAGAGCGTTGGCAAAGGCTCTGCATGGTCACACAGCCCCAGGAGAAGAAACTGGGAAGCCATGCAGGCACTCCCTTGCTATTTCTCCGCTGGTTTTCCTACCACACACACAGCTGCACAGCTTGTGTTGGGTCAAATCTGGGCCTGGCGGAGGAGGCCTCTGTCCTCCAGTGCCTCTCTGTTCATTTATCTGCTGGTATTTAGGGACCATGATCCATTAGCTCTGGGTTATTGTGGGCAGGATGCTTCTTGACCTCTCTCTCTTGTTTGAACATGTTTGTCATGGTGGTTTGTTCTAATATCATCCAGGGGGCAAGCAGAAGGGACTCCACATGAAATTCAGATTTCACATCCTCACCCTTCTGCCCAGTTGGGCTCTTCTCTTGGCTACCAACAACACGAAGCAATTCAATTCTGGGTGAAAATGTGAACTGGAGACTTACCTAAGCTCCACAACATGCTTGCTGTTAGATAGAGAGAGATGGACAAGGCACAGTTTATGCCCTGGAGGAATCTGCTATGTCATGGAGGAGAGAATTAAGCCCTCAAGTAACTTTAGTAAGGTAGATGGGGTAAGAACCAAAACAGTAATAAAAGGAGAACACAAATGTTAGAGGAGACCAGAAGAAGGACATGGGGCTGACACTGTCAAAGTCAAACTGAGTGATTCTGAAGATTGTCCCAAGGAGAAGCAGATGTTATCAACAAAGGGTTGGGTGGAATATGGGGCATGTTTATGCTTGCCTTCCTCTGTCTCAATCTCTCTCTCTCTTTTTTATTTCTAAACAGCTTTTTTGAGATATAATTCATATACCATATGATCCACCCAGGTTAAGTGTACAATTCAGTGACCTTTATTGACTTTTTTCATAATGTCAATACTTCAGGTAAGAGCTTAGCTACCTGGGGTGGGGTGGTGTCGGGGGAGGTGGAGAAGCCTAGGTTCTTAGAGTGATTATAGGCAGCCCACCCCACTTCTCATTGCTAGATTGTTCCATCTATTGGGGATGACTAAGTCAGGATATTCTTGCTTAAATGTAACTTTCCCTTTTGAGGGGGAGTTCAAAAGAAACAGAGGGCAGAACACTGCAGCTCAGAGCTGTGTTCAGATCTTTAAGGTTCAAACTGAACACCTTAAAATGGTGCTCAGTTTGCACCTCCAAATTTCTTTTGAATTTAACTACTCAGAAATTCTTTTGATTAAAAAAAAGAACCATTCATTTGTATGAATTCATTTGCTACTTCCTGAAGGAGTATAAAAGTGCTTATTGCTGGATTTAGCCGTATTTGGCAAAATACTTGATTCAAGAATTTACAAGAATCAAATGGACAGTTGGACTAGTACCAGAGGTTCCCTAAAATCAGTATATGGCCCAACTGCACCAGAATCACTTAGGGAGCTATTTTAAAGGCAAAAATCAGAATAATAAACCCATGAGTATATGGAAATCTGTTATATGGTAAAATGGCATATCAAAATGGTGGCATTTCAAAACAGTGGAGAAAGGGTAGATTGTTCTTTAAATGGGGAATTATGAGGGGGGCACAAAATTTATCCCTACCTTATACCATAACATACTGATAATTTCAAAAGATGAGTGAAAGATGAAGATATATTAATCAAAACACATCAGATTATTTCAGACTATAATATTAAGGTTGAGGAAGTCTTTTTTAAACAAAATTCAAAATGTAGAAGCCATAAAAGAAAATTTAAATCTTCTGTATGATGAAAGATGTCATAAACAAAGTTAAAATGTAATCCATAGAAAGGGAAAATATGGTTGCAGCCTATGTGACAGAGATATAGTCTATATCATGGATAAAGCACTCCTATATTTTAATAAGAAATAGACAAAGAATTCAATTTTAAAGGTGGAAAATGGGCATATATTGCCCAGAAAAATCTGGGTAATATATGGAAGAAAAAAAGTTAACTCACAAATAAACATATAAGTGTATTTACCCTCACTTGGTAATCAGTGAAAAAACAATTAGAAAAAACCAAATAACATTTTTTGCCCATTTAAGTAGGAAAAATAAAAAGATTTATGATATACAGAATTGGCAGGAGTTTGGAGAAATGGAATTCTCATGCAGTGCGAGTGAGAGTATAAAATGATTTAGCCTTTAGAGGGAAAATTTTGGGAAAGCAAAATAAAAATTTTTTCTTAGTAATGTACTTCCACAGCTTTGTCCTATAGATAGTCTCTGTCAAGTGTGCAGGAATTTAACTCCAAGGTTGTTCATTATAGCATTGTCTTTAATTGCAAGACTATTTAGAAATGATTTAAATGCCCAGAAATAAGGGAAAGGATAAATTAATTATGGTATATCCATACTATTTAGAAGAATGAGGTAAGTCTATGTGGACTAAAGAACAAAGAAAGAGGATTTCTACTCCTATTAATGGTGGCCAGTTTGTTTCAGACCAGTCCTCCAACTGAGAATTATTATGAAATCTGGACTGTATATGTGTATGTGTGCATATGTGTATATAAACATTTGTTTGAAGGAATCATAGAGCTAGCAAGGCAGCAAGGACTTGATGGGCCAAGATCCCACAGAGAAGGGAAGCCCAGAGATGTGAGCCTAATGTCTGATTCAGCTTTTCCTCTTGATCGCCTTGCTGATACCAAAGATGCTGTGGAGCAGCTGGGAAGCTGCACAGACTTACTGGGCTAGTAGGATAAAACTGGAATTCAGGGCCTGCCAAGGAGGAGGAACCCTTGAAATCAACCCAGGTTTCAGCTGGCCCTTCTTAAAGGTTTATACCCTAGGAGTAAAAGTGAATCAGAAACAGAACATCCCTTGCAAAAACTGAAGACCAGCTTCAAATCAGCTCAATCCCTGATTGGATTCAGATGCTCTGCCTTTATCTCAACCGCTAGCCAGAAGTAACATAAATCCCCTTTGGAGGAACATAACATTGCCCAGAGTTTCAAATCATCTCTAAAATGTTTTATACATGTCTCTAATGTTCAAACAAAAATAAATAGTCATGTACAAGATAAGGATTAACTGAAAATCAAGAGATAAAACAGACTATAGAAAGACAGCCATAGAATATATCTACAGATATTATAGCTCTCAGACCCAGACTCTAAAATAACTGATTATGTCCAAGAAATCAAATACAGAATAGAGAATTTTAGAAGAGCACTGGAAACCTCAAGAAAGATGAAATGGAAATTCTAAAATTGAAAAATACCTGAAATTAAGAACTCAATAGATAGTTTTAACAGCCAATTAGACACAACTGAAGATTCATGGATAGATCAGAAGAAATATTCAAACTAAAAAACAAAAATATAAAAGGGCGGGAAATACAGAAAGGAGTGTAAGAGACATAAAACATGATGAAAAACTCTAGTATATAATGACAAACTTAGAGGTCTTTTACCACTGCATATCAAGATATTTTATAGAGGTACTATAATTAACACAGTATGGTATTGCAGAAGAATAGATAAATATGCCAAGGGAACAAAATAGTCCAGAAACAGACCCAATATATGGACACTTGATTGATGATAGAGGTATGATAGAGAAAGATGGTCTTTTCAGTAGAACAGTGTGGGAGAAGTCTTTTCAAGTACTGGTCAATTGGATATCTGTATGGGAAAAATTAATATTGATACTACTTCATGCTATACATTTTAGAAATGTCAGGTAGATTGTAGAGCTGTATGTGAAAGTTCAAACAATAAGGCTTTTAGAAGTTAACATAGGTGAATATCTTTATCACCTTGGGGCCAGGAAAGATTTCTTAAATAGGGCATAAAAACCAATAACCATAAAGGAAAAGATTGATAAATTAGGCTACATTATAATTTAAAACTTACATTTATCAAAACATAAGATAATGAGAGCACAGTATGAGAGAAGATATTTGCAATGTTGCATTCAACAGAGGACCCATATCCAGAATTTGTTAAGAACTCTGACAAATAAGTAAGATAAAAACATACAATAGAATGAAAAAAATGGGGAAAAGACTTGAACAGGCACTTCACAAAAGATATCCAAATGGTCAATAAACATAAAGCTTCCTGGTCATTAGGTGACACATGTTGATACCCAAAGAGATAACACTACACACCCACCAAAATGGCTAAATTAGTAAGATGGCAATACCAAGTATTAGGACACCCCCTACATTGCTGGTGGGAGGATAAAATGGTACAATAATTTTGAAAATCAGATTGGCAATATCAAAACTATTACCCAGAAGAGTAATACTAAAGGTAATTCTTATCTTTAACAATTGTGAATCACTATATTGTACACCAGTAACTTATATAATATTGTACATCAACTGTACTTCAATTAAAAAAAAAGCTAGGGACTTCCCTGGTGGTCCAGTGGTTGACAATCTGCCTTCCAATGCAGGGGACGCAGGTTCGATCCCTGGTCAGGGAACTGAGATCCCCCATGCCACGGAGCAACTAAGCCTGTGTGCTACAGCTACTGAGACCGCGCACCTCAACTAGAGAGCCTGTGCGTCGCAAACTACCAAGCCCATGTGCTCTGACGCCCATGCACCACAACTAGAGAGAAGCCCGTGCACCACAAGGAAAGATCCTGCATGCTGCAACTAAGACCCGACGTGGCCATGAATAAATAAATACTAAAAAAAAAAAAATTACCCAGAATTTCTACTCCCAGGGAAATGGGTACACCTGTGTACCAAAAAATATGTACTAGAGTGTTCATAATAGCAATATTCATAAAAGTCCACACCTGGAAATGCAAATGTCCATCAACAGTAGAATAAATAAATACTTTGCAGATTATTCATATAATGGAATATTCCACAAGAATGAAAATTAATGAACTAATGCTATGAGGAGCAATCAGAATGAATCTTACAACCCAAAGGTTGATCAAAAGAAGCCAGACGCAAAAGAGTATGTATTTATATGACTCCATTTATATGAACTTCAAAGATAGGCAAAACTAACATGGCTTTAAAGGTCAGATAGTGGCTACCTTTAGGGAGGAAGGGGTGGGAGTTACTGGAAAGGGGCAAGAAAGGGGCCAGTTATGTTCTATTTCTTCATCTTGGTGGTAGTTAAGTGGGATGTTCATTCTGTGGTAATTCATCGAACTATTCTGTAATTAGCGCTCTTTTCTGTGTGTATGTTATGTGTATGTATGTTGTCTTAAAAGAATCCACATGTACTGATAAAAATTATGTTCACAGAACATTATGTAAAAAAGGCAGACTATTGTGTAACCCAGCAATGTTTATTTATTTCATTTTACTTTATTTTTTTAATTGGGTTATCTTTTTATTGTTGAGTTGTAGGAAGTTTTTTATTTTTTCCCTTCATGAGCAAAGCATCAAACTTAAAAAAGAATTGAAGTATAGTGGATTTACAATTTTGTGTTAGTTTCAGGTGTGCAGCAAAGTGATTGTTATATATATATATTTTTCCATTATAGGTTATCACAAGATATTGAGTATAGTTCCCTGTGCTATACAGTAAATCCTTGTTGCTTATCTATTTTACGTATAGTAATTCGTATCTGTTAATCCCATACTCCTAATTTTTTTTTAACTTTTTATTTTATATTATAGCCGGTTAACAATGTTGTGATAGTTTCAGGTGCACAGCAGAGTGACTCAGCTAGGCTGCCACATAACGTTGAGCAGAGTTCCCTGTGCTATACAGTAGGTCCTTGTTGGTTATACATTTTATTTTATTTTATTTATTTTTTAAAATTTTATTTTGGCTGCGCTGGCTCTTCCTTGCGGCATGTGGGCTCTTTGTTGTGGTACACGGGCTTCTCTCTGGTTGTGGCACAGAGCGCGCAGGCTCAGTATTTGCAGCGCGTAGGCTTAGTTGCCCCGCTGCATATGGGATTAGTTCCCAGACCAGAGATTGAAACTGCATCCCTCTACAGCCACCTCTTACACCTCAGCTTCAGCTTCTCCTTCTTGGGCAAAACAGCCTTGGCCTCGGCACCTCTCCTGATGGAGGTGATGCCCCTTGCGTCCATGCCCATCTTCAGCACCAAGGCACTGGGGTCTTTCGTGGTCCCAGCAAAGACATTGGCATTGATGCTACTCCGTCCCCCCGACTCCACCAGCCGAGGCTTGCAGAGGGGCTGCCTCCCATGTGGGGGGCCTGGGGCCGGGCGTGGCCTCCACTGTGGACCTCACGGTAGCCTGGTGCACACAGGCCCGCAGGCCCCTCACTTTCCCCATGTCCCCGGCAGAGACCTACCTGGTTATCCATTTTAAAGACAGCAGTGTGTACACGTCTATCTCAAACTCCCTAACTATCCCTTCTCCCCACCCTTCCCCCTTGGTAACCATAAGTTCGTTCTCTAAGTCTGTCCATACTCCTAATTTTAAGAGTTCTTTTTATATTCTACATACTAGACCTTTATCAGACATACGATTTGCAAATATTTTCTCCTATTCTATGGATTGTCTTTTCACTTTCTTCATTAGTGTCCTTTCAAGCACAAATGTTTTAAATTTCGATGGAGCCCAATTTATCTAGTTTTCCTTTGGTTACTAGTGCTTTTGATGTCATATCGAAGAAACTGTTGCCTAATCCAAGGCCACAAAGATTTACATCTATGTTTTCTTCTAAGAGATTTTATAGTTTAAGGTTTGTGCTCCATTTTGAATTAATTTTTGTATATGATGTGAAGTAGGACCCCAAATTCATTCTTTAGCATGTGGATATCCAGCTGTTCCAGCACCATTTGTTAAAAGGACTATTCTTTCCCCTTTGAATGGTCTTGCCACCCTTGTTGAAAATCAATTGACCATGGTTTTTATATGTGACCAGGGTTTTACTTTGCTAGTATTTTGTTGAAGATTTTTTGCATCTGTATTCTGTAGGGTTTTTGGTCTGTAGGGTTTTTTCTTGTGATATCTTTGGTGTCAGGGTAATACTGGCCTCATAGAATGAGTAGGGAAATGTTCCATCCTCTTTTATTTTTGTAAGAGTTTGTGAAGGATTGGCATTAGTTTTTCTTTGAATATTTGGTGGAATTCATCCGTGAAAATATGTGGCTGTGGGTTTTTCTTTGTAGGAAGTTTTTTTAAATTACTAACTCGATCTCTTTATTTGTTATAGGTCTAGTTAGATTTTCTATTTCTTTTTTTAATTTAATTTTTATTTTCTATTGGAGTATAGTTGATTTACAATGTTGTATTAATTTCAGGTATACAGCTAAGTGATTCCATTATTTATATACATATATCCATTCTTTTTCAGATTCTTTTCCCATATAGGTTATTACAGAATATTGAGTAGATTTCCCTGTGCTACAGGTCCTTGTTGATTATCTATTTTATATATAGTAGTGTGTATATGTTAATTCCAAACTCCTAATTTATCCCTCCTCTCCACATTTCCCCTTTGGTAACCATAAGTTTGTTTTTTTGTTGTTTTTTTAAAATTTATTTATTTATGCCTGTGTTGGGTCTTCATTTCTGTGCGAGGGCTTTCTCTAGTTGTGGCAAGCGGGGGCCACTCTTCATCGCGGTGCACGGGCCTCTCACTATCGCGGCCTCTCTTGTTGCGGAGCACAGGCTCCAGATGTGCAGGCTCAGTAATTGTGGCTCACGGGCCCAGTTGCTCCACGGCACGTGGGATCTTCCCAGACCAGGGCTCGAACCCCTGTCCCCTGCATTGGCAGGCAGAGTCTCAACCACTGCGCCACCAGGGAAGCCCCATAAGTTTGTTTTTGAAGTCTGTGAGTCTGTTTCTGTTTCATAAATAAGTTCATTTGTGTCATTTTTTTTTAGATTCCACATATAAGTGATATATGGTATTTGTCTTTGTCTGACTTACTTCACTTAGCATAATAATCTCTAGGTCCATCCATGTTGCTGCAAATGGCATTATTTCATTCTTTTTTATGGCTTAGTAATATTCCATTGTATATATGTACCACATCTTCTTTATCCATTCTTCTGTAGATGGACACTTAGGTTGCTTTCATGTCTTGGTTATTACGAATACTGCTGCTATGAACATAGGGGTGCATATATCTTTTTGAATTATAGTTTTGTCCAGATATATGCCCAGGAGTGGGATTGCTGGATCATATGATAATTTTATTTTTAGTTTTCTGAGGAACCTCTGTACTCTTCTCCATAGTGGCTGTACCAATTTACATTCCCACCAATGGTGAAGGAGGGTTCCCTTTTCTTGAGACCCTCTCCAGTATTTATTGTTTGTAGACTTTTTGATGATTAGCCCAGCAATTTTTAAACAGTTCTTCAGAAGATTCTAATTTACTGTCACATTTGGGAGCCTCTGGACCAGACCTAAGGTCTTTTCCAACCCTGGATTCTGCAATTCATTTATTCATTCGACCAAATACTTAGAGGGTCTCCAGTGGGCTGTGTACCACACACAGCATGATAAAGCATGCAAAATGAAACCGACAGGGATCTTGGGACTTTGGGAGAGGAAATCACATATCTAGATAACTCTGGAACTCTGTTCCAAGGCAGATGATTAGCTCCAGGAGGCAGAGACAGGTAGAGAAAGAGCAATGGGAGAGTTGGTTTGGGAAAAGCTAGCTGAAGAACATGACTGGGGGCCAGTTGAGTCTCTGCTGCCTTAGCCAACGTGACCCCAGAGCATTCTGAGGGACCAGATCTAAGCATATGCATCCACTTCAATTGCCTGGATGAGCCATGGGCTCCATACACCATAGGAAAGGTTTCTGCCCACCTTTGAGTGCATTTGCTGAGAATTCCTGAAGTTGGCAACTTCCTTCTTTCTGGACTTTCATCCTGCACGGAAACTTCTTTATCACCTACCTTCACCACCTCATCACGCCTTCTTCTCACATACTCATTTTTTTCCAACAGACTAGGGAAGATACAGGTTATTTTTACACCCCTGTGCCCTAGAATGACTTTTCCTCTTTAAAGGTTGGTAGTCCTCTTCTCAGTGTAAAAGACCTATGAAAACCTTTTCACCACCATCCACATCCTCCCAGACTCTTCCCTGAGCACTGAATTTATGATAGAAGTCTGGGCTCCACCTGGCATATATTTAACCTGTTCTTGGAAATGTCTGCCCCTGAAGTCTTCTCACCTTCTGCTTGGTCATGTCCAAGAGCCCCACGGAGTATCTGTCACAGTTGAGGAAGGCTCGGACTGTGTACAGGGCTTTGTGGAACTGCCTCTCAATGTCCGTAAGTTCTTCAAAGACTTTGCTCCCAGACCACAGTAGTATCTGAAAAAATACAAAAACATAGTCAGTGTTTCTGAGGCACAGAGCAGCAGCTCACAATAACCAAGAGATACAATAATTGTCCCCATTTTATAGATGGAGAAACTGAGGTTCAGAGAGGTGAATAACTGGGCAGCTTCTACTGGGTCCAACTCTTCCCATTTCTTTTATCTCCTAGGTTGTTAATAAGAATGATAATAACAAACATTGGCTGAGCACAAGTGCCCTACATACATTATCCCATAATTTTCCCCATTTTTCAAATGGGGAGACTGAAGCTCGGAGAGGTTAAGTGATTCGCTCTTAGAGCTAGTAAATGGCTTAGCAGGGATTCAAATCCAAGCTGCCTGACTTGAAAGCTTGTTCATGCAATCAGTCTGGGATACAGCTTTTTTTTTTTTCACATCTTTATTGGAGTATAATTGCTTTACAATGGTGTGTTAGTTTCTGCTTTACAACAAAATGAATCGGTTATATATATACATATGTTCCCATATCTCTTTCCTCTTGCATCTCCCTCCCTCCCACCCTCCCTATCCCACCCCTCCAGGCGATCACAAAGCACCGAGCTTATCTCCCTGTGCTATGCGGCTGCTTCCCACTAGCTATCTACCTTACTTTTGATAGTGTATATATGTCCATGCCTCTCTCTCGCTTTGTCACAGCTTGCCCTTCCCCCTCCCCATATCCTCAAGTCCATTCTCTAGTAGGTCTGTGTCTTTTCTGATGATGGACCCTTAGATTGTTTCCATCTCCAGGCTATTGTAAATAGAGCTGCAATGAACATTTTGGTACATAACTCTTTTTGAATTATGGTTTTCTCAGGGTATGTGCCCAGTAGTGGGATTGCTGAGTCATATGGTAGTTCTATTTGTAGTTTTTTAAGGAACCTCCATACTGTTCTCCACAGTGGCTGTATCAATTTACATTCCCACCAACAGTGCAAGAGGGTTCCCTTTTCTCCACACCCTCTCCAGCATTTATTGTTTGTAGATTTTTTGATGAGGACCATTCTGACTGGTGTGAGGTGATACCTCATTGTAGTTTTGATTTGCATTTCTCTAATGATTAGTGATGTTGAGCATCCTTTCATGTGTTTGTTGCAGTCTGTATATCTTCTTTGGAGAAATGTCTATTTAGGTCTTCTGCCCTTTTTTGGATTGGTTTGTTTGTTTTTTTGTTATTGAGCTGCATGAGCTGCTTATAAATTTTGGAGATTAATCCTTTGTCAGTTGCTTCATTTGCAAATATTTTCTCCCATTCTGAGGGTTGTCTTTTGGTCTTGTTTATGGTTTCCTTTGCTGTGCAAAAGCTTTGAAGTTTTATTAGGTCCCATTTGTTTATTTTTGTTTTTATTTCCATTTCTCTAGGAGGTGGGTCAGAAAGGATTTTGCTGTGATTTATGTCATAGAGTGTCCTGCCTATGTTTTCCTCTAAGAGTTTGATAGTGTCTGGCCTTACATTTAGGTCTTTAATCCATTTTGAGCTTATTTTTGTGTATGGTGTTAGGGAGTGATCTAATCTCATACTTTTACATGCACCTGGGATACAGCTTTACAAACACCTACTACCTCATGAACCCCAGAGGTGCTGAGCAGAGACAGTATGATGGTTCCCAGGCCCTTTTATTATCACTGCCTTTCCAGTTGAGCATATCAATGCTTCAGGAAAAGGACACATCCAGTCCATTCCAATGAGCCAAGCCCTTTACCTGGCCGCGCCGAGTCTCACAGTTGTGCAAGTAACTCAGGTGGAACACCTTCATGATTATATTTGCAAAATTGAGGTACTTGAGAAGAATCTGAAAATCAAACAGCATGAGGGGAAACAGATGAGAAGGAGAAATTCCTCCTGTGGCCACTTCCACCATCAGCAAATAAGTCTGAACATTTTCAAAGCTTTATCTGAGACAGTTTGAGCAGATAGATCATGGAAGCTGACTCAAAAAATGATGCATTACAAGAGGGAAAAACTCACAGAATGTAGAATGTCTATGTTAATAGGGGTGTATGCATGAAAAATTGCTACTATTTATTGAGTTCGCAGGCCCCGTGATAAGTCACTTATGTATGTTATCTTACTTGGTCGTCACAACTACCTCAAGAGATACTATAGATACTCTATATAAGAGATACTAAAAAATCATCTCCATTTTACAAATAAGAAAACTGAGGTTCAGAGAAATTATGCAACATGCCCAAATCAAACAGATATTAGCAGAACCAGAACAATTTTCCCTACGTTCTTGGCTCCAAAGTCCAACATCTTAATGATTATCCTGCCCTGCCTTCCTCATAGAGCATCAGACTACAAACTTCTTTGTGTTACAGATGGGGAAACCGAGGCCAGGCCGAATAGCAAGGTTCAGAGGATTTGTGAGCTGGGAGAATGTGCTAGCATGGCCACCCCAGCAATTTCTAAAGCATTCTTACCTCTTCATCTCTCTTGGTGAAGTGGGGCCCGTCCACTTTATTCACAGCCATGATTATGGCCACCACGTCCTTCCCATTCATTATGGGAGAAGCCAAGATATTCTTGGTCTGATACTCTGTGAGGGTGTCCACGAAGTCACAGAAATGCTCATCCTGAAGGAAGACAGAGACAAGCCTGAGTGGGCAGATGAAGAGCAAAGACAGTAAAACAACACAGAGCCCCAGGTGCTCATGGTAGGGGTAGGGTAAGGGGGCTCCCCATTCTCTTGTTGACAAAAGCATGAAGACATTTCCGTCTACTCCGCTTCAGCGGGGGAAGGCAATTAGAGATGATTTCTGCCCTGGAAGCCTCCAAAATCCAGTAGAAGAAAGTCTGAAATATGACCCACTAAGGGCTGTGGAGACAATGTGAGCACAGCCCTGTTGGGGCCCGAGGATGGGGGTAGAGGGTTGACTTTATCTGTGGAGGAAGGTTTCGAGAAGGCTCTCTTGAGGTGATGGCAGCTTAGCCCAAAGTAGAAACTTGAGCGCGGAAAAACCTTAGTGAGTATAATAATCACAGTAGCCAGCAGGTATTGTGTGTGGCGCTTTGCCCGCATCAGCTCACTTTATTCCTCCCGATAACCTGTGAGATGAGACCATTAGTCCATCTTACAGCAGGGGAAACTGAAACTCAAGAAAGTTAATGTTACTTACTACTTGTTTGTGTGTGTGATTCCAGAACCTGCCCTCAGCTCTGCTGCCTTTCAGGGAAGGCTGGATAAGGGCAGACCTGGGTCTAGGTCATTGAACCAAATAGTTTGTTACTTTCAGCTTTTTTCCCAATCCAGTTCTAGCACCACACAGCCAATCCAATGGATATCCCCATTTCACAAAGCTTTTTTTTTTTTTTTTCTTTTTTTGGCTGCATTGGGTCTTTGTTGCTGCACGCGGGCTTTCTCTAGTTGTGAGGGGGGGCTACTCTTTGTTGCGGTGCGCGGGCTTCTCATTGCGGTGGCTTGGTAGTTGTGGCTCGCGGGCTCAGTAGTTGTAACACGTGGGCTCAGTAGTTGTGGCTCGCGGGCTCTAGAGCGCAGGCTCAGTAGTTGTGGCGCACGGTCTTAGTTGCTCCGCGGCATGTGGAATCTTCCCAGACCAGGGCTCAAACTCATGTCCCCTTCATTGGCTGGTGGATTCTTAACCACTGAGCCACCCGGGAAGCCCCCCATTTCACAAATCTTAATGGAAGTCCCACTTTGTGTCAGGCCTTAGGCTAAGCGCTAGGGATACAGAGAAGACTAAGATTCAGGCCAGCACACAGATAAATCAGTACTAGTAATGCAGGACATAAGTTTTGGCTCAAAGCACATACCTCCCACACCTCGCCCTGAAGGCAAATATGGAGGCCAGTACAGGGCGTTGCAGTCCAGGTGGTCAGAAAGGGGAGACAGAACCTGAATTGTCTTAAATCCCAAAGAATCCACCTTCCTGTTTCCTGGTAGCACTGTGAGGTTTCCCAACGGTCAGCATTGCTTGGACACAAGCCAGCCCAGACATGTACAGTTCATGCTGTTCTGAGAAGGGAAATGTATTTCATAGAGCCAATTCACAGAGCTTTGCTAGAACCGGGTGTGCGGTATTTTTTCCACAATGTAGAAGTTCAGAGTGTGGTGCTCTGCATCTGCTAATTTCTTCCAGTTGGAGTGGGGTTAAATAAACAGGCACTATTGTCAAGGAAGCTGTCTCAAACCAGGTGAAGGGTAAAGGAATTAAGAGAAGCCTGCAGTGCTCTACTTGAATTAGTGTTCAAGGATTAGGCGAAATCTCTAAAGAGGCATTAGCCGCAGGGGTTTTCCAGGTCGCTCTCTAAGGACACTGATGAATCCCTAAACACAGGCCTGAGTGGGCATGCTCAGATTCATTTCATGAAGTCAGTTCAGTCTTGCAATATTCACTTCCGTCAAGGAAAACAGTACTTGGGCCTTACCCTCATCTGAGGCAGATACTACTAAATCCACCAGTACCTTCTCTCCCACTGAGTTCTTGGCCCTGGAACATTCTCACAAATAGTACAGCTGCCAACTGACTGGTGTTTGCATAGTCATCGTCATCCTTATATTTTCAGCATATACAGTGTTCTAAACAACCGTGTCATAGAACCTCAGCTTATCAGAGACGGAGGGGCCTTAGAAACAATTTAGCTCAAACTGTTTATTTTAAAGCCCAGGAATCAGAAGTCGAGCTAAGGAAAGCCCAAAGTGGTTCATTCATTCAGTTAGCATTAACAGAGTGCCTTCTATTGTATGCTAGGCACTGTTCTAGACCCTCAGGTTAGGCAGTGAACAAGAGGGGTGGATGTTCCCTAGTGAAGCTTCCATTCAATGGGGTGGGCAGACGAAAAGCAAGTAAACAGCTGCTTTGAAGGAGAGAAACTGGATGATGCTATAGACAGTGATGGAAGTGGTGGCAGATTGAAGCTGCTTTGGTCAGTCATGGTGGGTAGGGACGCTTCTCCAAGAGGTAAGCGGAGAGCTGAAGGCTCAGAGGAGCCAGGCAGGTGAAATGCATTCCAAGCAGAGAACACAGAGAATGCAAAGGCCAGGAGAGGGCAGTGAGTTGGCTGATCTGAAAAACAGGAAGAAGACCAGTGTAGTGAGGGAGATTGGAGGGTAAGGAAGTCAGAGAGATGGGCAGAGGCCTTATCTGACAGGACCTTGGAGGCCACTGTAAAGAGCTTAGATTTTATTCCAATGTAATGCAAGACTGCTTCTCATTCCTGGAAACCCCAGTTCCTCTTTTCAAACATTCGCAGTGCCAAGCTCTGTTGCATCCCATGATGACATCTATTTATTGGATAATAATGATGTACTTGGCCCAGAGCCAGACAATTCATTAACCCTCACATCTGCCCTGTCACACAGAATTCTCTCCTTCCCTGTTTTTATAGACAATTATTCTCCTGCTGGTAGATGGCACAGCCACTGCATTCATTCGTTAATTTATTCATTGATACACTGATTGATTCACTCCTGGATTGATTCACTCATTTACTTATATTTACTGAGCACTGGCTCTGTGAGAGGCGTTGGGTATGCCAAGATCAGTAAGAAAGGTGAGTTATCAATGGTTATCACTGTACAGTGGGACATCATGTAAAACATGCACTCACAATTCAAACCATAGTGTGAAGGAGGCCCCCACCGGATGGGTGATGTCCTGGGGCCCCAGGAGGGAGGGACTTGTTCTCTGAGTGGCTTCATGAGCCAGTCAGTAAACTGTCAGTAGCCGAAACCTCTCTGAGCCTCAGTTTTCCTTTTGGTAAAATTGGAGTGTTGGACCAGTTCCTCCTCGAGGTTTCTTTCCGGCCTGGCATGCTGGGTTCCAGGTGTCATAGTGAGGGAAGGAGCGCAAGACAACAGATGTAAGATTCTCTGGAAATGGCAGTGTTTTCAGGTTCAGTCTTCAGAAGTGGGATTTGTCAAGTGTCTAGAAAAGGCTCATTGTTCTCCTTTACTCTCACACTACTGCCACGCTCACAACACTTCTCAAAATAGATGCGTAGGTGTTTTTTTCCACACTGGCCAATTCTCTGACACTAGTTGTGTATCCAACAATTCAGTTCATTTCTGACACTGTTCACCTGGAGAATCAGAACCTACCAGTGAAAGGGTTCAGTCTCAGAAGACTGCCCCCACTTCAGATACCAAATACAAGTCACAGGTTGCCATCTATACTTCTGCCTGACTGACTATAAATCCAGGTTCCTCCTTGGGTTTGATAACTTGCTAGAACAGCTCGTAGATCTCAGGGAAGTATTTGCATTTACAGGTTTATTGTATAATAAGGGTACAGGTGAACAGTCCGATGAAGAGATACATAAGGTGAGATCCAGAAGGGTCGTGTGTGCAGGAGCTTCTGTCCCCCTGGAGTTGGGGTATGCGCCACCCTCCCAGCACATGCATGTGTTCACCAATCCAGAAGCTCTGTGAACCCTGTACTTATACGGATGTTTATGACAGTTTCATCACAAAGGCATGATAGATTATTAACTCCATTTCCAGCCCCTCTCCCCTCTTAAGAGAATAGGGGATGGACTAAAAGTTCCAAGTGTCTAATCACGCCTTTATCTTTCTCATGACCGGCCCCCATCCAGGAGCCCACCAAGAGTCCCCACATTAGAACAAAAGACCACTGACCACCTAGGAAATTCCAAGGGATTTAGGAGCTCAGTGTCAGGTGGTTCTATCACTCAGGAAATTACAAGGATCAGTTCTGTGCCAGGAACCAGGACAAAGACCAAATAAATATTTCTTTTTATAAATCACAATATCACAGCCCACTGGGACAGGGCCATCGTTTATTCATTCACTCAATAAACTGTAATGAGTACCCACTCTGTCCCAGGCACTGGACTAGGTCTGGGGACCAGTGGTAAATAAGACGCACAGGAACAAACAGGCCTGTGGGCTTTCCTAAGGAGAAAGGGTAAAGAATAAATACACAAGCAAATACTGAATGGCAAGTAGGGTTGCCAGATTTAGCAGATAAACACAGGATGACTAATTCAATTTGAATTTCAGGTAAGTAATTTTTTAGTATATCGTAAATATTGCAGAGGGTGTACGGTAGTGTGAGCTTGACACTTTTTGTATGTTTTCACTTTTGTAATTTAAGTGCATGACTTAGGCTTTGATTGCTGAGACATCCACCTCAAAGATGGCTATTTGGCTATCTCAAATAAACACGCGCTGCTGTCAGCCACACACGAGATAAAGAGCCAGGCCACCTCCTCCCACTGAGGCTCCTTTGATTTGAAGATCTTGGTTGATCTCGATAACTGATCATTTGGGGCCATTTTTTGTTTTCTAATTTCTCTTACCATGATTTAAATTTCTGCTCGTATGTTTTAAATTAACTAATAAAAAGTGAGCCTGTGGAAGCCTATGCCCCTACCCTCGACCGCCATAAAAACCCTAGGCTTCCCTGGTGGCGCAGTGGTTGAGAGTCCGCCTGCCGATGCAGGGGACGCTGGTTCATGCCCAGGTCTGGGAGGATCCCACATGCCGCGGAGCGGCTGGACCCGTGAGCCATGGCCGCTGAGCCTGCGCATCTGGAGCCTGTGCTCCGCAACGGGAGAGGCCACAACAGTGAGAGGCCCACGTACCGCAAAAAAAACCGCAAAAAACCCTAGGCTGGACCCCACTCTACCTGAGACCTCCCTGTGTGGCCCCAGGTGTGCTATGTAATTTCCAGGTCTTGTAAGTAATAAACCTTTATTTTTTCAGTTTCCTGATGGTTAGTGCTGAAGGGTATCTTGCATTCATCATAAGAACCACAAGGCCTGGTCCAACCACAACATTGATTATTGGCAGTTTGAGACGGCACAAAACACATACTGAAATAGTACTCTTTGCTTATCTAAAATTCAAATTTAACTGGGCGTATTATATTTTATCTGGCAGCCTTAACGGCAAGTCTCCCTGAGGAGATCCCAAGGAAAAGTAGGAATGTGCTAGGGCATGGGAGCCACATTCCAACCCTGGGAAACTCCGTTCATGGTTTCACATTTTTAAAATTCAGTGATTATAAGCATGTCCCAGGTTTTGGGGGGTGGGGGTGGAGCTAAAGGCTAAGAGTATCACTTGTTGGTGGTTCAGGGATGACCCAGACCCCAGTCTACACCATGTTCCTGCCCCTTCTCCATCCAACTCCCAGTTTCTATCCAAAGGCCCAAATAAAGTATATCTCAAGGAAGAACACATGCACGTGTGGAGGACACAGGCTTGCTGACCTGGACTGACTTCATTCCAAGCCTGAGGGCACCCACCAAGGAGGCTGCATGTCCAGAAATCTTCTGGGGAAGCACAGCCATCACGTCCAAAGTGAACTTCAGGGCTGAACAGGAAACAGCAAGGCTGTTCCTCAGCGCAGGGCTCAGCAAACTCTTAGGGCTATTTTAGAATTAGAGAACCTTCCTAAATCCTCAATCCCTCAACACCAGGGTCCATAGAAGCTTTCGGCACCTCTGTTCTCTGTTTTCCCCACAAATAGAATCTAAACTGAAAGCTCCAGAAGGGCAGGACTGGATTCTTCTCCAAATCCCACACAGACCTGGTACAGCATTCATCCCTTAGAGTAAATAGACCCTTAACAGCAACAACAAAATAGTAATAATATTAACAGGGAGGACGAGCTGCCAGTAAAAGCCATTACTATGTGCCAAGAACTTTGCTAGATGAGAAATAATTCCCTCATTTGATCCTACAACAGCACTTAGAGAAACTAGGTATCTCCCTCCGTTTTATAAATTAGGAAGTGAGCCCAAACAGGCTAAACAATTTGCCAAGGCCATGTTCTTAGAAAGTGACTGAGTCTTGATACACACCCAGATCTGACCTCAAAGCTTAACATCTTAACTTTCTGCCATGCAATTTGAAATGACCTGTCGTAAACTGCACTTCGTTTAATGCCCTCGTATTTTAGATAAGGAGGAGGTATAGAACAGCAGAGCAGTGAAGGGTGAGGGCACCAGCCAGAGTGCCTGAATTCAAATCCCTGCTCTGCCACTTTCTATCTCTGTGACTCGGAGAAAAAGTTACTTAACTTTTCTGGATTTCAGTTTCATCATCTGTAAAACAGGGATAGTCAGTTATAAGACTGTGACAACCCATGTTGGCTACAGTTAAAGTCTAGAGAGAATCGAAGGGAAAACAGACTCCAATCCAGTTGGATGAGTCCTCAGGGAAGCCCCCTGGGTGCAGAACCTTTACCCTTACCCCTGGAGGGCCAAGGAGAGATGAACCCCATGGTCCAGCCCAGTGTGCTTCAGAGAAAACCATTTCCCACAAAGGCCCAGGTGTTAAAGGGATTATTGCATAATTACTTGAGTGTGAGTCTTTTTGCCAAGTGTTTACTGAGCATCTGCTTTGTCCCAGACATTTGCTGGGTCCTGGGATAAAGTGAAGAATAAGGCAGGCATGGTCCCTGGCCTCCAGGGTTTATTGTGATAGATGGTTTTAGGAAGGAAACTAACAAAGGGACCTGGGAGGGTCTCCCTGAGGAAGTGAACTTTAAGCTGAGATCTGAAGGATGAGTAGGAATTGACCCTGGCAGAGGGCTGTGGGGAGAACTGCATTAAGTGATTTGCTCTAGGTGATCAAAGAAGTCTTTGTCAGAGCTGCCAGGAGAATCCCACGGAACACTGGACTCTTAGAAGACAGAGCCAAGTGCTTAACCAAGTGGTCAATTTGACGTTTCCGTGATGAGACAGACTGCCATCCTATGTCCCTCGATGCAAAGCATGAAGAAAAACACAACATCCCCTCTATGATATACCTGCCAGAAATGCATAGCCTGAATCTAAACATGAAGACACTTCAGACAAGCCCAAATGGAGGGACATTTCTACAGAATAGTCGGCCCGCACCCTTCAAAAACATAAGCATCATGGAAAACAAAGATAGATCAAGAAACTGTTTCAGATTGGAGGAGACTAAAGAGACAGTGCTATGTGGGTATCATTGAGATGATTGGCAAAAACTGAATATGGACTGTTTATTAGATAATAGTATTGTATCAGTGTCACATTTCCTGAATTTGATCATTGTGCTTTGGATATATAAGAAATGTCCTTGTTCTGGAAATACACAGCCAAGTACCTGTGATTAAAAGGATATGTTGACTCCCGAATGGGTCGGCAAAAAATGGAGACATAAAGCAAATGTGGTAAGTTGTGAACAGTTGGTGAATTTGGATGAAAGATATACAGTTCTTGGTACTATTTTTGAACTCTTCTAAATTTGATTTTTTTTTTCAAAATAGAAAGTTATCAGTAAACAAGTAAAAAAAAAAGAAAGAAAAGTGCCAAGTTGTCACTAGCCCAGTCTTGTTGGCTAGCAGCTCCCCATCCCACTTGCACCCCAGAACCCCATGGAATAATGCCTCCCTGCCCTCCCTCTCATGGGGAAGAGGTTACCTCCTCTGTGTTGGGGACGTTCACGATCTTTTTAGAGAGTGCGACGTGGCCCACCACTCCCATGTCCAGGGGGAACACGATCTCTGAGTCGGGCACCACCAGGCACTCCTCGAGGACAGCATCCTTGTGGACATTGAAGAGCCGGGTGGCCAGCTCCGCAATGCCATTTCGGGCCCTGTACATGAACAGGCTCATGCGGTCTGCCTGCAGGAGGAAACACAGCTTCTTCATGACGTTGAAGATGCATTTCTCGGCCTGCAAATTCTCCTGAAAGTCCCGCAGGAGGTCGAAGATGATTTCACTCTCCTCCACGCTGCTCAGCGAGTGGTAGTTGCTGAAGTCCACGGCTGCCTCCCTGGGCCCCAGGAGGTCCGAGATGACCTTGGCTCGATAGCGGAGGTTGTAGTACTTTTTGGCAAAGCCGACATTGGAGTCCAGGAACTTCTCCACTTCCTCTGCCGTCACCTCGCCCATGGCTGGGAATTCTACTGCCTATTTCTATGGAGGGGGCTGAGGCTGGCCTCTTTTTTTGTGACAAAACTGAGTCAGGATGCGTTCTGCTCCAACCCAGATTTCTCTGGGTCTTATCTGTGAATCTCACTGGTGTGGCTGCAGAGGAGAGAGAGTGAGCTTGGGAGATTAAATCATTAATATTTCCTCAGAACAAGGATTATGAGGATCAGGGTGTTCCATATGCTTCTGGGCCCCAGATGGGAGAAGGTGAGAGCTTTCTTTTCACCTTGGTCTTCTAACAGAAGAGGTTTCTGCACAGGGCAGGAGGTGGGCTCAACTAAAAGAAAGCACTGAAACAGAGGCTGCAAACTGGCAGCACAAGACATCAGCGTGTTATACACGTGCTTTCTCTGCCCCGTATGGTATTTTTCTTCAACATTCGACATGGAAGCCTACATTTACTGTTTAAGAGATCCGTTTGGCTTCTCTTGGAGAGTCAATTCCGTGTCCAATTCCTCTGTGGCAGGAATGGTTAGAGCTGAGAGGGACTGCCTACCCACCTCCTGTCCTCTGGCCCCACTCTTCTGCAGCCCCTTCCCCAGGGCCTCCCCAGTACAGGGCTTCACCCTGAATGCTCACCACTTAGCCTGCTTCCCTTGGGTACATTATGGGCCCTGATTTCACAATCTCCACATCATAGCCTCTCCCAGTTTTAGATTTCAACAATTCTCTGATTTCAGAATTTGAAGGACCTTTATAAAAACAACACCTTTCGGGCTTCCCTGGTGGGGCAGTGGTTAAGATTCTGCCTGCCAATGCAGGGGACATGGGTTTGAGCTCTGGTCTGGGAAGATCCCACATGCCATGGAGCAGCTAAGCCCGTGTGCCACAACTACTGAGCCTGTGCTCTAGAGCCCGTGAGCTACAACTACTGAGCCCTCATGCCACAGCTACTGAAGCCCGTGTGCCTAGAGCCCGTGCTCCGCAACAAGAGAAGCCACCACAATGAGTAGGCCGTGCACTGCAATGAAGAGTAGCCCCTGCTCGCCACAACTAGAGAAAGCTCGCACAGCAGTGAAGACCCAACACAGCCATAACTAACCAACTAAGTAACTAACTAAATAAATAAAAAGCAAAGTTCCCTTTAAAAAATAAAAATTAAAAAAATTAAAAATAAAATAAAAACAACACCTTTCATAGTTTTTTCTTCTACTACAAAATACATGTTTACTGTAGAAAATACACAAAGAAGTCCGTTAAAGTCACCCATAATCCTGCCACTCAGAGGTAACATTTAGTTAACATTTTCATTTCTCTCCTTTCCATAGAGGCTTAACTTTCTAATCTATTTTCCTTCAACCCCCGATCTTTCTTTTGACATTTTAAGGTGCTTTTTTCTGGCTACAATCTGTACCTTCTTGGGTTGTCAGTCAGAAATGCACACAATAGTATGGATGTTATCAGCTCCAGTGAATCTCAAAATACCAGAATCCTCACTGGAGTGTCTCTCCGAACCCACTAGGGCAGGAAGAGAAGAGCACTTTCTTCCTGGATGAGATACACTTTAGTTACTATGGATATATATGTGAAAGCCTGGCATGTCTCTGTTGTAAACACTGCGGAATGTAGGATCGTAGACTGTGGCTGGCACTTTGAACTGTGTAAATGAACTTCAGTGGAAAGTAGATTACTTCCTTTATTGTAGAGTGTAATAAATATACTGTGCCCATTCAGCACTGTGTACGCAGGTGACTCCTTGGTCTGGCGGACCACGGCAGCAACTTTTCCAAACACACCCGCCATAACTAATGTGAGCCCTCTGTCTGGAATGCACTTCCCCAGCTCACCAGCTCCTCAGCATCAAGATCTCAGCTCGTGCTAGTCACCCAAAGTTGTCTTATCTCAACCACCCCCTCCCCAATTCCTGCCTGTCATGTCATCCATTTATTTCCCTTATTACTATTAAAATGTATTTTGCTTGTTTTTTGTTTCCTTGTTTATTATATGTCTTCTCATCTATACTGTGAGCTCCAGTGAGGGCAGGCACCTCTCAGGGATGATTCCCGAGGCTTTGCAAGGCTGCCTGGCATAATTCTTGATGCTTAGTAATGTTTTTTTTTTTTGTTTTTTTTTTTTTTTGCGGTACGCGGGCCTCTCACTGTTGTGGCCTCTCCCGCTGCAGAGCACAGGTTCCAGACGCGCAGGCTCAGCGGCCATGGCTCACGGACCCAGCCGCTCTGCGGCATGTGGGATCTTCCCAGACCGGGGCACGAACCCGTGTCCCCTGCATCGGCAGGCGGACTCTCAACCACTGCGCCACCAGGGAAGCCCCTTAGTAATGTTTTTTAAATTATGTTTGTGATGGTTCATTTTATGTGTCAACCGGGCTAAGGGATGCCCAGATAGCTGGTAAAACATTACTTCTGGGTTTGTCATTGAGGGTGTTTCCAGAAGGGATTAGCATTTCAGTCAGTAGACAAGGTAATGAATTTCACACTCACCACCGTAGGTGGGCATCCCCCAACCCACCAAGAGACTGAATAGAACAGAAAGGTGGGGGAAGGGTGAATTGGCCCTGTGCTTGAGCTGGGACATCCATCTTCTCCTGCCCTTGGACATGGCACTCCTGGTTCTTGGATTCAGACCAGGACTTAAACCTTCAGCGCTTGGACTCAGACTGAATTATACTACCAGCTTTCCTGGCTCTGCAGCTTGCCAACAGAAGACTATGGGACTTCTCGACCTCTATAACCACATGAGCCAATTGTCTGGAGACCCCTGGCTGTATATTCTTGATTAAAATTTTGAAAATACAGGAAGTCACAAAGGAAAAAATTGAAATCAAACATAATCCCAGATATTACCATTACCAATATTCTTTGTATATTTTAAAATATTTTCCTGGAGAATATATATATATATATATATTCTCAACTTTGGCATAGTGACAATTTTTAAAAATAAATTTATTTATTTTATTTATTTATTTTTGGCTGCGTTGGGTCTTCATTGCTGCGCTCAGGCTTTCTCTAGTTGCGGTGAGCGGGGTCTACTCTTCATTGCAGTGCACGGGCTTCTCATTGTGGTGACTTCTCTTGTTGCGGAGCACTGGCTCTAGGCACGTGGGCTTCAGTAGTTGTGGCACATGGGTCAGCAGTTGTGGCCCACGGGCTTAGTTGCTCTGCGGCATGTGGGATCTTCCTGGACCAGGGCTCGAACCCGTGTCCCCTGCATTGGCAGGTGGATTCTTCACCACTGTGCCACCAGGGAAGTCCCCATAGTGACATTTTGGGCTCAGTAATTCTATGTTGTGGGAAGCTGTTCTGTACATTGTAGTATAGCACCCCGGCCTCTACCCACTAGATGCCAGTACCACCTCCCCTCAAGTCGTGGCAATCAAAAATGTCTCCAGATGTTTCTAATTGTCCCCTGGGGGTCAAATCACTCCTGTTGAAAACCACTGCTCCACAGTTAGATATTTATGTTGTTTCTAATTTTCTAGTATTGTAAATAATGCTGTAATGAACATTTATATTTCTTAGTGAAAACATCTAGAAGTGAAATCCCAGGCCCAAAGAGCTTGCAGCTGTCTTAGTGTTTGGACAAATAATTTAAATTTTGCTCTCCAAGCCTGTATCAGAGTGCATGAAGCTGTTCTTACCGCTACCCCACCCCTCAAAGATTGAGCCGTCTTTCTTAATCCCGGCATTAAGAGCACTCCAAAATTTGGCCCCAATATTCCTTCTTACTTTGTTTTGCACAGTTTCTCTACACATACTCTAAGCTCCACCCTAGTGTTTCTCATTCCCTCTGGCTTTTGCTCCTTCATTCTTTCTGTGCCCTCAGCCTGTCCCTTACTACCCAGTCCAAATTCCATTCCTTCCATGGCTTCTTTGATGTTCCAGTTAGACTTTTCTTACTTAGAACCCCAAACTATTGGTTTGCTTCCATTTCAATGGGAGTTTCTACATTCTAGGCTGTGTTGTTTCTACATATTTGTACTCTCACCAAACTCAACCTCTTTGAGGATAGGGGTAAAGCTTTACCCCTTTTGAAAAAACTCCAAAAGAGCCCAGCCGAGGTCCTTTCCCATAATATGCCCACCAGGCTTAGTTCTGGCTGGGAATATAAGCAACTGTTTTGCAGGAAATCTACTTTTACCTCATTTTTCAATATGCCAGAATGAGACAGTCAAACCTGCTAAAAAAACTTCAGTCCTAATTATTGGGTAGGTACAGATAAGCTGGTATTTGTAGCAGGTCACCTCCTAACATGCCTGTTCAATGGGCCTGATTTCAGATGTCAGTGGAAGAAATTTGAAGCTTCTTTCATTGGAAGCAGGGGCTACCGGTATGGGTAGGAGAGAGTGCTTTCTGTAGTCCAGACCTACAGAACATGTTCTACTAGAAAAAAGAAAACAGGATTGTAGACCCAACAATACCACTGACTCATTCTATGACCTTGAAAAAAGTCCTGTCCTCTCTCAAGGCTTTGTTGATTTTCCTAAGAACAAAACAGGAGGGTTGAATAACATATCTCTAACACTCCTGGTTGCATGACTCCAGATGGGCTGAGAGTGAGGCTGGGCTGACCGGGAATGGCTGACTTCTCTGTTCCTGACCACAAGCCTTGCGAAAAGATCCTCCTGGAAGAATAGCTGGAACTATTTACTTAGCATGATCTCTACTCTAAGATCTACATTTCACAGATAGGAAAACTGGAAAGCTTTGAAAAGTTAGGTGACTCAAATTATAGGTGATTTTGAAATACTTTTTTAATTGAGCTAGAATTCACATTACATAAAAATTCATCTTTTTTTTTTTTTTTTTTGGCTGCGCCACACCGCATGTGGGCTCTTAGTTCCCCAACCAGGGAACAAACCCATGCCCTCTGCAGTGGGAGCATGGAGTCCTAACCAGTGGACCGCCTGGGAAATTCATCTTTTTAAAGTGTACAATTCAGTGGGTTTTGGTGTATTCGTTATGTTGTGCCACTACTAATCTGTTTTCTCATCCCCTGGTGGCCGCTACTCTACTTTCTCTCTCTGTGGATTTGCCTGTTGTGGACATTTCATATGAATAGAATTATACAAGATGTGATCTTTTGTGTCTGACTACGTTCACTTAGCTTAATGTTTTCAAGGTTCATCCATATTGCAGCATGTATCAGAACTCCATTCTTTTTTATGGCTGAATCATGTTCCATTTTATAGATTATACCACATTTTGTTTACCCATTTATTAGTTGATGGGCATTTAGGTTGTTTTCACTTTGGGGCTGTTATGAGCATTTGTGTACAAGTTTTTGTGTGGACATGTGTTTTCAATTCTTTTGAGTATATACCCACGAGTGGAACTGCTCAATCCACAGGTGATTTTAAGACTGAGTTTGGAGGTAAAGAGGGGGAATAAAGGAAAGAAATAGGACACAGCAAGGAATCAGCTGGGTGAAGGAGAGGTATTTGTGGAAAGGTGTTTTGTAAGGCACCTTTTTGGAAATTCAGGACCTGCTTGAATGGGAATGGGCTGGTTAGCGTATCAGTGTCCACCACAAATCCCAGTGTTGGGTGAAGAGGTCTCCACAGGCCCCCAACTGTTCATCACTCCTGTTAATATCAATGGTGAGAGAACTGAGTATGTTCAATTAGGAGGAAGCTTTGAAAGGCTGTCATGGGTGGAGTGTGCCAGCTTGTTCAGGGAGGATCCAGAGAGCCAGACAAGCCAGCAGGTTGAGACAGAAGTTATTATAAGAAGGCAACACCCGGGAATTCACTGGTGGTCCAGTGGTTAGGACTTGGTGCTATCACTGCCAGGGCCCTGCATTTGATCCCTGGTTGGGGAACTAAGATCACCTCAGAGCGAGGCCAAAAGAAAAAAAAAAAAAAAAAAAGGCAATACCCATAGTGCTTAAGAGGTGGTGTGTAAATTATTCAGTTTCCCTGGACCTCACTTTACTTAGCTGTAAAATTAGAATTCTTTTACATGGCGGTTGTGGAGATTAAATGAGATAATATATTGTACAGTGCACAGCTATGCATCCAGTGCATGTTAAGTTGAACCATATGAAATTGCCCCTCTTTGACTATTTTTCTCCTACAGGGACAACAGTTTCATACCGTTCAATTTAATAGTAGTCATTCAATCATTATTAGTTATCATAACTATCTAATATTAACTGGATTACCTTAAAGATAGCAAAATCCCTGTCATAGAAGGTAGGTACGCCCAGGACAAGGCAAAGAGGATTCAAACATCAGCATTTAAATAGGAAGATGAATCTAGTCAATCAGTAAGGAAGCTGTTACAATTTTTTTTTTTAATAATCTTTACTGGCGTATAGTTGATTTGCAATTTTCCCAGAGGAATGAGGAACTGGCCTAGGATGGGGACTGAGAGACTGGAGGGAAGGGTGTGGGCATAGAAGCAAGAAGAAGGTGTAATGTTGAGCATCCTTTCATGTGTTTGTTGGCAATCTGTATATCTTCTTTGGAGAAATGTCTATTTAGGTCTTCTGCCCATTTTTGGATTGGGTTGTTTCTTTTTTTGATATTGAGCTGCATGAGCTGCTTGTGTATTTTGGAGATTAATCCTTTGTCATTTCCTTCGTTTGCAAATATTTTCTCTCATTCTGGGGTTGTCTTTTCATCTTGTTTACGGTTTCCTTTGCTGTGCAAAAGCTTTTAAGTTTCATTAGGTCCCATTTGTTTATTTTTGTTTTTATTTCCATTTCTCTAGGAGGTGGGTCAAAAAGGATCTTGCTGTGATTTATGTCCTAGAGTGTTCTGCCTATGTTTTCCTCTGAGAGTTTGATAGTTTCTGGCCTTACATTTAGGTCTTTAATCCATTTTGAGTTTATTTTTGTGTATGGTGTTAAGAAGTGTTCTAATTTCATTCTTTTACATGTAGCTGTCCCGTTTTCCCAGCACCGATTATTGAAGAGGCTGTCTTTTCTCCATTATATACTAATCATTAGAGAAATGCCAATCAAAACCACAACGAGGTATCACCTCACACTGGTCAGAATGGCCATCATCAAAAAATCTACAAACAATAAATGCTGGAGAGGGTGTGGAGAAAAGGGAACCCTCTTGCACTGTTGGTGGGAATGTAAATTAATACAGTCACTATAGAGAACAGTATGGAGGTTCCTTAAAAAACTAAAAATAGGGCTTCCCTGGTGGCGCAGTGGTTGAGAGAGGCAATGCAGGGGACGCAGGTTCGTGCCCTGGTCCGGGAGAATCCCACATGCCGCGGAGCGGCTGGGCTGCTGAGCCTGCGCGTCCGGAACCTGTGCTCCAAAATGGGAGAGGCCACAACGGTGAGAGCCCCGCGTACCGCAAAAAAAAAAAAAACTAAACTAAAAATACAGCTACTGTATGACCCAGCAATTCCACTACTGGGCATATACAGTGAGAAAACCATAATTCAAAAAGAGACATGTACCACAATGTTCATTGCATCTCTATTTACAGTAGCCAGGACATGGAATCAACCTAAGTGTCCATCGACAGATGAATGGATAAAGAAGATGCGGCACATATATACAATGGAATATTACTCAGCCATAAAAAGAAACAAAATTGAGTTATTTGTAGTGAGGTGGATGGACCTAGAGTCTGTCATACAGAGTGAAGTAAGTCAGAAAGAGAAAAACAAATACCATTTGCTAACACATATATATGGAATGAAAAAAAAAAAAGGTTCTGAAGAACCTAGGGGCAGGACAGGAATAAAGACGCAGATGTAGAGAATGGACTTGAGGACACGGGGAGAGGGAAGGGTAAGCTGGGACGAAGTGAGAAAGTGGCATGGACATATATACACTACCAAATGCAAAATAGATAGCTAGTGGGAAGAAGCCACATAGCACAGGGAGATCAGCTCGGTGCTTTGTGACCACCTAGAGGGGTGTGTTAGGGAGGGTGGGAGAGAGACGCAAGAGGGAGGGGATATGGGGATATATGTATATGTGTAGCTGATTCACTTTGTTATAAAGCAGAAAGTAACACAACACTGTAAAGCAATTATACTCCAATAAAGATGTTAAAGAAAAAAATAAAAGAAGGTGTGGAAGACACATTGACTGACTGGGAGAGGAGGCCTGAGAAACAGTGCTGCAAGCCCGGGTAATTTGCTTGTCACTGGGCATTGAATGTCCCCCTTCAGTACATTTCACTGGCTTTATATGTTGATTTAGCCTCCATTTCCCGATCAGAGGACTTTCCCCTCTGTCTTGCCAAACCCCATGTCCTCTGTGAAGCCACAGAAGGGAAGAGTTTCTCTGGCCCTACCAGCTAGCCCTTAGAACTGGTGGGACAGCCTCCACCCTCATTTTGTTGGGCTCCACCCTCATTTTATACTTAACCTTGGCTCTCTCCCATATTTCATTTGTTGTTACCCTGACCTAGAGTTGATGTCAGTTCCTAAGTGTCAGGCCACCTGTTGACTTTGTGATTTATTCAGCTACTTGGGTTTCCTGTTGAGTCTGTCTCTGGAGCATGGCTAGTCTGTGAAGTTCTCTTTGTTTTTACTTTGACGATCTCACCTGGGTGATGGATGAGCCATGTAAAAGTTTCTCCTTAGGTGCATTTTAACCTTTACGTCATTTTTCTAAAGTCTGGATTCTGAAAGCAATCTGTGATTCAAAAACAGTTAGGAGCTTGGGGAATTCTGAAAAGTCAGGTAAAGTTAAGTCCTAAATACATACTTTGTAACCACAGTAGTAAGGAGAAAGGCAACAGGCAGGAGGGTATCCTTGGGCTTTAGCACCAGAGTGAACTGAGTTAGAATCCTCTTCCTGTAATTCACACTTTTACATTGGGCTAATTTCTTAATCTCTGGTCTCAAATTGTGGGTAATAATTATACTTATTTTATAGAACTGTTGTGAGGCTTAGAGGCAGTATAGGTACAGAACTTGGTTCGTGGCCAGTTCTCAATAAATGTAGTCATTAATAATGATAATGTAAGCTTAGTATGAAGCAGTGATATTCAGTAGAAAGCAGAAGTAATGCAAATATAATTATTTTCCTATTTTTATTATTTTTCTTTTTATAAGGTAATATATCATGTGTTGTAGAAAATTGAGAAAATACAGGTAAACAAAAAGCACATAACAGTTACCATCCAGAGAAACATTTTGATATATATTCTTCTTTCCCAATCATATAAATATAATTTTTAAAGCAAAACTGTGGTTGCGTAATATATATTTTGTTTGTTCAACAATATATGTAAATATCTTTCTGTGCTATTAAATATTCCATTACCACATGATTTTTAATGGCCTCATAGACTTCCATTGGGTGGCTGTAACCATAATTTATTTAATATATTTCTAACTGTTGGTTATTTAGGCTGCTTTTATTTATTTATTTTTTTGATATTCTTAATGAACATTTGTTAAATCTTTGTACACTTGCTTATTTTCTTATCTTCTTAACAAAAAACATGGCCAGAAAGAACAACTTAAACTACTAATCTTTTAAGATGATGTCCTGGCTATCCAAAAGATATAAGAGTTTAAGTAAAGAAATATTGAGAAGTCAATATTTTAGCACAAAGGTCATGTTCCATTTTGAATGGCCATTTCCCACAGCACCTAGCTCATAATCCTGAAAGAACAAATCTGGAATGCCAGGGCTTGTGATCGCCATGAAACGTCAACTAACAGATCACTTTCTGTACCTAAATATTATAGCAAGGGTGACTTGTACTTCTTCACCCCAGGTGTCAGAGTCACATTTCTTTTCTTTCTCCAAATCAAATTTTATATGTTCCAAGCCCCCATCCCACAGTGCTGGCAGGATATCCAATCTCAATAATTACTGTGACCACTGCCTCGCCCCAGGGTCACGTGAAGACCTGTTGGTCTAACTCAGTCCAGCCGGAGAAAAGCCCTGTAACCTTTATTTGATCCATCCTACTACCACAAATGGGCCCCTCGTCCAAGCTGGTGGGGCCCCTCGTCCAAGCTGGTGAGGCCCCTGAAACAGTCCTGCTCGTTGCCAGGGTTCCAAGGTTCTTGCTGTGGCTCCAGGCTCCCAGAGCCACCAACAGTCACCCATGTGGCAAACCCTCCCCCATCTCCAGGGCAGGAAGAGGCCCAGGTCCTTGCCACTCAAAGATTTTGCAAAGCCTAGCCCTCATGGGGGAAGCGTTCAACAATCTCCTTTCCTCCTGACTCCTGGCCCTCCTTCTTTCCCTCTCTGGGACAATTCAGTCTAATTTCCCTCAAAGGCCAAAAGGAAGAGGGGATCTCTTCTTGAGTCTGAGAATAGTTACTTCCTGCCCTGCCACAGAGCAGCCCTGAGAGGCAAGTGATCAAGAAGGGCCAAGCCAAGGACTTCCCTGGTGGTGCAGTGGTTAAGAATCCATCTGCCAATGCAGGGGACACGGGTTCGAGCCCTGGTCCGGGAAGATCCCACATGCCGCAGAGCAACTAAGCCCATTTGCCACAACTACTGGGCCTGCGCTCTAGAGCCCACAAGCCACAACTACAGAAGCCCGCGCCCCTAGAGCCCGTGCTCCACAGCAAGAGAAGCCACTGCAATGAGAATCCTGTGCACCACAACAAAGAGTAGCCCCCGCTCACCGCAACTAGAGAAAGCCCTTGCACAGCAACGAAGACCCAATGCAGCCAAAAATAAATAAATAAATAGATTAAAAAATAAATAAATAAAAATGAAGGGCCAAGCCCCCTTTAGGAATTGGGGGAGAGGGGGCAGAGAAAAAATACCTACAATTGTTCAAAGCACTATTTGGTTTTTTTTAAATTAATTAAAGCTCTTACCAAATTTCTAATAACAAAATGATTATTATAACATGAGAAATAACAAAATGATTATTGTTGTTTTAAGCCACTAAGTTTTGGAGTGGTTTGTTACTTAGCAGTAGATAGCCATAAAGAAGCTCTTTATGCACTCAGATGGAACAATTTTTAAGGTTTAATATTATTAATTTTTAAGAGTATAGAATAGGATATATTGAATGCCCATTTTATTTTTTTAAAAAAGCATATATATGGGAGAGAGAGAGAGAGAAAGATTGATTGATTCGGGGAGTCTTGTACATGCATAGATCACTGGTTTGTCAGCCCTAGATTACATTAGAATCTTCTGGAGGGCTTTTAAAACATATCAATGCCTGAGCCCACTCTATACCAATTCAGTCATAATATCTGGGGATGAGACCAAAATATATTTATCTTTTAAAACTTCCCCAAGAGATTCTGATGTGCAGCAGAGTTGAGAACTGCTGGTACAGACTAACCCGGAAGGCAACACAGGAAACTGGTGCTGTGTTTGCCTCCAGAAAGGGATGCTCGGGTAAGAATGGATAGTATGGGAGGGAGAGTTACTTTTAATTGTAAACTCTTTGATATTTTGAATTTGTTTACTTGCACATGTTACCTATTTCTAAGAAAAATCAAGGTTTTTTTTTTTTTTCGGCCACACTACATGGCATGTGGGTTATGGGATCTTAGTTCCCTGACCAGGGATCGAACCCGCACCCCCTTCTTTGGTAGCATGGAGTCTTAACCCCTGGACCGCCAGGGAAGTCCCAAAAATCAAGTTAAATTAAAAACTAGCTATAGCAGCGGAAATGAATCCCAAATAGCAAATCAGAACAGTCCACTCAATAATGGGGTCTCAGAGGAGGTGACCTGTCCTTCCTGGGAAGAGTGGGTAGTCAGGAAGGGCTGAGGAAGTGAATCCTGAAGTGGTCTCTAACCTGAGATGACTTCTTTGCTGGCCCATAACATCCCTAGTTAACACATCATTAGTTACTCTTTGGAAAGCAGTTTGGGACAGAGTAATGGCTACAATATGTAACCCTCCAGCTGCCAGTCACCTCTGTGAACCCTGAGACCAACAGGAGGGAAAATGCCCAGGCTTAGTTGGGAGGGGTGAAGAGATCTGGGTTCTGGCTGGCTGGCAGCTGACGTACTGTTATTGAGGAAAAGCAGATTATTATTTAGCCAGCTCTCCATTAGCAGGGATTTGGCTATTTGTTTCACACCTTAGGTTCCTGCTGCAGAGAACTGGAGCATGATGAAGGTAAGGTAGGAGTGGCAGACCAAAATCTAGCTCTATGAGGTCCCTGGGGATATGTATGTGGGAAGGTGGGGGGACCACAACATTAAATAGCAGCCTGGGATGCTGAATTGGGAGGGAGAGAGGCACCAATGACTGACACCTACGAGTAAGAAAACCTGTCTCTGTCCCACATCAAAATCCACTACTTGTCGGTTGAGTGGCCTTGTTAAGTAACAATATTCCAAGATGCAGTTTCCTCATCTGTAAAGTAGATCAGAATGTATGGAATAAGAGAGAGAAAATGATAGCCATTATTAAATTAAGCCAGTCTTTAGTGGTGTCTGTTACATGCAAGGATGGGGATAGATTCTTACATTTGACTAACACAGGGAGTGTAGAGGTTAACAGTGGGCTTTGCAGGCAGATGTAACTGGGTTAAAATCATGCTATTGTCATTTATTAACTTGGACAAGTCACCTAACATCTCTGAGTCTCATTTCCTCACCTATAAAGGGAGATTCGCAATATAGCACCTCCTCAAAAGCTTCTGTGAGGCTTAATATAATAAATGTGAAGTTTTGTGCATCCAGAGATAAATATACAGCAACTGTCAACTGTTGTCATTCTGCTTGTTTTGCAGCTTATAGGGAGTTGACAAAGTACTTTAACACCCATTGTTTTACTTGATCCCCTCCAGGACTCTGAGTGTGGGGCCATTAATTACCCTTGGAAAGGTGAGAACATCAATTAAGTGATTTGTCCCCAGTGGTAAGGGACAGCACCAGGATTAGAACCCAAGTGTTCTGATTCTGATATGGCTTGTGACTTGGGAAGTTCTGAATCTGGTGGGTGACAGAATCTGAGGCTCATCTCAGGTTAAGAAAGGGAGTTCCTTAAACGACTGTGAAGAAGTTCATGGGAAAGGGAAGAAAAGGAAGTTAACCATGCTGCTTCCTTCATCGGTTCTTTTCCACTCCCATCTACCCTATCGTCATCTGTGGGCCTCCGCAGGCAGTACAAGAGGAAAAGTGAACAAATTAACATATACTCTATATCGGATAGTGCCCAGTTCGTGGCAGATAATTAAATCAAGACTACCTGCTAGGAAGTGACTAGCAGGAAGTCGCTGAGGAAAGGGCGGTTGGGGGTTTAGCCTGAGACCTGAGAGACAAGTAGAAACCAGGTACTGGAACAAGTGTTCAGGTCCAGAAAGAGAACAAGCTTGGCAAGCAAAGGAGGCCAGGATGGGTGGGAGAGGGCTGAGGGAGGGAGAGATGCCACATGAGGAGCGTGAGGCGTAATGGGCCGGGGCCCAGAGCATTCAGGGCTTCGGGGGCATAGGGAGAAATTTGATATTATCTGTAAATGTCAAGGAAAGCCACTGAGGATTTACGAGGATTGGAATTGCATTTCATATTTATTTTTATATTTTCTTTTACATCTTAAAAAGAGCCTCAGGCTATTGGGAACTTTGGTGGAAAGTAAGTTACACTGGGGCAAGAGCCCTCTAACTTTCTAGCAGACCTTTTCCCATTCAGGGCCTCCATTTCTCTATCAGTAAAGGAGGGTGGGTGGGAACGCGGGTCCTAAGGAATCGAAGATGAAGACGATACCCCTCGGAAACAAAGAGCAGTTTACAGCTCTCGTTAGATCATTTCCGCGTTTCCCTTGATACTGATTCCTCGCAATACCCTCGGGGTTAAGGCAGAGAACCAGCAATCTGCCTACTTCGAAGATGATTCATCGCCGTGCAAAGGTCAGGAGGAATCTCCGTAAGGGACGCGTGGCTCCTTCTGTACAGGGCAGCCAATCGCAAGGAGGAAAGCGGCCAGGAGGCAGCACCCTTGCCTGTCCTGGCCGCGTCATTGGCTGACAGCCGCGTCGTTCTTCCGCGGTGCCACGTGACTGTGCATACTGAACTTTCGCGGTTAGAGTCGCCTTCAGCACCTCCCCGCAGGTTCCTTCTCGCAGCTCCCCTGGGCCCCGCCTCCTCCAGGGGCCGGGCGATGGGCGGGAAAGGGGGCTGGGGGGTTAAAGGGAGGCCGGCCCGGGAGTGGGCTGCCTCTGCCCGCGTCACCCTATCCCCTCAGCCTCGCCGCGGCAGAGGACGCGCCTTGGATCCAGGTCGCACGGGGCGGCCCAGACTCCAGAGGTGAGGAGAGGGGAGGGACTCGAGACGCGGGGGAGACAGCGGTGCCGGCCTTCCCGTGGTCAGCGGGCCCCTCTTGGGGTCGTCCTCGCCTCTGACCCAGGTGTGGTGGGAGGAAGCGCGCACCAACGGTAGCCGCGGGCGGTCGTAGCTGGGCCGTGCGAGGTGGGTGTGCGTAGGAGTTATTTCCTCTGTCGGCAGGGGCGGAGGCAGGGTCAGCGTCAAAGCCCCACTCCCCCAACCCGGGTGATCCCGACCCAACTCCGACGGCAGAGGGCTGCCCATCCTCCACCCAACACTTCGCGCCGGGTGCCCCGCTCCCCGCTGGTAACGGTGCGGCTCTTCCGCCAGAGTCCTCGTAGCGCCTTCTCGAACCCAGATATCTGGCAGCAGGACCAAGGAGATAAGAGCCGCCACCACCACCTTAGACTGATGGGGGAACTGAGGCTTGAGCAGGAGAGAGGACTTGATTACCTTGGTTTTTAAAACCACACACCTGGTTAAGTACAAATCAGGACCTTTAGTTTTTCAAGACTCATAGACTTAAGTTGCAATTCTTTTCACTGGATAGATGGAGACACTGAAAGGACACAGAGGGACAGAGCGTTGCCGAAAATTACACAGCAAATCATTTGCAGAGCTAGGACTTGTACCCAGCTTTACCAAACTCATAGACTATTAGGCTGGGCCCTTCCTTGCACAGATTGGGGATCACGGTGAGTTAGACGCATTCAGGACTTAAACTCCTTTCTGGCACTCATTCTAGTACCTTTTTCCTCCTTGTCCCTGAGGCTTTTTGTGTGAAATCTGGAACTAATGTGATATCCAGTATTGGGTTAAGCAGAAGTTCTTGTCTTTGAAAGTTGAGTCAAGAAGAAATGGAGGGGACTTCCCTGGTGGCGCAGTGGTTGAGAGTCCGCCTGCCGATGCAGGGGACGAGGGTTCGTGCCCCGGTCCGGGAAGATCCCACATGCCGCGGAGCGGCTGGGCCCGTGAGCCATGGCCGCTGAGCCTGCGTGTCCGGAGCCTGTGCTCCGCAACGGGAGAGGCCACAACAGTGAGAGGCCCGCGTACCGCAAAAAAAAAAAAAAGAAGAAGAAATGGTGGGCCAAAGCTGTTGGCAAGAAATAAGCCCTCTTTTTTTTTCTTCAGTAATCTCAAGGGACGGAGACTGGTAGCTGTCATTTACTGAGCAAATGCTATGTGCCAGGCGCTGTGCTAGGCACTTTACTTGGGTTAGTTTTGAAACAACACTGCAAGTTGAGTAATGTTATCCCCATTTTACAGGTGAGAAATTAATGCTGAGTAAAATGAAATTTTTCAGTCAGTGCCATACAGCTGTTGAACAGTTTAGCTGGGATCTGAATAGAGATCTGTCTGACTCCAGAACATACCTAGTGATTCTCCAAATAGGCCCTCAGCCCACTGACTCAGAATCACCCAGGGAGCAGTCTTGGATCTCATCCCTGGATTTGTCTGAGAATCTGCATTTTAACAGATCTTCATGTTTGATAGCATTGTATTGTACTATAATTTGCTGCCTCCTGGAGGAAGATCTAGAGATGACCTATTCAGGGATTTGGCGACTAGATTAGATTCACTAGGGGTCATTTTATGCATTGATATTACTTTTAATGAGTATAAACCCCCAGGTAGATGATTGCCAGACTAATTTCTTTCTCTTTTTTTTAGTATTTTTTTTTGGTTTGTTTGTTTGTTTTTATAAATTTATTTATTTATTTTTGGCTGTGTTGGGTCTTTGGTGCTGTGCGCAGGCTTTCTCTAGTTGAGGTGAGCGGGGGCTACTCTTTGTTGTGGTGCGCAGGCTCCTCATTGCGGTGGCTTCTCTTGTTGCGGAGCACGGGCTCTAGGTGTGCAGGCTTCAGTAGTTGTGGCACGTGGGCTCAGTAGTTGTGGCTTGCGGGCTCTAGAGCATAGGCTCAGTAGTTGTGGCGCACGGGCTTAGTTGCTCTGCAGAATGTGGGATCTTCCCAGGCCAGGGCTTGAACCTGTGTCCCTTGCATTGGCAGGCAGATTCTTAACCACTGTGCCACCAGGGAAGCCCCAGACTAATTTCTTGACACAAACTTGGTTATGGTGTATGGAGGTGGAGGGGGAGGAGTAACTGATTTTTCTTCACCACATAGCTCTTTTTTTTTAAAGATTTTTTTAATATATATTTTAAAAATTTATTTATTTTATTTATTCGTTTTTTTTTTTTTTGGCTGCGTTGGGTCTTTGTTGCTGCATGCGGGCGTTCTCTAGTTGCGGTGAGCAGGGGCTACTCTTCATTGCGGTGCACCGTCTTTTCACTGCGGTGGCTTCTCTCGTTGTGGAGCACGGGCTCTAGGCGCACAGGCTTCAGTAGTTGTGGCTCGCGGGCTCTAGAGCGCAGGTTCAGTAGTTGTGGCGCACGGACTTAGCTGCTCTGCGGCATGTGGGATCTTTCCTGACCAGGGCTCAAACCCATGTCTCCTGCATTGGCAGGCGGATTCTTTCTTTCTTTCTCTCCCTTCCTTCCTCCCTCCCTCCCTCCCTTCCTTGGGTCTTCGTTGCTGTGTGCGGGCTTTTCTCTAGTTGCAATGAGTGGGGGCTACTCTTTGCTGTGGTGCTGGACTTCTCATTGCAGTGGCTTCTCTTGTTGTGGAGCACGGACTCTAGGCACGTGGGCTTCAGTAGTTGTGGCATGTGGGCTCAGTAGTTGTGGCTCGCAGGTTCTAGAGCACAGGCTCAGTAGTTGTGGCACACGGTCTTAGTTTCTCCACAGCATGTGGGATCTTCCCAGACCAGGGATCGAACCTGTGTCCCCTGCATTGGCAGGTGGATTCTTAACCCCTGCGCCGCCAGGGAAGCCCTTTACCACATAGCTCTTAAACTGTTATTCGTCCGTTCCCTCAACAAATATTTGTTAAGCACTTATTAGGTGCTCTACATGTTTCAAGGTACTGGGGATAGAACTATGAACTGTATTAAATATTAAATTTAATAATAGGCTCAGAAATGAGGAGAGCACTTGGCCATAAAATTATTGCTTTGAACTAGCTCCTAAGAGCTCTTAGCAAGGAAATAAATTTGGGGGTCATGTGGTATTTTAGAAGAGATCTAAGCTTGGAAATTGGAAGATGAGGACTGAGAATCTGGTCCTACCAGTTGAGCAAGAGACTAAACTTTGATGTTTTTCATACTGGAGAATAGGAATTCATACTCTGATTCTCAGATTTACTGAGGAGGCAAGTGGGAGATGTAGATGAAATCTTTTTTAAAATTTTATTAAAATTTTTTTCTTTTTTTCTTTCTTTTTTTGGTTTTTTTATTTAGATGAAATCTTTTTGAAAGCAGTGAATTACTATGCAAGGAACTATTTAATTATTTTACCATGGTTTTACATTAAGCTATTTTCCTCTTGGGTATTTTATTATTTTGTCTTATATTGGGCTTTATACAAGAAAAAATATATCGTAGTGCTTTTACTACTGATATAAGCCTTGTGGTAGTTCTTCTTTTTGCATCACAGAAATAAATGGGCATTGTTAATCATTTGTGATAACTGGAAAACAAGGAATATTTTTTTGGCTTCATTATATTAACTTGAAACTTCACCTGTTTGTTCATTTCAATAAACATAGATCTGTAACCATACATAGCAAGTGGGAGGCATTGTGTTAGGTTCTGGGTTATGTAGACACGAGGATGACTTGGTGTCTGCCCTAAAGTGGTGCTCTCATTTGAGACACATGTAAACTTGAGTGCTAAATAGCTATATGTCATGTGTTGGGGAAGCATAGCCTAAGTTTCAGCCCCCTTCTCCTAGTCATTTGAGGTGGGACTTAAAAGATTAAAAAAAGGACCAAGATAGATGGAGATAGAAGGGAAAGACATCCCCAACTGAAGGAACGACATGAGCAAGGGTCCCAAAGGGCAAAGGATGCTTATTAGTATTTTCATGGACTGGTGATTGGAACACTGGTGCATGAAAAGAAGCAAGAGAAAGGCAGTTGCAGGCTCATTCACAGAGAGAAGACTATACTAAAGTTATTTGACTATATTTCAGTAGGAGGTGGAGAGCCATTGCAGATTTTTGAAGAGTGTATCCAAATGGTTTGACGCCATGTTGTTACAGAATGCTTCTTTTGAAGAAGAGGCATCATGGGATGGTGGTTAAAAACATTGGTTCAATTCAGTGTTTAAGGCTGAAGTATGTCGTCAACTTTCAAACAGTTGAGGGGAAAAAAAACCCCAAACAAACCAACCTGAGTGTATGAAGAGTGCAGAAGTAGTGCAGATGTAGCAAAACATTAACAATTGGTATATTGTTAAATGGGTGAATTGTGAATAAGTGTTCCATGTATCATTCTTTCAACTTTTCTGAATATTTGAAAAGTTTCAAAATAAGCAGTCCAGAGACAGAGAGTAGATTTGAATCAGACAGGTCTTGATTCTCATCATGGTTCTACTGCTTATAAGCTGTGTGAGTACTGGAAAATTATTTCTGAACTATATAGTCCACACCTATTCCAGCCTAGTTTAACTGGAATTTTCCACTTAGGAGAAGAGATTTTTTTGGTAGATGACTTGTTCACATTAATATTAGGTTAATGCTAAGACTTCTCGGGACTTCCCTGGTGGTGCAGTGGTTAAGAATCCGCCTGCCAATGCAGGGGACACAGGTTCGAGCCCTGGTCCAGGAAGATCCCACATGCTGCAGAGCAGTTAAGCCCGTGTACCACATCTACTGAGCCCGCCTGCCACAGCTACTGAAGCCCGCGCGCCTAGAGCCTGTGCTCCGCAGCAAGAGAAACCACCGCAATGAGAAGCCTGTGCACCACAACGGAGAGCAGCCCCTTCTCGCTGCAACTAGAGAAAGCCTGCGCGCAGCAACAAAGACCCAGTGCAGCCAAAAAAAAAAAAACACTTCTCAAGTTTTCCGCAAACCTTAGATTGAGGTTATTTTATATAGTAGCTGTTTATATCCCCTTCTCTGTCTTCTTTTGGATTATTTAGTATTTTCTGTAATTCCATTTTATCTCCATTGTTTATTAGCCATAACTCTTCGTTATTAATGGGATTGCATTAGAATTTATAGTATGCATCTTTTAAAATATTTATTTATTTATTTATTTGTGGCTGAGTTGGGTATTCATTGCTGCGTGCAGGCTTTCTCTAGTTGCAGCGAGCAGAGGCTACTCTTCGTTGTGGTGCGTGGGCTTCTCATTGTGGTGGCTTCTCTTGCGGAACACAGGCTCTAGGCACGTGGACTTCAGTAGTTGTGGCATGCAGGCTCAGTAGTTGTAGCTCACAGGCTCTGTAGTTGTAGCGCATGGGCTTAGTTGCTCCGTGGCATGTGGGATCTTCCCCGACCAGGGCTCGAACCCATGTCCCCTGCATTGGCAGGCAGATTGTTAACCACTGCACCACCAGGGAAGTCCCAATATAGTATGCATCTTTAACTATCACAGTTTGCCTTCAAGTGATATTATACCATTTCATGTATAGTGTAAGAACCTTGCAATACTATGCTTTCTCTCCTGGCTTTCTGTATGTTAAAATATATATATAACATAACATTGGCCATTTTAACCATTTTAAAGGTACAGTTCAGTAGCATTAAGTACATTCTCAATGTTTTGTAACCGTCACTACTATCTATTCCCAAAACTTGAAACAGCAACTCTATAACAATTAGGCAATAACTCTCCATTCCTCCCGGTCCCTGGTAACCTCTAATCTATTTTCTGTCTCTATAAATTTGCCTATTCTAGATATTTAATATAAGTGGAATCATATAATATTTGTCCTTTTGTGTCTGGCTTCTTTCACTCATCAGTGTTGTAGATGAAGAGTATCAGAACTTCATTTTATTTATTTATTTTTACATATTTATTTATTTATTTGGCTGCGTTGGGTCTTTAGTTGTGGCATGCGGGATCTTTTTTAGTTGCGGCATGTGGGATCTAGTTCCTTGACCAGGGATTGAACCCGGGCCCCCTGCATTGGGAGCATGGAGTCTTAACCACTGGACCACCAGGGAATCCCTGAACTTCATTTCTTTCAAATGGCTAAATAATATTTCATTGTGTGGCTTAGACCATAATTTTTTTTCCATTCATCTGTTAATGGATACTTGGGTTGTTTCCACCTTTTGACTATTGTGAATAATACTGTTATGAACGTTTGTGTACAGGTATTTGTTTGATCCCTGTTTTCAGTTCTTTTGAGGGTATACCTAAGAGTGTAATTGCTGGGTCATATAGTAATTCCGTTTAACTGTTTGAGGAACTACCGAACTGTTTTCTACAGTGTTTGTACCATTTTACATTCCCAGCGCAATGTATTAATTATCTTTCAAAAGTCAGTTAATTCTTTTTGAAAAAAAAATTTTTTTTGTTAAAATAACTTTTAAAAACAGAAACCACTCTATGCATCAACAGAAGACTTATTAAGTGCCTCCTGGGTGCCCAGTTCTATGCAGGGTGTTGTGAGAGTTCACAAAAAGCATAAAATATCTCCTTGAATAATTTTTAATCTAGTTGGGAAGATAAAGCATACATTCATCTGACATTTATTGAGCATCTAAACAATGGGAATTCAGAGAAAAATGAGATACTATTTATGTGCTGATGACCTATATACTCTTCCCCTCCCCATTTATTTTTTCAATTTTGGCTTCTCTCCTATGCTTGACACCCCCATTTCTAATTGCCTACTGGACATTCTCATTTGGATATCTAATAGAAATCTCAAACCTATGAAATATAAGTCAAACTTTTTGTTGCCTCTTATCTTTCCATTTCCTCCTCCATATTCTCATGCACTATCCTTTTGTGTGGTCCACCTAACAGAATTCATGTTAGACGTGTCCATCTCCTTTAAGCACCATCTTGTGTCTAATTGCACCACTGAAATGTCAAACCTCCATTCCTGCCCTGTCTTGGAATTTATGCCTTTGTCAGCCATAGTTTACAGGCTGACAAAGGCATAAATTTACAGGCTGACAAAGGCATAAATTTACAGGCTGAAGTCCAGGCTGACAAGGGATTACATAAGAAACTGATCTTTCACTCGGTCTTTTTTTTTTTTTAATTTTATTTTTGGCTGCGTTGGGTCTTCATTGCTGCATGTAGGCTCTCTTTAGTTGCGGCGAGCGGGGGCTGCTCTTTGTTGCGGTGAGTGGGCTTCTCATTGCGGTGGCTTCTCTTGCTGCGGAGCATAGGCTCTAGGCACGCGGGCTTCAGTAGTTGCAGCATGCGGGCTCGGTAGTTGCCGCATGTGGGCTCAGTAGTTGCAACACACGGGCTCTAGGGTGCAGGCTCAGTAGTTGTGGCGCACAGGCTTAGTTGCTCCACAGCAAGTGGGATCTTCCCAGACCAGGGATTGAATCCGTGTCCCCTGCATTGGCAGGTGGATCCTTAACTACTGCGCCACCAGGGAAGTCCCTCACTCCAGTCTTACCTCATGCAGTTTCACCCCAGGAATCTGGCAATCTAGGTGACTTCTTCCTGAGTCTTGGGTTTTCCTGGGACCCTTCACTTGCCTGAGTTTTCTTTCTTTTCTTACTTTGCAACTTCCACACATTGGCCTACAGCCTATTCCCTGCCCTCTCAGAGTATGCCAAACCTCTGTTATGGCACTTAGAATGTTATGGTTTATCTGTTTATAAATCTGTCTTAACCCACTGATTGTGGGTAGAAACTGGGTTTCTTATTCATTTTCGTAAGAATTTACTGATCTCCTACTATGTGCTAAGCTGGGGATACAGTAGATATGAGAAAGACTATAAATAATAGTTTTTAAAAAGTTTAAATACATAATATAATTTTCAAAAGTCTCTATGAAAATGCTGTGAAGAAAATTAAGCTAGATGAGGGTTTAGGGAATGATGGAGTGGCAGTTTTATTTTATTTGGGATGGTCAAGGAAGGCCATTGTATGGAGAGGATATATAAGCTGAGGCATGAAGGATGAGAAAAGGCCTGCAGAGATCTGAGGGTGTGATTGTTCCAGGCAGAGAACTTGAGCAAGTGCAAAGACCCTAAGAAGGGAATCAACTTGCCATGTTCCAGGAACAGCAAGAAGGCCAGTAGGAAATGAGGGTGGAGAGGTGGGCAGGGTTCAGATGTTAAAAGCTATTGGAGTAGCCCATGTGAGATCTGATGGTGGAGGGTAGTGAGAAGTGATTGGATTCCAGATACTCTGGGCGGTGGGGAGAGGATGGATATATTACTCAAGGTAGAGAAGACAGGACTTACTGATGGACTGTATGTGGGAGTCGGGTGGGGATAAGGAAAAGAAATATTGACTGCTAGATTTGTAGTCTAGGTTCTGATGCATTGTGTCTAGCACAGTGGTTAGCTTACAGTAATAAGCAGGCCAGTACCCAGTCTCTAGGAGCTCACATAGAAAGTTAACCAATCCATCCTTGGAAGGCTTGTTGGCACTTCACAGAACAAAGATGGGTCTGAATTTTCATTTCTGGCGGGGGGCAGTCCTCTTACAGTATTAACTTCCTAGTCTAGGGCAAAGGAACAGTGGCCTGGGCTCCAGCTGTGCTGGTTGCAAGCACCTGTAAGTGGGATGGAGATGGATACAGAAGCCTTTGCTCATCCTTAGCTTCCTGGGCCTTACAATGCTGTTATCTTCCCTGAACTTGTCTGACAACAGTGAGTTGGAGGATCAGATGGAACAGTGTAAATGGAGACTCTGTTTTGGTTTTACCTGTTTATGGTTTAGTTTTTTTTTTTTCTAAAATAATCTTAGGGACTTCCCTGGTGGCGCAGTGGTTAAGAATCCACCTGCCAATGCAGGGGATACAGGTTCGATCCCTGTTCCGGGAAGATCCCACATGCCGCAGAGCAACTAAGCCCGTGCACCACAACTACTGAGCTTGCACTTTAGAGCCCACGAGCCACAACTACTGAAGCCTGCGCACCTAGAGCCTGTGCTCCACAGCAAGAGAAGTTACTACAATGAGAGAAACCCGCGCACCTCAATGAAGTGTAGCCCCCGCTCGCCGCAACTAGAGAAAGCCCGCATGCAGCAACGAAGACCCAATGCAGCCAAAAATAAATAAATAAAAAAAATTATAAAAAAAAAAAATCTTAAACTAATTTTTATTCATAAAGAGCAAAAAAGGAAAATATTACTTGCTTGCTTGAAAAAGAATTGAATAGCATAACAGACCAGAAGATGTAATATGATAATTATTGTCAAATGAGTGATACAGTAAGTGATTTTCTCGAAAACCTTCAGCGCCTATGCACTGTCTGCAGGTGAAAGTCTGCCTTTCTTAACCTGGCATAAAAGCCTTCCAGAATCTCCCCTAGGTACCTTTGCCACTTTCTCTCTCATTGATCTCCCATATGCATCTGGTGCTCTAAACGTATCATACTATTTCTCATTCTTTCCCTCCAACCCCAGAACTATTGCTAGTTGTGTTTTCTTTTCCCTCATCCATTTTCCAAGTCCTTCCCTCATTCTTTCATCTCCGACCCAGACTTCAGATCCCAGGTGAGATATGTTGTTCCCTGGAAGCCTTTCTAAACTGCTCTGTCTCTTGCAGATTTCTTCCCTGCTTAGATGCTCTGATCCTAGTAGTTGGCAGCTTCAGTTTTATTTAGCAGTGAGTTGTGGCATACATACACAGAGCAGAGCATGAATATGGAATCGTTATGTTTCAGAGGCAGACTTTACCAATCTCTGAACACTGTTGCCTTCCAAAAAGGCATTTCGGTTTCACAAATTGCAAAAACTGTTTCATATGCACTATTGGTTAAAATTATATGCTGTAATTACTTACCAAAAGTAGACATTGTTTCTCTTATATCTGCAAAATTTCCAAAAGAAGTTGGCTGACCGCTGTCAGGCTTACATAGAAGGGATATCCCTCTCTTTTAGTTCAGTTCTCTTAGACTCTCAGTAATTCACACGGGAAACAGTGCCAGTGCTGCTGTTTAGTCACCAGGATAAGACAGCTTTCTAAGTAGTCACACTGCATGTGCCTAATTAAAGAAGGAAGTACAGAAATGTTTTTCCTTTTTGTGTTGCCTGAACTGCCATTATACTTTAATATATGAATATGTAAATGTATTTTTCAAATGTTTTGTTGATTTTTTCCTCCAGTTCCTGCAACGTAATGTGGAAGGTTCAAGTGTTTTCTTCTTGAACCTTTCTCTTCTTCACTCTCAATTACCAATGTTGATAAAGGGAGAAACTACCCTAGATGATACAGGAGAATCGTATTTTACAGAATTTCATGGAATATGTAGTATGTATTCCAACTTTATGAAAATGGGAGTCTGGCTATAGACTGTATTTCAAGGATAAACACTGTAACTTCATTTTTCATGAAGCAATTGGTGAGTACTGTAATTGAAAGCAGTAATAGGCTTGGGGGAATGAGAGGACTTTTGTGCAAAAAGGGATACTTGAAAAATTTGTTCCAGAGTAGATATTTCCACCTGAAAATAAATATTGCTTTGCATCCTACTTTTTCTGTATTTCAGTTATTTGGTTAGCACATATTTTCATTTCTATTTTCGAAAGCATGTACTTGGACACTTCAGGGGATACAAAGATGAAACAGAATGGAGCTTGCTCTCAAGGAGCTTAATTTATATGGAGGTCATACCTACAATTTAGTTTAAGGTAATTTTTAATGTAGTTTTATATTGTTTGGGGTTTTAAAGTAGCCTTGAAAAAAGGGAAAAAAGTAGTTTTGAGGAGAATTTTAGGGAGTGACTAGGATCAGTAAAAGACTATAGATGGTTTTTGGATTCAGACTGATGGCTAAATCATTTCCACTTCTAGGACTGTTTGTGAGTGAATACCTAATTTTTTGAGAGCTGGAGATGGAAAAGGACTATGGCCATGAGTATAGAGAAAGGAGAGTTGGGCACAAGTTTGTAGATGTCAGTGCCAGGTCATTTTGGGTAGCAGGTAGGTGAAACTGGGATGTGTAGGATAACTGAATTTCAAAGTGTTTAGAAGTACCTGAAGTTAGAGAAAGCTAATTAGGTAGGTGATAGGAATAGTAACATGCTCAAAAAAAGAGCTATTCTTGGAGTCTTAAAATCTGGATTTTATTATCTGGCTCAGTCACTTACACAAGCTAAATGAATTACTAAATTGGTCAAGACACTTCACTTTATTATGGTCTATCTATATCTTTATATTTAATGTGGGTTTCTTATAGACAGCATATAGTTGGGTCTTATTTTTTAAATCTTATCTGGCAATCTGTTTAATTGGCATGTTTAGACTATTCACATTTTTAAAATATTTTATTTTTGGCTGCGTTGGGTTTTTGTTGCTGTGCACGGGCTTTCTCTAGTTGCGGTGAGCAGGGGCTACTCTTTGTTGCAGTGCACGGGCTTCTCATTGCGGTGGCTTCTCTTGTTGCGGAGCACGGGCTCTAGGCACGCAGGTTTCAGTAGTTGCAGCACGCGGGCTTCAGTAGTTGTGGCTCGTGGGCTCTAGAGCGCAGGCTCGGTAGTTGCGGCGCACGGGCTTAGTTGCTCCCTGGCATGTGGGATCTTCCCGGACCAGGGATCGAACCTGTGTCCCCTGCATTGGCAGGCGAATTCCCAACCACTGCACCACCAGGGAAGCCCCGACTATTCACATTTAATGTGTTTTTTTTTTTATATGTTTGGATTAAATTCTACCATCTTGCTAGCTGTTTTCAATGTGTTCTATCTGTTTTGGGTCTCATTCTTCTTTTGGGTTAATTGAGGATTTTTTATGATTCTATTTTGTCTCCACAATTAGCTTATTATTTATATCTTAAAAAATTTATTGGTTACCCTTGAGTTTACAATGTACATCTTTAATCAGAGCCTACCTTCAAATAGTATTATATTACTTCATATATAGTATAAGACCTTACAATTCTTAATTCCTCCTACCATTCTTTGTGCTCTTGTTTTGTGCATTTTATTTTGCATGTGCTGTAAAAATGCATTTCTATTTTTGCGTTAGACAGTTACTTTTTTAGAGCAATTAAAGATTTTTTTAGTTAAAAATAAATATTGTTTTCATTTGTTCCATTTCTTAGACTTTATTTGTTGTGTACTGTGTAGACCTGAGTTTTTGTCTGGTGTGTGTGTGTGTGTGTGTGTATGTGTGTGTGTGTGTGTGTAGTGCTGTGTGTGTATGTGTGTGTGTGTGTGTAGTGCTGGTCTGCTGGCAATAAATTCTCTTAGTGTTGGTCTGAGAAAGTTTTTATTTCTTCTTCATCCTTCAAAAAATATTTTCTCTGGGGGTGGAATTCTGGGTTGACAGTTACATTTTTGTGATAAAGGTATCACTCCATCTTCTGGCTTGTATAGTTTCCAATAAGAAGTCTGCTGTAATTCATATCTTTGTTCCTGTGTATGTAGTGTGTTTTTTCTTTTTTTTCCTTTGGCTGTCTTTAGAATTTTATCTTTGTCTTTTGTTTTCAGCAGTTTGAATATGATATGTGTAGGTGTGTGGTGCTGTGTTGTTTGGTTTGGTTTTGTATTTGTCCTTCTTGGTATTCTCAGAGATTCTTGGATCTATAGTTTGGTATCTGTCATTAATTTTGGAAAATTCTTGGCTGTTATGTCTTCAAATATTCCTTCCACCCATTCTCTGTCTTCTCTTTTTGGGATTCTAATTATGCATAAGTTAGTTTGTTTAATACATCCCACAGCTCTTGGATTTTCTCTTAAATTATTATTTTTCATTTTTTTTAAATTCTGTTTTTCTGTTTTAGTTTGGGTAATGTCTATCGACCTATCTTCAATTTCATTGATTCTCTCTTTGGCTCTGTCAGGTTTGATGGTCCTGTCAGAGGCATTCTTTATCTCTGTTACCACGTTTTTCACTTTTAGTATTACATTTCAGTTCTTTCTTACAGTTTCCATCATCCTGTTGCACTTTCTAGTACTAATTTTTATCTTTTTACTTTCCAGCTAGCTGCCATATAGGGCGAGATGTGAATTTTGTTAGTTTTTTCTTATGCCTCTTTTAGGTTTGGAAAAGCGTTTTGGCCCAGAACTCACTAAGAACTATTCCAAAATAGAAGGACATAAGGAATGCACTCAGACTAGCTTGGCCTGAAAGTAGGAAGTGAGAAGAGAGTTATAGACCAGTTGCACTGAGGAATGAAGAGCTGCTGTGTGTATTCACCAATCTGATTGACTTTCCCAGGGTAAGTGGTCATCTAAATCTGTTATTTTCTTCCTTATCTATTTAACAAGACCATCAATGTAACTACTCTTTTACTCTTGTTCAGTGGGATGACCAGCTATAGCCCTTTTATCCTAAACAAAATTAATGTGGGTTACTTTTACAAATATTGTGTTCTTGAATGGGTCATGGGTCCTGGATTATGGCATCTTGGCCACATTAGGCTTATAGAACCTCACAAGGGCCTATCTTTCTGTCAGTTCTGAGGCAGGAAACTACCCGAGTCCTTTGTCTAATATATTTTATCTCTTATTGGCCACAGTCATAAATTTGTTTATTCATTTATTATTTCCTTCATTCAAATATTTTGTAAGCCTGCTATCTCAGAGTTACCGTACATTGTTGATGATTACAATGATGAACAAGATGTCCTTTCCTCCAGGACCTGGAGAGACTCTTCCTTAACTAATACAAAAGTATGATTAGTACTGTAACGGAGGCGTGAAGTGCTATGGGACACAGATTCATTTGGGCTGGGGTCAGTGCTTTGAAGAAGAGATAGCATTTTAACTGGGTTTTAAAAATGATTGGGGTCTTGATAGAGGGTTGGATGGCCATTCTAAGCTAAGCAAACAGCCAACGCAAAGCCACTGATTTGTGAAGTGTTTGGCAGTTTACACTCTGTTCCTCTGAAGGTCTGTTTCTTTTTCCTTCTCTTTTACTCTTATTACAAGACTTATTTTTTGTTGTCCCTCCTCTCTTTTTGCTTATTTTTACCTTCTTTGTTTTCCTGTAGTTCTTAGCGGTAGGTCTTATGGCAGTAGTTTTATAGTTCAGGACCCGGAGATGCAGTATCACCTGGATCTCCTCCTAGTTGAAGTGTTGGGCAACATTATTCCTCTATTCAGCTTATGTTTTAGAGTGTATACTTAGGATAGTAAAGTGAATCTTTCTTTGCATGAATATAGATCCTGCCCTTAGGGCAGATATGACTCTATTCTAGAACAAAGTAGAATAGAACAAAAGCTTTCAGAGATCAGACGCTTGCCGCATCAGCCTACTGCATGCTGTTGATGTTTCTTTCCTTCAGCAGTCTCTTATCAGCTTCTCTCTTTTCTTTCCTACCAAACCAGAGCATGTTGTTCAAAGACACAAATGCACTCTGTGCTAGTTTTTTTTTTCTTTTCTCAAAACATACCTTTACTCTGTCACTCACATTTTCTTTCTGTTTATTTTCAACAACTAGTAGGTTATCTTAAAAAGGACCCACCCCCTGAAAAAACAAAAACAAAAAAACCATCTTCCTTGTTTCAGGGACTTTTGCAGGTAAGGTAGGTGTCAAGGTTTGAGACCAGATCCTCTTTTGCAGTATTGATGGGCGTGAAAAATCTGAAAATAAGACTGTTAGTAGCATATAGAAAGGAGGAGACAGGCTACCCCAGTACTGTTTCTCGAGAAAAAAATTTCAGGGGGAGCCAGGCAGAGATGGAGAAGAATCCTTGATAGTTTATACTTTTGGGAAGTCCTGTACTCAGTGACTTATTTGCTTTAACTTGGTCTGATTCTTTTTTCCTGGATCAAGACACATGAGGCTCAACTAAGGAAAGTGAATATAAGATACTACCCCCAAGTGAACTCCTCTTAACTCTCATGAATGACAAGTAGGACTGTTAAAATGTGTGAGTACTGAGAATTACTTAATCAGTTAACCCTCGTATTTTCTCTGGGGTAGGAGGCTGAAACATCTATCTCCAGAAATGTCTTTGAAAAATAAAGAGCAAGATGACCAATACAGTCCTCCATCTAGGATCCATCTGGAGCATGAAGAGGAATCACATAATGACTTCCAGCAATTTGAGACCAATGATCAATGCAGACCTCATGCTAGGATCCATTTGGAGCCTCAAGAGAAACCGGATACTAACTTCAAGCAATTTGTCATCAAAAAACTAGAGAAGAGTTGCCAGTGCAGTTCAACCAAAGCCAGAAATATCATTTTCGGCTTCCTTCCTGTTTTGCAGTGGCTCCCAAAATATAATCTGAAGAAAAACATTTTAGGAGATGTGATGTCTGGCTTGATTGTGGGCATCTTATTGGTGCCCCAATCTATTGCTTATTCTCTCCTGGCTGGCCAAGAACCTGTCTATGGTCTGTACACATCTTTTTTTGCCAGCTTCATTTATTTCCTACTGGGTACCTCCCGTCACATTTCTGTGGGCATTTTTGGAGTACTGTGCCTTATGATTGGTGAAGTAGTTGACCGAGAGCTATACAAAGCTGGCTACGACACTGCCCATGTTGCTTCTTCTTTAGGAGTGGTTTCAAATGAGAGCACATTATTAAGCCAGCCATCAGGCAAGATATGTGACAAAAGTTGCTATGCAATTATAGTTGGCAGCACTGTAACCTTTATGGCTGGAGTTTATCAGGTAAGAAACAGTGGAATAAGTGGTTGTTTCTGGCAAAAGAAATCACTATGCATGAAGTCTCAGATCTGTAAGGGAACTTAGCAATCATAATAATTAAAGCTGTCTTTTATTGAATGCTCAGGATATGGAAGAGGTAGAGGCAAAATTTAAACCCTGGTTTGACTCCACAGGTAAGAGAAGGCTGCTTCTATTTTCTCAACCCTAGGCAGCCTCTTAACCAATGAATTTCAGTCAGCCAGAATTCAGTTATTTGATTGTCAAAATTCAGACCAGAAAGAGACCTCAGACCACCTAGTACAACTTCTTAATTTTGTATGTCGAGAACTATCAGATTTGCTTGAAGTTATTTGTGGTTGGTTATTGGCGGAGTCAGCACTAACAGGGAAGAGGGCAACAGAATGGGGGTTGGGAGAGGAAGAGTGCAAGAGTTTTTCAAACTACAGATGACTTCCCCCCTTGTTCTAGAATTGCTGCTCTAATGAGTGACTCTCACTAAAGATAGTAGTTTTCCTGGACTGCTGGGAAGGGAAGAAGTTGGGGACCACTATTTCATGCTATCAGCCAGGAGAAGGATTAGAAATGAAATTCTTTTGGGTCTCCCATAGAATCCACTAATCTGCCATTTTCATCATGCCTCTGCCTTTTGGCATTCAGGAGTCAGTGCCAACATTAAACCTCTTCTCTGTTACAGACATGTGGAACCAATGTAGGAGGGGGAAGAGTAGCTTACTTTACTAGGTGCTTGGATAGAAGGAGAGGGAGAAGGGGCTGGTGTGCAGAAGAGTTGTGCTCCTCAGAGTTCATTTGCGCTCTTTTGTTAGTATGCCTCACCAAGAATGAGGAATGGTGCAATAGAATTCTGAGGAATTATTGGGAAGAGAAAAAAGAAAGAAAGAAAATGTTATATCTTTGAGGATATAGAATTAACATGGGAGGCAGTATGGCATAAGCACATATGCATTGGATGAATATAGTCTCTCAGTTTGAAGTTAGATTAAAGAATTCTATAATAATTTTTAAAGTGTGATTCTATTTTGATGTGAATCTAGTTTTTTGTTTTATCAGTTAAAACTTTACTTTTACGGTAATGATATGTAATTTAAAGAAAAATACATGTTTTTTAAATTAGAATTTTTCCAACTTGTGTTTTTATGATTTCTCATGGATCCTTGAGAAATGTTTTTCTTTTTCAAAGCGATCTGAACCTTATTCAAGTTTAAGAAACATTGTGCAAGAAGGTAGGAATCCTAAGCTCTTGTCTGGGCTAGTCAGTAAGGGCAAGTTGCTTAGCCCTCTGAGTGTCAGTAAAATGAGACCTCTCTTTGTAAAATGAGAGGATTGATAAATGATTGTGGTTTTTTTCTAGCTCTGACATTCTGTGGTGCTCTGATGGTATGTCTCCACACAAAGAAATACCAGGGGAATACAGGATTTAGAAGCTCTTTTCCATTTATATTTAACACTTGTATATCCTTCCTTCCAGGTAGCGATGGGCTTCTTTCAAGTGGGCTTTGTTTCAGTCTACCTCTCAGATGCCTTGCTGAGTGGATTTGTCACTGGTGCCTCCTTCACAGTTCTTACATCTCAGGCCAAGTATCTCCTTGGACTCAGCCTTCCTCGGAGTAGTGGCGTGGGATCACTCATCACTACTTGGATACATATCTTCAGAAACATCCATAAGACCAATATCTGTGATCTCATCACCAGCCTTTTGTGCCTTTTGGTTCTTTTGCCAACCAAAGAACTCAATGAGCGCCTCAAGTCCAAACTTAAGGCACCTATTCCTACTGAACTCTTTGTTGTTGTGGCAGCCACGTTAGCCTCTCATTTTGGAAAACTAAATGAGAAATACAATACCAGTATTGCGGGACATATTCCCACTGGGTTTTTGCCACCCAAAGCACCGGACTGGAACTTAATTCCTAATGTGGCTGTAGACGCAATAGCTATTTCTATCATTGGGTTCGCTATTACTGTATCACTTTCTGAGATGTTTGCCAAGAAACATGGCTACACAGTCAAAGCTAATCAGGAAATGTATGCCATCGGCTTTTGCAATATCATTCCTTCCTTCTTCCACTGCTTTGCTACTAGTGCAGCTCTTGCAAAGACATTGGTTAAAGAATCCACAGGCTGTCAAAGTCAGCTTTCTGGTGTGGTGACAGCTCTGGTTCTTTTGTTGGTCCTCTTGGTAATAGCTCCTTTATTCTATTCCCTTCAGAAAAGTGTCCTTGGTGTGATCACTATTGTGAATCTCCGGGGAGCCCTATGTAAATTTAAGGATCTGCCGGAGATGTGGAGGATTAGCAGAATGGATACAGTTATCTGGTTTGTTACTATGCTGTCCTCTGCACTGATAAGTACTGAAATAGGCCTGCTCGTTGGGGTTTGTTTTTCTCTGTTTTGTGTCATCCTCCGCACTCAGAAGCCAAAGACTTCATTGCTTGGTGTGGTGGAAGAGTCTGAAATCTTTGAATCCATGTCTGCCTACAAGAACCTTCGGGCTAAGCCAGGCATCAAGATTTTCCGCTTTGTAGCCCCTCTCTACTACATAAACAAAGAATATTTTAAATCTTCCTTATACAAAAAAACTCTCAACCCAGTCTTAGTAAAGGCAGCTCAGAAGAAGGCAGTAAAGAGAAAGGTCAAAAAGGAAACAGCACCTCTCAGTGGAATCCGGGATGAAGTTTCAGTACAACTTTCCCATGATCCCTTAGAGTTCCATACCATAGTGGTTGACTGTAGTGCAATACAATTTTTAGATACAGCAGGGATCCATACACTGAAAGAAGTTCGCAGAGATTATGAAGCCATTGGCATCCAGGTTCTGCTGGCTCAGTGCAATCCCTCTGTGAGGGATTCCCTGGCCCGGGGAGAGTACTGCAAAAAGGAAGAAGAAAACCTTCTGTTTTATAGTGTATATGAAGCAATGACTTTTGCAGAAGACTCTCAAAATCAGAAAGATATATATGTTCCCAATGGTCTGAGTTTTTCCAGTAATTGATTGAGAAAGTAAATAGAAGGAAGAACACTGTCTAGCCCCAGAGGTTGAAATTTCAAGTTTTTTAACATTTTATACTGTGGAACTGGAAATTGTTGCACACTAGAAATTTTAACCTTTTGGCTCGACAGAATTCTTCCTTTGAAAGTGATGGCCTTTGTAGATACACGGATGCAGCAGAGCTTTTAGTTAGGCAGAATCAAAAAGAAGAAAATACTGTGCTTTTAAGCTTTCTTGCAAATATGAGATATTCTTGGAATTAAATGAATATCTATTGAATTGAACTGTAAAGTAGCCCCAAAACTTAATTACCATCTTGTTTTAGGAGATTTGCATCTGGACTGTTCCTTCTCCAGGAGGTAAAGGGGTAAAGTTGGCATTTACATGAGAAGTGCTGGAGCCTGTTTGGCATGGCTCTTTGGAGAGGGAGTAGAAAGGAAGTAGGGAGAGAATGTTGTGTGTGCTCTCCTAACAGCAGGTCAAGAGGCTTCTGGGGTAACGGTAGTAACTAGACAAGCTTGTTCTCACTTGTAATTCTCTATTCCCTGTCTTTGCCCCCCAGATGGCAGTCGGATCTCTGGCTTTTAATAAGAAAGCACCATTCCTCTCGGGCACAGTCTTATCAGGAGTCTCATGGCTGAGCAGGTTTGTGAAATCCTACCAGCCAGCCCCATATTATACAGAACGCTCTTGGTGATACATTTGATGTTTTTAGTCAGCCTTTTTGTTTAGGGTAAGTAGGTAAGAAAAGAGCTCTTCATAATCAGCCAACATAATGAGAATCCTCTGTCTCTTCTGTGATCCCTATCTGTCCCTGTTTCTGAGTATTTCTCTACCATTAAGCTCTGTTTTAACTTTCAGGCATTTAGTGTGTTTCCCATGGAATCTGTCCTAAACTGCTATGTCTGATTACCAGTGAGTGACAAGTTTGCCAGATAAAAGGCAAAATGCTGACTCAGCAATTTTATGTAGCCTTTTAAATGAGCTTGAGGCAAACTGTTCAGGACAAATTACAAAAAGGAATGATTGACAGCTTCCCTTAAGACTGTTTATTTAGCAGTGAATTTTTTTTTTCTTTCCCATTGTATTTTAGCAAGGGTCAGCTGGGAATTGACAGTCTTTCTCATATTTGAGAAGCTGCTGTTCATCTTTACTCTGCAAGAAAAATTTATTATAACCAATGGAAAAGAATTCATAGAAGTGATAAGAGTGCTTCTAAAAGAACATCAATAATTGTAGATGTTTTAGTGAAACAAAGCTAATGCTTACTGCCATTACCCTATTGATGTACAATAAATATTGATGACAGTGACAGCATTTAACTCTTTAGGCCACCTCAAACTATTATGTAAGAGAATTTAGAAGCATCACATTTATACAACCTAAGTTCTGTGGGTGTATTATTTATGATAGCTGGTCACAGGTTTTGGCCCAGAAATACTTCCTTTTGAAAAGCAAGTATGTCTGACATTGAAAGCTTATAGTTCTGTATCTGTACTTTTAAGGGCGAGGGAAAAAAAACACAGGTTTTCCAAAGTTAGGACTAGTTGATGTGAAATTGAAACATTTAGGACACCATTTTAAACAAACAAGATAAAAATTGCAAAAGTGAAAAACCATTTTTAACCCACTCCTACATTCTAAACAGTTTAAATATTTATAAGAAGCAAAGCCTATGTGTAGGGCATCTATTGGAGTAGAAGACTTTGAACCATCTTTCTTGTTGGCTCCATAAACTGCAAGTGTTGCTTTTCTTTTGGTAGAGCTCTGCCCATCAGTTTACATGAAAAATGCCTTTCTGTTATTAAAACAAAGCAATTTCTTAGGAGCTAGATTTCTGTCTTTGAGGTGACTGACAGCATGATTAAATGTAATAGTGTTCTGAGTTTTAACATCCCTTTAGAACTTAAGTCTAGAATTTCAGAAATGTTATCTGCTGTTTGTATTTGTGTCTTTTGCTTATTGTTTGTAGCCAGTATTTGCTGTTTCTCTCCAGTCTTATGAATAGTAATAGTAAAATCAGAGTGTCTTGGTTGTCATTTGTTTCTAACCCCTCTTGTACCTCCACAAGCCAGGTTTGAATCCAGATCATTGTAGATATCCAGTGCCATGTGACAGAGTAATGAGTACACGTTCAAGACGACTCTATAATTTAGCAAACCCTAACACAGCAAAAAAAAAAACAAAACAAAAACCCATAGAATTTGGAAAATCTCTTAAAAGAACAGAGTAACAGGGTTTGTCTTTACGTGCCATTTCTGTTCATAACGTGGATATAAGCAATTCTGGAACTTTATGCAGTTAGCAGATTCTTGAATTGTGTTCTGGTTTGTTCTTCTCCCACCTACCCAAACAAACAAGAGATTCTGCTTTTGAAAGCCATTTGTAAAAATATTTAAGGTATCACTAGAATTTAAATCTTAACCTTCTCTGCCTGGTTTGAAGTCTGCCTATACTTACATGTTCAGATTTTTTGATTGCTGGTATTTAAAGGAATCAAACCTGAAACCAAAATCTAATTCACCAATGAAACTAACATTTTTCGTTTGCTTTCTTACTCAAGGGTTTGGACTTTAATTCATTAGGTGATATTTTACACACTTTACTGATACGAAGATATCATGCTTACTCTAAACTTTAGAGTCTAAATGAAGCATATTTGCATTGCTTATTGATAAATGTACAGAATTCTGAATATCTTAAATTGGTCGTTTAATTGAAATATGTGTACACTCTTGATGGTTAAAACAACCAGAGGGGTGGAGTGGGCCAGTGCACCGAGAGACTAAGGGTAACATTCAAGAGACAGATGAAGGGAATAGACCATTGAAAAGACTATCTCTGACCAAACAAGGGATAAAAGAGAGGGACTCAGTTGACTAGGATCCAATCCCTGGTTAGCCACGCACAACAGTAGGAGGACCAGGATTAAGAGCCGCACCTTAGTTTGAAAGCAAACTCAGAACTGGATTCTGCTTCCAGAAGGGGAGGGCACAGATTCACCAAAGCTGAAAGAGCTGGTAGCCAAGGTTGGGGCCAAAGCCCGGGTTGACCTACTCCAGAGCACTAGACTGAGTGACTGTAGCCTCTGATGGTAGTAAAATTGACAGATGCCTAGTTGACTTTTTTTTTTTTTTAAAGAAGGATCAAAGGAAAACACAATTTGGATAGTCTGACTTAGCTTTTAAACGTTAGTAGACTGAAGCCAAAATTTGTTGGTAAATTTACAGCATGGTAAATGGTGATCTTTGAACTGTGTCAGGGTATCAGATGAGTTCATTAGGCTATTCTAATGCTAATGACCACATTTTAACAAGAACAGTAATTCTCTGCGTGGGTATTCTCTTAGTAATTTGTCATTTAAGATCACACAGTCTGGGTGTTAGCCCGGATCTTAATATAAAAGTAAGAAAAGTGTTACAGTGAATTTCTTGGGAACTTAAATTGAGCCTAGAAGTTATTATGATAAATTCAAGCTTTGTGATCCTTATTAATGTTCTTAATGAATTGTTTTCCTCTATATGTTGCTCTAGATGAGCCATAACATCAATGTAGACAATACCTCAAATACTTCCGGAGGACCTATGCAGGAGTCTAGGGCCCTGGGCCAGGTGCTGGGACTACAGTACTAAATCCAGTAGGTGGGCTATATGCTAACTCTTTTAGTAACACACGGCAACACTTGGAGGTGCTTTATGGAGGGGCTAAGCTGAGTTTGGACTGAGGTCTGAGCAGGAGGCAGGCAGCTGAGGCGAACAAGGACGCCCCTGGTCTGTTCAAGGAATGATTGTACAGTGACAAGGTAAGAATCCTACCGATAGGATTTAGACTTTGCTTAATTTTTCTGTTCTTTAATGTTTCTCTTTTTTTCTTCTACTGTTTTATCTGTTCTAGTGATGCCTTATTTGAAATTGGGCTTTAAGAACTGCAAAAAGGAAGAAATTGGATCTAGAAGGCTTTTAGGCTCTGAACTAATTTGGCTTTTTTTTTTTGTGTGTGTGTAAGGATTTTAGATAATCGTGAGTGGAATCATTCATTTGAGTGCTAATAACAAGAATGAAAATTATAATGCAATAGGCCAAAATAATATACCAGCTAGTTTGTTATCATAGCCTATTATTAAAGTAAAATACTGTAAGTATACAATTTTAGGGTTTTTTTTTTTGAATGTTAGTAACTTTAGAAATGGAGAATTTAGATGTAGGAGTGGGAGAAATTTATTTTTATAAGGTTATTTTTATCCTGACAAGGACTATTTTTTAAAAAAGGGTTTTGCACCTGAAATTTTAAAGTAAACATGTTAAATACAGTTATACCAAATAGTGGAGTTTTTGGCATGTATTTTATTTTTCTCCTAGTGATATAAAATAGGAAGGAGATATTGAATTATGAAAACTGGAATGATGAAGGACACTAAATGCTTTTATTGGAGCTACCATGTTTGTAAATCTATGCTGGAACATTGTATAACCTTTCTTGGATTTGAATTATGGCTCCGAAATTGGCCAAATAATTATAATCTTCTTAAAAATACCAATGACAGAATTTCTAACTGAAGGTTTTCACTTGGCAAACAGACAAGCAGCCTTAGCCAGAAAGGATTTTTAGCTGCAGTTTTAAGAAACTTATTTTAGGGAAGTTCTTTTCCCACACCCCATTCCCCATCCCTAAAATAAGTTACTTGGAATGAAACTGCTCTTGCCTTTTCAATTCAAATCAGTTGGGAAGTTACTGTTTGAGCTCTGATGCTGCCATGATTTCTCAAAAATTAGTGTGAACAAACCAGTCTGTATAAAATGCTACCGTTTTTGGTCTCCTCTGCAATTTTGTATACAAATCAAGACAATATCAGGGTGAGAGGTGAATGAACTTAAAATCTCAGTCTTGTTTATTCACTAAAAAAGTATACTGCCTTTTTTTTTTTTTTACAATTTATTCAAGGCTAATGACTTTGGGGAATATGTTTCATACCATGTATATCTTTTTAAATTAAAGCAAGTGCCTTGATGCTATTCCACATAAATCTTGCTTAACCCTCTATGGGATGAGGATGAGTTATTGATGGATTACAGTCTACTGCAGGAGAGGGGGAATTGGTTAATAGCAGATCCTTTTCATCTGGGATCTATTTGTGATTGTTTATTATATAAGATCCTATATGTGTTGTGATCTAGAGGTGTCATTTCATTTGTCTGCTAATAAATTGTTATGCTAATAAAATACTACTGTGTATAAATTATTCAAGTGTAAGGGGGCAGGGTTTCTAACTAAGGTACACATTCAGGTCACCAGTGAGCTTTACAATACTATCTCTTTACATTTGGAGGGTGATTCAGTCATTCATTTTCCCCATCAGACAAAAGTATCTGTCCTTACAGAAAGTCTTAAAGCATAAAGAAACCCAGTTCTTTCCTTTTTGCTCTGGGGTCCTGAGTGAGTCAGTTCACCCTTTGGGGACTTAATTTTTCCATCAGTGAAAGAGGGAAGAGAACTAGATTGCTCGAAGACCCTTCGAGTTCTTATGTTGCATGACTCCTATTCCATACTGTGTTGAAATCAGAAAACCCACATCTGGCTTATGTTTTACTACTGTCCTAACACTGAATTTTGAGCCACATTTTCCCCATCAGTACATTGAGGCTAACACCTTATACCAGCTAAGTGAGAGAAGTGGGCGTGCAGCTCCTAACTGGAGCACACGGCTTTGTAAGGACTAATCAGCACCACCCCCGCCCGCCCCCGCCCCCCCCCCCCCCGCCCCATACCTGCGGAGAGCCTCTCTCGAATGTCCTCCTTCTTCTGCTTCTCAACTCTGTAGAAGTGGGAGTGTGAGTATAGGCTTAAGGACAGTTTTCAGTCTTCCTTTTGCAGTATTTCTGTAACCCTGAGCATTCTGCCTCTAAGCTCATCTTTACCCACAGAGTGAAGGAGGGTGCACCCACTCTGTCTGCATGCAGCATCTGGGATCCAGAGCCCCTAAAGCGCCTCACACACTCATTCTCTAGCATCTTCTCCAACCAACTTGGAGGATTGTGCTATCCCATCTGTCCTTTCAATGCTTATGTCCTTGGCCTTGTCTCTCATATAGCACTACTGCTTAAGGTTTTAATTTTCAGATCCAGTTGTGACTGATGAAAGCATGGCTTTTCTTGGAGAAATATTCACATGTGCATGTATATACATACACATGATTATTAAAAAGGCTGGTTCATGGACCCCATATCATAAACACCTTGCATTGTAAGCTCTCCCCAGATGACTACATCCACACTTATGCCTTCAACTACCTTATTATATGCATGCTAACGGCAGCCAAACATGATTTCCAGCCTGACATTTCTAGAACACCAACCAGCATTATCTGTCTATATATAAATCTCCATAGCTGTTACTGGACAGTTCAACCTGGATGCCCAGGGGCATTTCGTAAGCAACATACACCCAAACTCCTCCTGTTTTATCTATCTTGATAATGGCATGAGCTAGCTACTCAAGCCAGAATCCTGGGAAATTCTAGAATATTCCTCTTCAACTCACACACCAAATCCATCTACCTGGCAAGAGTCTTTCAAATCCAACATCTCTTTCGTGCCCTCAATGTGTATCATTTCTGTTCAGGATGATGCCGTAGCCTAACTAGTTTACCTGTATCTCTACAGCTCAGCCTCCACACTAGTTATCAATCAATTTCTAAAAAATAATTTGACGTTTGCTACTTGTAAGTGGTTCTCCAATGTTTTCAGGGTAAGTTCAAAATGAATGCTTTAGCCCACAAGACCTTAAAAACTATGATCTTGCTTACATCTCCAGTCACTTGTCCTACCACACACATCCTTTGCTTGACGTACCCACCTCTGACCTTAACTGTTCCCAAATGGGCCATTTTGTAATAACCCAGACCTTTATATATGCTGTTCCTTCTGCCAGGAATTGCTTCCCCACCCCATATACCTAACTCCCTACTCCTCCTTCCAGATACTTCATATTAAGTGTCCCTTGCTCTTGGCAACATTTCCTATTGAATTCCTCTTCTCTCATGCAGGGGCTCCTTTGGGCTCTATCTCTACTCCTGTAAATTCTCTGACTATTCTCTAAAATGGCATTTACCACTCTATTATTATTTTTTCCCTCTCATCTATCTCCTCTGCTTACTGGACTGCTTGAGGGTAGGGTCATGAACTTAATTCATCCTTAGAGCCTCTCTGGCCAGCAGTGGGTATTTTATAAGGTCCAATATTTCAGTGATTACTGAAGGCATGGATATGTTTGATGGGTGGCTATTTCTCTAACACTGGCTCATTTGTAGGGCACATCAATTATCTGCCCAGGGTCAATTACATGGCCTGTGGTTATCAGTAGGTGAAGGGATAGGTGTGTATAATGGGGTGAATTGGGTAGTTTGAGGTACAGTTATTTCTAAGTCAGTTGTTTGAACAAGTCCCACATCCTATGTCTCTTCTCTCTTTTCTCGACTACTTTCTCAGTCTCTACTAAGAGAAATTACAAGTGGCTGCTCCTAGTTTCTTCAGTTGGCTGAATTGTCTCCCTTATGTAGCTCACCTCTGCCCTCTGGTGGCAGGAATATGCTCTACCACATCCCACTTCAAAGACAACTATGGCCCCAGTAGCAGAACAGTTAATAGGTCTGCAAATTTGGAGACCTGTCTATCCTTTGGTATTATGATTTGCTGGAAAGATTAAATGATAAGTGAAATAGTGCTTGACATAAATAGGCAATCAATAAGGCTTAGCTTCCTTCCTTTTTAATGAAAGAGCCCTTAGGAACAGGCTGTGTGGTTCTGGAACAATGAACCCCAAGATATTTTAGTGGTAAGGCAGGTCCCTGCCTCTAGATGGTAAGGTTCCAAATAGGATGGATAGTAATGACAACAGACAGCATTTGTAGAACACTTAGTCTGTGCCAGGTATACCTTTTTATCCTCATGACAGCACAATTGAGGTAGGTCCTTAGTCCCAGAAGGTTGGCTTACAGAGTAGATTGGTCAAATGGGACAAAACTATATCCTCAAGTGGGGTTGGAGGGAACAGAGAGTCAGGGAGAAGCCACAGAGGGCCTGATAAAGACAGCAGACCAAGAAAGGAAAATATCAACCTTTTTTAGTTTAAAAAACAAAGTGTCAAAAAACCCCTTATGTCCAAGAGAAGCAAACTTTCACCTTATATAAACCAGACTTTGCAGACTTTGCTCTCTTTTGGATGTGATTTCCATCTACTTGGATATAATTCATATGATATGTTAAATGAGTCAAGAATGTGAGATTTCTTTTTTAAAAAAAAAAAACCAAAAAAAAAAAAAAAAACCAAGTTTGAGTACATACTTACTGAATATTACTATATGCAAAGCACCTAGACAAAGCCTTTCACACTAAAGTCTTGTAGAAATGGAGAATCCTGCAGTGACTTTCTGTGGAAGGAAACAGGTTTAACTCCATAGATGAGAATTCTTCACTATCAAAGAATAGATTATACCCTGGACTGGAATAATATTTGAGCAATGATATTCATGGAAAAATTCTGCAAATCCTTTTAAATAGAGGACAGCCCTACCTTATCTCCAAGTCATTTTCTAGTAGAATTAATGCTTCATGCAACTTTAAAAATAAGGTGGCTTTGACATTACTTGTGTGTCAATTTATACACAAATGTTTACTGACGTGCCTATGATGTTCCCAGCACAGTGCTAGGCACCTTTAAGGTTACAAAGGCTGAGTGGTCCCTGCTCTCGTGGAGCTTACAGTCTAAAGAGCCACAGAACATTGGCAAAACGTTTAAGTGCTTAACTGAATAGTTTAGAGACAAAAGTGCTGAGGAGTTGAGGGAGAGAAGGGTAGAGCAGGTGCTGGAGTCTTCAAGAAAGGCTGGAAGAAAGAGGACTCCAATTAGTTCTTGAAGAATGTGTGAGGTCCAGCTTGGTAGAGAACAGGGTGAGGCATTCAGGCAAAGGCACACTAGCAGACATGGGTATGGAGTGAAGACAATGGCCCATGGTGGGGCCACACACACACTAAATTGTACTGAGCAACCAAGCAGTCAACTCCAGAGGGGGCTAAAACTCAGATGAATAGTCTTTTATTTCTGTAGGCATTTGAGAGCCACCACAGACACTTGGGCAGGGGAAAGAGATCTAACATTATGCGCAAAATGGACTTCAGGAGAAAGATGAGGGAAGAAATTAGAAATTTTGTCAGTAATCCTGACACAGATGATGAGAGCAGTTACATTATCAGAACCACGTGACTTAGCCAGAAGACACTGTTTTCCTTTCCTATGTGTTAATAATTTAAAATACGTATAGTACTTTTTTTTTTTTTTTTTTTTTTTTTGCGTTATGTGAGCCTCTCACTGTCGTGGCCTCTCTTGTTGCGGAGCACAGGCTCCGGACGTGCTGGCCCAGCGGCCATGGCTTATGGGCCCAGCCGCTCCGCGGCATGTGGGATCTTCCCGGACCGGGGCACGAACCCGTGTCCCCTGCATCGGCAGGTGGACTCTCAACCACTGCGCCACCAGGGAAGCCCCACGTATAGTACTTTTAATTCAAGTTATACTAGTTCGTTAAAAGGAAAAATACCCCAAATAAGCTTTAAATACACATCTCTTCAAACGTCTGCTGTTTTTTGGTGTTTTTTGTTTTGTTCAGCGTGGAAGCAGTACTTTCTGTGATTAATTTGCTTTATACATGTTTCAATTAAGTAACTACAGAAAGAAGAATAACTGAATTGCTGTGGGTTTCTGAAATAGCCACAAAATTAACCTGGGGCAGGGAACTACGCTACAACGCTAACAGGTCTTGTGTGTACCTTCTAAAAATGAAACTGACACTTATCTGACTCATTAGAAAATAGATACTAGGGTTTTAAAGGATATTAAGAATGCCTTTTTTAAAAAAAATAATTAATTAATTTAATTTATTTTTATTTTTGGCTGCGTTGGGTCTTTGTTGCTGCCCATGGGGGCATTCTCTAGTTATGGTGAGCCGGGGCTACTCTTTGTTGTGGTGCGTGGGCTTCTCATTACAGTGGCTTCTCTTGTTGCGGAGCACAGGCTCTAGGCGCACGGGCTTCAGTAGTTGTGGCACATGGGCTCAGTAGTTGTGGCTCACGGGCTTAGTTGCTCCATGGCATGTGGGATCTTCCTGGACCAGGGCTCGAACCTGTGTCCTCTGCATTGGCAGGCGGATTCTTAACCACTGAGCCACTAGGGAAGTCCAAGCATGCCTTTTTTATAGGAGAAAAACTTTAAGATAAATTTGATGATAAATTTATACAGCTTTAAATAACTTAAATCAACTCTGCTGTAGCAGACTTCTTTGAAGAACAAACACAAAGGAATAAGGGTGATTTATGAAGTGATTTTAGTGAAGGGAAACATAGTGTGCGCTAACATTAACGACATGAGGCTGGATTATCCACAGGTGTGGAGAGGACCACTGTGGATTATCCAAATAATCCAAACACTCTCACACATGTCATCTCTCTCACAAATGTTCCTCTCACCTTGTCTGGATTTGAGAGGTACACTGGGATGTATGTTCTCTCCCATGATTGTGATTAACAGCATTCTCTGATATTTACCACATCTTCCAGATTGTATATGTCTCCTCTTTCAGGCACTTTATTTCCCTGTACCCCAGCATCGTACTAATAATAATCCTGAAGTATTAAAAGATGCTTTGATAGGCTAGATGGCTCTTGTTAAGTCTTTTGGCACAGACAGATGCACCCCTACTGAGTACTTGGTGGGGCATTCAAGAGAATAGCTAAGAAGGTTCTGGAGTTACCAAATCAGCAGGAAGGAGTTAACAGTTCTGGAGTAAGAACAGCTGATACTTTTTTTTTTCTTTTTTTTTGATAGTCAGTGATTGGGAGTATTCAGATGGCCAGCTAAAGAGAGAAGTGCTAGAATCCAGATGGACCAGTGGTTCTTAAGCATGGACCTTGGACCACATCAGCATTGGCATCACCTAGGAACTTGTTAGAAATGAAAAGTCTTTGGCCCCAAATTCCATTCAAGAAAGTTTCCTGATTATTTCAGAAAACTGGAATGTTGTCACAATAATATTGCTTAAAATTTAAGTTCAATATCCTAGCTAAATAAATATTTATTCTTGTAAACTACATCTTCTAAATTAAAAGAGGCAGTTAATTTCTACATTATTTTGTTTAGAGGAACTGTGTAATTTTGGAATCAACAAGAGTTTGTGTCACTCTTCTCATTAAATATTCATCTATGCCATTTAGCTGTCCAAAAATGGCATCAGGAACACCTACACAGTGAGAAGGAACCGTCTAAGTTTCTGTGCACTTGAGCTGGCCTCTGTGGTGGTGACTTTTTGTTTTTGTTTTTTTGCCGTATGCGGGCCTCTCACTATCCCGTTGCGGAGCACAGGCTCCGGACGCACAGGCTCAGCGGCCATGGCTCACGGGCCCAGCCGCTCTGCGGCATGTGGGATCTTCCTGGACCGGGGCATGAACCCGCGTCCCCTGCATCGGCAGGCGGACTCTCAACCACTGCGCCACCAGGGAAGCCCTGTGGTGGTGATTTTTGGCTGCTGTGGTAGAGGTGCCTCCCCCTCATCTTCACTTCCAGCTTCATCAGTACTTTCACCGGCCACCATGTCCTGGATGACCTGTGTCCAGCAGCTCCTGAGACATGATGAGACCATCATCTGCAGTGACAAAGTCCCAGAAATTTACTTCATTTGGGACACAGGTGGCAATCGTCACTGAGTGCCGCAACTTTTCAATGGCAATATCTGGTTCACTGGCTGCTGCATCTACTTCAGAATCTGTCAATTCCACAGGGATGATGCCTGCCTTCTGCCAGCATTTCACCACTGTGGACTGCTTGACTGACCACCATGCCACAGCAATCATGTCAATGGCCTGCTTGATGTCCACTTTTTCTTGATCTTCGCTGCTGTTGAGCTTGAGGAGGATCTGTTTTAGCAGGTGGCTCCTATACAGCACTTTTGTGGTACGAATTATGCCAAGATTCAGTGGCTGCAAGACGGCAGTACACTTTGAGGGCAGATACCCCACCTGAATCCTTTCCAAGCGTGGAAGCACGTTGTGAGCGGAGCAGTTGTCAATCAGCAGGAGGATCCGGCGTTCTGCCTGCTTCATTCTGGCATCCACTTGCATCAGCCACTCATTTTTTTTAACATCTTTATTGGGGTATAATTGCTTTACAATGGTGTGTTAGTTTCTGCTTTATAACAAAGTGAATCAGTTATACATATACATATGTTCCCATATCTCTTCCCTCTTGCGTCTCCCTCCCTCCCACCCTCCCTATCCCACCCCTCCAGGCGGTCACAAAGCACCGAGGTGATCAGCCACTCATTAAACAGATCCTGTGTCATCCACGCCTGCTGGTTGGCTCGGTAGTCACTAGGGAGGGAATGGACATTCTTGAGGCAACGTGGGTTGGCTGACCTATCAACAATCAATGGTCTCATTTTTTCAGTCCCTGAAGCATTGCAACAAAAGAGTGCTGTCAACCACTGCCTTGCTTTCTTGCCCCCTCTACAATGGTCCCCTTTAGCAGCAAGTGTGTGCTGGGGAAGCAACTGGAAAAACATTCCTGTCTCATCAGCACTAAAGATATCATCTGGGCTGTAGTCAGCAATTAGTTTTATAATTTCCCCTGCATGCCACTCATTAACCTTATCTATTCCTAGACCATTCATTAATCTGTCACTATGCTCTCTACAGACTGCTTTCAAAGCAATTCCATGGCGATCATGAAATCTGTTCAGCCAGCCCACACTTGCTTGAAAATTGTCATAGCCAAGCATGTTGGCCAAGTTTAGTGCTTTTTTCCGAATGACAGAACCAGTCACGAGAATGTTTTTGGCATGGATTTCTTGAAACCAAGCAAAAACAGCTTATCAATGTCGTCATAAAGAGCATTCCTCATCCTTTTCCTCTGAGGTCCCACAGATGCCTCCCGCACCTTTTCTTCAAATGTGGCACGATCCTTTAAGAATGTAGACAAAGTAGAAGGAGTGATTCTGAATTCTTTTGCCACATCGCCTTTCCTCTTGCCTGAGTCCACAGCTTCCACAACTTTCATTTTCTCCTCTGGGGAGAACTGCCGACGTTTCTTGTTCCCCTTGTTTGCTATATCTGTAGAATGAGGGCCGGACCACAACTACCAGGGCTGTGTCTGTTCCTCCTCTAGGCTTGTTTTGCCACAAGTAAGGAAAACTGAGAAGACAAAATGGAGTGCCTATCAGGAACCAAAGATAATGGATTCCCCCTAAAAGATGGGTTCAGATTTTTAAAAATTGTATTAGAAAAATGATAATATAAGGCCGAAGCCAAGAGAAGATAGGATCGTGCTACTGATTTTTTGTAGAGGTTATTTATACAGACTCATAGAATGTTTGAAATAAAAGAGATAGAGTCTAGTTTACTTAAACTTTCTGAGCCTTTGTAAAAATAATAACAGTGTCTGGTCTGTCTATTGTGAGACTATATTGAAGTAACAGATGGTAAAAGAGCTTTGCAAATAGCAATGCATTGTATAAATTCAAGGAATTATTATCTGGCTCATTTTAAAGATACAGAAACTGAGGCCTAGGGAAGGGGCCTACCCAGGTTCATACAGCTCAGATTTCTTGACTATCTGAGTGCTATCAGTGCTATTTCTGCAACTCCATAGTCCTGCTTGAAATTCCACCACAGTGAGATCTTCATAGCTCTATCGCTGCTTGGCTTGGAAGGATTTTTCATTGCCGGAAGATGTTTCTCATAGCCACACATTCATTTAATAAATATTTACAGGTGCCAAGTGGTAAGGACACAGTGAAGAACAACATAGTCAAGGTCCCTGCCCTTATGAAATAATACAATGTGGTGTAGGGACATAATAAGTGAACAGATAAATTAGTTAATTACAGAGTGTGATATGTGCTATGAAGGAAATAAACGTGACCCAACAGTAGCAGTTTTGGTAACTGCCTGCTTAAACCTTTTATCATGAGAGTCCTCAAAGAACAAGAGAAGCTGCTGTGCTTCAGGCTGTGACTGCACCTTTTTAAGGACTGACTTTTGTCACTACCCCCACACATCTGTCTATTCATTCATGGCATCCTCTGTGTGCTAAGCACTGTGCTTGATGCCAGCCATACAGAGATGAATGCAGCATAGTGCCTACCATTGAGGGGCTTACCAGGGAAGACAAAACTAGAGTATGGAGTGCTATAACAGAGGTTACAGAGTACTGTGGATGAGAAGACAGAAGTGGGATGATCAACTGGGTGGGACACAGATGGGCAGTGTACTTCAAAGAGGAAAAAATATTGATGTTGGGACTTAAAGTATAAACAAATAGGAATTCATGAGATAGAAGGAAACGTGTAAAGGCAATGAAGTACTATAGGAAATAAAAAGACGTGATCAGGAAAAAAAGAAGTCTTTGGAGAAGAGAACAAGGATCTTGGGACAATAAGATGCCTTTGGAGTTTTGTTTTTTGTTTTTGGAATGACATGATCAGATTTGCACTTTAGAAAGAGTCTTTTGGTTGCAAGGTGGAGAACCTAATAGGTAAAGTCCATTTTCCTAAGAGGTGGCCCTAAATCTGAAGGTAAATGCAGGCTAGCCTAGTAGGCCATATATAGTTGGGATATGTTAATTTGAGTGCAACAAGAAGCTCCTGGAGGATTTTAAGCAAGGAGAAAGATGACTGCTGTGTGAAGAATGGAATGGAAGGGTGTCAGAGAGAAAGAAAGAGACTAGTTAGGAGGCTGTTGCCGGAGTCCAGATGTGAGATAATGGTGGCTTGGATAGAGTAATAGTGAAGATGGTAAGAAGTAGTCAGTTTGGGACTATGTTTTTGCGGATCTTGCTGATGGACTGGATGTGAGGTGCAAGAGGAGTCAAGGATAATTCCCAGATTTCTGGCTTGAGCACTGAGCAATTGAGTGGATGGTGATGCCATTTACTGAAATGAGAACCAATTATTAGTCCTTTGTAATCATAATTTGTTACTTTCCATGCTTAATATCGCTTACATGTGGTGGGACTGGGATTCAATCCCGAGGAGGCTCAGCACAAAGCTAGCATTCTGAACACCACAGAGTGCTATATAGCTTGTTCTGGGAACAACCAGTACTGAGAAGAGATGTGGAAAGAATGAATCAAGAGCCAAACCAAAGTCTTGTAGGTCGAGATAAGTTTGAATTTTATTCTAAGTAAACAAGAGGACACTGGAGGGTCTTAAGCAGAGAGTGACCTAATCAGGCTTACAGTGCAGAAAGATCAATTTGCGTGTTGTGGAGAATAGATTGTAGAGGGAAAAGAGAGGAGATGGGAAGAAATTGCCCCAGTCCAGGCAGGAGATGACGGTGACTAGGAGAAGACTGGTGACGGTGGTAGATGGAGAAAAGTAGGCAGATTGGAAATGCACTTGCAAGGTAGTGAGGGTGAGGGGACTTGTACGAATGTGGCACCATCTGTGACATTGGCGGGAAGGGACAATACAATCCTTATCTGATTCCAGAGCCTCTCCACATGGTCATTCAGCTCCGTTTGAATCACTCACTACCATTACTGAGTGTGGGACGGTGGGAGAGACGGATTGAGGGCAGATTACTGGGGTGAGGAGGACGTCTTCATGCGGCACTAAGAAGAACCCTGTCCTGAACAAGCCGGGACAGAGTGAAGAGGACTGGGGGCAGGCCTTGAACTCCGTGCTGGGAGGCTGGTGCTCGGGCTCTGCTGGCCAGACGTGGCTTTGACAAGCGAGGCGCAGCCTCGACCCCTCACGTTCGCCACAGCCCCGCCCTATTTACCTGAACGCCCTACGGCAACGCCCGGGGGCTGAGGGCGCCCACCGTGGGCGGCCGCAGCTTCCTCCTCCTCCCGGAACCTCTAGCCGGAAGTAGTCCGTCCGCCTTAGCGGCCCCCTTCTAAGTCTCTAAGCAGTTTCTAGGGGCCCGCCCCTCAGCCCGGGCTGGACTGTTGCGCCTGCGCAAGGGGTCGCAAGCAGTCACGCGCAGCCGGCCGCTTCCGGCGCGCCGCGAGGGCAGCCGGGACGGGTTTTCCTAGCGGTCCGAGGTGTGCTGCTGCTGCTGCTGCTGCTGAACCGGTGCCGCGGCGACGCACGTGTGCCTGCTGTCTTCCTCGGGCTCCCCGGGGCTTGACCCCCGGGGCTCTCGGCAGGCGTCGGTGAAGAGCCTGCAGAGAGAACCTGCGCTCCCACACGCGCCCTCTACAACCCCATATCACGACTCCGAGGAAGGGGAGAGAGAGGGGCTGTCGCGACTCCGTGCCGTGTGTCGCCGGGCGGGGCCGCGGGGCCGGGGCTCCTCTAGCCCCCGGGATGCGCGCGCGAGTCCTCGTCTCCACTTCCTTGTTGCCACTGCCACGACTGGAGCCGCCTCTCTCCGACAGCGGGGAGCGCGAGTGCGCTGGCCAGCCCCCCCGTCGAGCCCCCTGGCCGGGCGCCTCCGGGAATGTGAGCCGCGCGGCTTGCACGCTTCTCCGGGTAAGTCCCACCTTCGAGCGCCGCGCCGCACCGCACCGGCTGGGCGCCCACGAGCTGGGAGCTGCGGCTCTCTGAGCCTTGTTGCCTCTTCTACGAAGTAGGAGTAGTGAGCCTTAGTTTCTACCTCCCGCATTCGGTACCTTTGGGACATCTAAGGCCCGTAGGCCGACCATGGCCGACTGCTGAGCTGTCAGAAGCCATTTAATGAGGTTCCGAGGAGGATCTGATAGGACGGTGAAAGCGTGTCACAGATTTCAAGTACTGCCCTACTTCTCTTTTACAGATGAGAAAACTGAGGCTTAGAGAGAGTAAGTAGATTGCTCAAGGTCATAGAGCTCTGTGCGCGTCCTGTTAAAATGCGTAACTTAAATTTAGTACCCTGATTTTCTGCCCTCCAGAGCCCTTGGTTTTAACCTTTATATTATCGTGCCTTTTTTTTTTTTTTTTTTGCATTGCTGTACTGAGGCCTAGGATCTGAAAATACTCTTGGACCCAGGCTTAAACCGGGCTACTCAAACAAGCCAAAACTCAGTCTCTTCTTGCCCCTACCCCAATATGATTGTAATGACTTTGTTTTGTTCTGGGTGCTAAAACCCTGTATGTCATTCTTTACAGAAGCTCTCCTGCAGTATTGCTTTTCTCTGCAAGACTCAAGGGCTGAGAAGTCAATTATGAAAGGCAAAAAAAGCACATCCCCACATAGCTTTGATTTGAACCCTAGCATCCCTTACCCAATGAAGGCACTGGCCTGTCTCTTACCGAGCCAAGTTGTGGGTTATGTTCTCCAGAGTTGCACTATAACAGAATGCAGTGGGGTTCTTTTGTTGTTGTTTTTGTTTTGTTTTCCAATGGGAAGGGAAATCATTTAGACATGGTACAGAACTAGAAAGAACCTTAGGAATAACGTGTTCTTAGCCTCAGGTATATCTTTGAAATTATAGGTGAAACACCTGTCTGCATTTTCTGGGAGAGGGTTTTTCCTGCTTTACAACATTCTCAAAGGGCTTCTTGCCTCTCAAAAAGTTAGGAGCCACTGATTTCAGCCTCTTCAGTCTCACTTGAGGAACAATTGAAATTTAGGGAGGGGAATAGACTTATCTGAGATCGCATGGTTAGAATTTAGACTTGGATCCTGGTCTCTTGACTAAACACACAGTGCTTTTTTTCTCATTATACTTTTATCAGATACCTCATCATTCGTGGAGTGAGTTCTAAATGAGATGTGAGTAGGCCTTGTAATACACTTATCAGTTCTGTATTTACTTACACAGCTCCTTCTTCCCAGAATCCTAAATTATCTTCTGACAGATTTCCCAGAGCAACTATATTATTTCTCTCTCATAAAATTCAAGTGGTTTTTGGGAGCCTTTCTCCATCCAAGGATTGAGTCTGTGGGTAAAACTCCAGCTTAGCGTGTGGCCACAAATAAACGAACTCTTCTTGAACCCAAGGATTGAGTCTGTGGGTAAAACTCCAACTTAGAATGTGGCCACAAATAAACTAACTCTTCTTGAACTAGTCATTGAATTTTTTTAATGCCTTCCTTTCCCTAGGAAAAGCTATTAGTAGGTTTTCTGTTTCTTAGGCCAGTGCTAGAGAGTTAATATCAGTCTGTCAGATTACTGTTTAGACCTGAGCTGTTCAGTACCGTAGTTGCTAACCATGTGTGGTTATTTAAACCAATTGCAATTAAATAAAATGAAATCAATTGAGTTCTTCAATCACACAAGCCATATTTCAGGTGCTCAGTAGCCATAAGTAGCTACAGTATTGGAGCAGCACAGATGAAGAACATTTCTGTCATCACAAAAAGTGTTTTGAACAGTGCTGGTTTAGAGGGTTGTGGGTGGAGATGGGAGCAGTATAGTATAATGGAAGAAGGCTCACAGTTGGATTTTTGAACTAAAAAATCTGCCTTTCAAGTTCCTGGGTGTGGTGGCCTTGGGCAGGTCGTTAAGCATCTCAGGCAGAGATGATTCATCTTTAATAATGAACCCTTTTTGTATAGCACTATTCTCAAATGGAGTTATGTCCTTGAGCCTTATCACTATAAGTGTGGTAAGGTGGGTGAGACATCTCTTGTTAATGTGTGAGAGAACTGAACCTAAAGCAGCTAAAGGACCTGCCCAAAGTCATACAAACTGGCAGAATGTAAAGAAACTTGCTACATATTGGCACTTAACACGTTTGAATGAATGAGTGAATCAGTGAAGCATTTTGCTTAAGGTGATGCCATGAGGGAGTGTCCAGAACTGACTCCTGGCCAAGTATTTACCTGTTACCATATGGAATTCTTATAATGTGGGGCTAATCTTTGAGTTGAAGGATTACTGAGCATCCCATGAGTGAGTAAAAGTGAAAGGGCTCTCTAAGCTAGTGATTCCAGGTTTGCCTAGTCAGAGGACTCACCAGGTGCACGTGTTAAGCACATGGATTGCCACACCCTTTAGTGATTCTGATTCAGAAGGGCTGAGGTGGAACCCTGGAATCTGAATGTTTAGTAGGTTCCCCAGGTGCTTCTTAGGATCCATCTGATGAGTTTGGCAAATGACTGAGTCTTAAGGCCCTGGCAGAGATAAGGATCATTGGATCAGGAGGCCGCTCTCCCCTTTAGGGTAGGTTCTTGAACCTTGTTTATGTTTGACTTTCCTCTAGCCATGGATGCATCATATGATGGTACTGAGGTAACTGTCGTGATGGAGGAAATTGAGGAAGCCTACTGTTACACCTCCCCTGGGCCACCCAAGAAGAAGAAAAAGTATAAAATACATGGAGAAAAGGCCAAGAAACCCAGGTTAGCCAACACATTTTGATAGCTGGCATTTATAAACAGAAGCTGCTTGGAGAGCTGTGTTGAAGAAGACTTCAGCCTGTGTCCAGTTTCACTGAGAGTGCCATGTCATTTGTTGAAGTCTCCTGATGGGCAGTGGGGTTGGGGGGAGACGGTGATTGAGAGTGGGAAGTGGCCGATGGATGCCAGCAGTTGCCATTCCTGTCCAAATCTTGGTCGTGTTTCTAGGCTTTAGCAGGAAATATACATACAAATGGTGGAAGCTCGCTACAAGAGAACCACTGTATTTATTATTAATGCCATTGTTATTTAAATATTTAATTAGGACATCAATAAAAATTTGGAATTACAAATAGCGCCAATGATATCTATTAAGAATATCCAAATTGCAGCTCTAAGCTCCCCCTTAACTGTGAACACTCCAGACTTCTTGCTGAGGCTCCCAGCACTGGGTCACTTTGATAGTTCTGCTTGCTTCCCTCCCTCAGCCTTGGCGAGGTGCTGTTGACCAGTGAGATGACCAAAGGCTGTGTAGAAGAGTAGGGTGTGAGTGGTAATTAGTTCTCTAATTAACCTTTTCCTGAAAGTGGAATGACGGGACACCTTTATCTATCTTTGCCCATGTTGGGATTTAAGCCCTGCAGAAAATGTGGTCATGGAAAAGTAGACCAGACAAGCCTTTGCTTCCACGTTTCTGGAGGGAGAAACCTCCCCCTGTTCACCCTTTGGGGGTGTTATTTAAATGTTTCTTTGCTTCAGTCTCTATTTAGAGAAATGCTTTTGAAATGAAAAGCTAGGTTTTGTATTTAGCTCTTCACTACTCAAACATTGTAGTATTTACTGGTTGAGTGAGGGAAAACCTTAAGAAGTCCTTGCTTCCTCAGGTCTGCTTACCTTCTGTACTATTATGACATCTACCTGAAAGTGCAGCAGGAGCTCCCCCACCTCCCTCAATCTGAGATCAATAAGAAGATTAGTGAGAGTTGGAGGCTTCTCAGTGTGGCCGAGAGGAGTTACTACTTGGAGAAAGCCAAACTAGAGAAAGAAGGTTTGGATCCTGTAAGTAATTTTTTTTTCCTCTTCTTCAGCTAATACCTCCATTGCCTTAGTGGTGAGGCTTTGGGGAGTCCAACCCCCTGTTCTCCGGTTTCCTTCTCTCTTCTTAGGAAAACTTTGAGTTGAGTCATTTTTACCTTTCTTGAGTCTGATATTGTCTGCTTTTTTTTTTTTTTTTTTTGGCTTCGCTGCGTGGGTTGGGGGATCTCAGTTCCCTGACCAGGTGCCAGGTATTGAACCCAGGCCATGGCAGTGTGCCAAGTCATAAACACTGGACTGCCAGGGAACTCCCTGTCTGTTTCCATTTCGGTCATGCCCTGCACTCTCTACTCTTTGCTTGCAGCAGTACATGATCTCCAGTGAGCCTTAGGTTCCTTTTCTGAATTTTAGCAAAACTTGGAGCCACTTGTCCTTGTGGGTAGTTAGTGTTATTTTTCTTTTATAGAGTAGCTTCTACAGGCATTTTCCCTACACCATGTTTCATGTTATCTGTTGAGTGTAAGTATAATTAATTTGTGTTGTGCTCACCACTGTCAGTTATAACGTAATCAGCAATTAGGCTTGCAAGTTTAGAGGTAGACACAGCTGCTTTATTTAAGGCAACGTTCTTTTGTTACCACTGGTTACTGGTGGTATTGAACTGTGCTAGAAGGAAAAGTGGAAGGCTAAAGGTGAAATTGATGGAGGACATTGAGCCTTTGAGTGCTTGGATTAAAGAATAAGCAAGGAAGCACTTAGGTTTGTGTCTGTCAGCCATTTTGTTATTTCTAGTTCACAGGAATAAAATGGACTGACAACTGTTAACAGTGCTGTTTTTTTTTAATTTATTAATTTAATTAATTTATTTATGGCTGTGAGGGGTCTTCGTTGCTGCGTGCAGGCTTTCTCTAGTTGTGGCGAGTGGGGGCTACTCTTCGTTGCGGTGCGCGGGCTTCTCATTGCAGTGGCTTCTCTTGTTGCAGAGCACGGGCTCTAGTCAAGTGGGCTTCGGTAGTTGTGGCACGCGGGTTCTAGAGCGCAGGCTCAGTAGTTGTGGCTCCCGGGCTTCGTTGCTCTGCGGCATGTGGGATCTTCCCAGACCAGGACTCTAACCCATCCGAATTGGCATGCGGATTCTTAACCACTGTACCACCAGGGAAGCCCTGCTGTTTTTTTTTTTAACTGAAATTCCTGCAGGAAAAATAACCTTGTTATTGCAAGCTGAAACCTTTTAACCTTAACTCCTTTTTTTTTTTCAATTGAAACAATTGTCTCTAACTTCTTTTTTTATAATGAAGAGCAAAGGTTCTTCAGGAATGCAACAGCTATGTTATAGCAGAATGGGTTGTATTTCCTTTAGTGGAGCCCATCTGCCACTGATTATGCCATTTTGATTATTTTGTCCTTGTTGGCTTGGCATTTACCTTCTTGGAAGAGCTTTGTGTTACGTACAGTCTTGGAGATGCCACTCTGTACTTCTCCTCTAGATGATTTGTTTGTAAACTGTGAGTCTAGGAAACAATCCCTGTGGAGAGGGGGAGGCGGAGTCAAGGAAAGGTACACATATTTTTTTTGGTTTCTCCATTATAAGGTCACAAACTTTTTGCCCATGATATAAGAAAATTTTACCTAATCTTGGAGTGATATGGTTTTTAAAACCAGACACCAATATAGGTCCTTATTAAGGCTTTTTTAAAAAAAAATTAAGTAGATCATCTACAATGATTTTTCCTTATCCATATGTAAATTTATATCTACCATCATCTCTACCAATACCCCCAAGATCATTAATAGACTAGCTCTAATATTAACTAGCTGTAACCTTGGAAGAATCACTTAACCTTTGAGTCCTGCTTTCCTCATTTGTAAAATGGGGATAATAGTATCTATTCACAATGTTTAAAATGGACAATGTAAAACACCTAGCTGAGTTCTGACTTGGTGAGTAAATAACACTCTTTAGTAGATTAAATGTCCAGTGACCATATAATAAGAAAAGGTGGCATTTAATGAGCATCTGGAATGTACCAAGACAGGCTTTATATGCTGTTTGACCTCTCCCTGATTACCTGGTGTACAGGTGGGACCCTCTTGCCTGCATACTTAGGGAGCCTGTCAGAGACCTTGGGGCAGGCTGTCTCCCTGGCAGCCCTTCAGGTCTCCTGCCAAGTGGCTGGGCCCATGGTTCCAGTGTCATTCCTTACAGTCTGTAAGATGACTGCCATTCATGCTGCCCTGGTTTCTTGTGCTTGGATTTGTTGATTAAGTCCAGACCAACCTATGTATTTGCCACCATTTAGTCTTGTTCTCTTGACCTGTCTGCTTCAAAGCGTGACTTGAGAATATCATTTCTTCATTATCTCTCCGGTAAAGGCTCCATAAAGGATTTGGACAGTCTGCTTTCATGTTTCATCTCAGTGCTTCTTTTAACTTTCATCTCTGAGTGCTTCCTTTGTACCCTAAGTAGTCTCATTGACTTCTTGCTTTTGATTTATTTAAGGATCCTTTTGTAATTGACTTAGTTCCTTTTAAATGATGCTTCTGAAATTATTTTTTGGTCTGTTTAATTTCAGTTTTCACTTATCTGTTCATTTTGAACTTTTCTGTCTTCCTCATTGGGTAACTTTCAGTTTAAATTGAAAAAAATAAAAGCACCTTTTTCTTGGTGCCAGTTAGCCATGCAGGGCTGTGCTTCTAGTACCTGGTCTCCTTGCTCCTTAGAAGACCTGGCCTGGAGTCCCACCTTTACTACTTACTAATTATGTGTTTTGGGAAAGTTTATCCTCCTTGAGCTTCAGTGCCCTCATTTGTGAAGTGGGAATAATAATAGTACCTAACTTAGTAGTATTGCTTTAAAAGTCAGGAAATTATTTTCTGAACCTTAAGATCCTAGGTCATTGTTAATATTTATATTCTTCTCCCTCCCCATCACCTCCCAATATATTCAGTGCTTATCAGATAACCACTTCCCTATACACATTCTCTCGTGAAGCCTTCTTATTGATTGATAGCTTTGTGATCTGTTCATTCTCTTCTTTGCAAGTCTGGAAGAAGCCAGTGATATCAGAATCCTTGCTTGCTGCCCTGAGATCCAACATGGCCTGTTGGTTTGTATTTGATGCTTCTAAAGGTTTCACTGAGCATTATACATTCTGGTATCTAAATCTTCAGCTACTTTGGAATCCTAAAGTATCAAAGCTGGAAAGGAACTCATAGATAGCCAGATTCAGCTCCCTCATTTTACAGATGGGGCAGCAAGGCCAAAAAAACGGGAAAGGATTTGTTTAAGACTATGCCAGACCTGGGATTTCAGCTCACAGTTTAAGATGCCAAGATCAGTGCCCTTTCTGGAATCTAATCCACGTTCTCTGTCTCCTATGTGATTGAGTAAGTTACATTGGCTAAAGTGTGATTCAGCTGAAGATGACATTGCTATCGGCAGAGGCTGACCCTGTCTAAGTCTTAGGTCAAGAGAATGGAGTCTTTCTGGTTCCTTTGCAGAAAAAAACGAAGGAAAAAAAGGCTTATAAGTATATATCTATGTGGTCTTATTCCATTTATCTCTGCTTGTCTCCCTGACCTGGCTTTTTCATCCTCAGAACTCTAAACTCTCTGCACTGACCGCTGTGGTTCCGGACATCCCAGGTTTCCGCAAGATCCTCCCTCGCTCAGATTATATCATCATCCCCAAGAGCAGCCTGCAGGAGGAGCGGAGCTGTTCTCAGCTAGAGCTGTGTGTGGCCCAGAACCAAATGTCCCCTAGAGGACCATCCCTTGTGTCCAACACTGCCCTGGAGACAGTGCCCAGCCATGCAGGCATGGCAGAACAATGTCTGGCTGTGGAGGCCTTAGCTGAGGATGTGGGAGCCCTTGCCCAGCCAGGTGCTGTACAGGAGATCACCACCTCAGAGATCCTCGGCCCGGATGTGCTCCTAAATGAGGCTTCCCTGGAGGTAGGGGAGAGCCACCAACCTTACCAGACAAGCCTGGTAATTGAAGAGACCTTAGTGAACAGCTCACCAGACCTCCCCACTGGAAGCCTGGCTGTGCCCCACCCCCAGGTTGGGGAGAGCATGTCCGTGGTAACAGTCATGAGGGTAAGTGACTTTGGTTCTGATGATTTTGCTTTACCTGGGATTGTTAAAAAGGCAGCTAGCACCATGCAGGGTGATTCTGAAATAGTGGTAAGTAAGAATACTGGTGTGGCACTTCTAGTTGGACTGCAGTTCTCTTGAACCTTTTTGTCCCCAGGCTTGGTCCAAGTCCCCAGGCTTCAGTTTCTTAGGCACTCTCACCAACTCCTCTTGCCCAGTATAGCCAACATTTTCTTCACATGAGATAAGGTACGTTAACAGGAGGGATGGGGATGATATTTGGGCTGTCCATGAGTCAGAGCCAGGATCTGTTTGGCTATTAGTATTAGTTAGAATTTTATGTTCCCTTAAGATTGTTTCAGCAAACACAATGGCACCTTGAACTGTTCAGGAGAATTTTTTTAAATAGTCTTGTTGGGCACAGAGTAAGTAGGAAGAAGGAAGTTCTCTTCAGGGCCAGGTTGATGGGACTAATAGCTGAGAAAGAAGAGGGAGGTATCTCCCCAGTGGCTTTTCTGTCATGCCCAGTTGAGGAGAAAGAACAGTGATTTCCGTGATTCCACAGCCTGGTCCCCTGGAAGTGGAGAGTTGGGGAGCTGCCACCATGCTATTTCTCCGGGTGCGATGGCATCCTCAAAGAGGTAGCTGTTCTGCTTAGGCTAAGAGGACCAGCATGCAGCGGCCCCTATGGCCTAGATGGATGCGAGCAGATAGCCCTGCAGAGGATTCTGTGCCAGGCGTAAATCTGTTTTATTACTTGTTGCCGCAGTGCTGTTTATGATGATGAAGCATGCCACTAGTTAAGGCAGATTAATAGGTCGCTAAGAACATTTGACAGGGTCAGAAGAATTGGGTTCTTTCACTAACTGCTTATGTGATCTAGGAGTTCTGAGTCTCTTCAGAACCTCAGTTTTCTCATCTGTAAAATGAGGATAGCACATTCCTTGTGGTACTGGTTTTCTCTGTCTCTGTTTGTTCTTAATTAAACTTTTATTTTGAGATAATTATAGATTCATTCATTTTTTTGATGTGCCCGTTGGATAAGCAGATTATGTATGGTTATTGGACTTGATTGGTCTTCAGTGTTGTGGATGGTCCTGGGTGTTCTTCACTCCATCTCAATAAAACTTTCTTCTCTCCATGTACCTACAGGATTCCAGTGAGATTAGCTCCTCTGCGCCAGCTGCACAATTCATCATGTTGCCTCTTCCTGCCTACTCGGTTGTGGAGAACCCCACCTCCATCAAACTGGTCAGTGTGTGGGGAGTTCAAGGAGATTAAGGCTCCATAAGAATTCTCTTCCAGGTAGTTTTCTAAAAGTCTTAACAAACTTAGGACATTGGGACTGGCAAAGATCTCAGAGGTTTTTCTGGTTCAGGTATTCTTAACTGGGGGTGAGGGAGTGGGGGAGGGTCTGTGAATGGACCTCCACAGGAACCTCCTCAAGGAGGTCCAGTTCATTGGACCTCCATGAACTCCTCAAGTTACATACAAACTTTTCTCCTTGAGAGAGTATTTTCCTGGGATAGGTTCCATGGCTTTTATCAAAATTTCTGAAGCAGGGCTTCCCTGGTGGCGCAGCGGTTGAGAGTCCGCCTGCCGTTGCAGGGGACACGGGTTCGTGCCCTGGTCTGGGAAGATCCCACATGCCGCGGAGCGGCTGGGCCCGTGAGCCATGGCCGCTGAGCCTGCGCGTCCAGAGCCTGTGCTCCGCAACGGAAGAGGCCACAGTGGTGAGAGGCCCGGGTACCGCAAAAAAAATATATAAATAAAATAAAATTTCTGAAGCATACGTGTTTTAGAAAAATTGAGGGATCACTGATCTAATTCAATCCTGTTGTTGTGCAGGTTAGGAAAAAGGTCCAGAGAAGAGAAAGGACTTTTTCTCTCTCTGATTCAAGGCCACTGGGCTGCAAAACAAGGCAGAACGAGGACCCTGGGTCTTTTGATTCTCAAATGTTTTTTCCATCACACACTGCAGCATGTGGGCTGAGATTTATTCCTAAATATCTCATGTTTCTTTATGATATTGTAAATGGTATTTTATTTTTAAAAAAATATTTATCTATTTGGCTGCATTGGGTCTTAGTTGCGGCATGCAGGATCTTTCATTGCAGCACGTGGGCTTCTGTCTAGTACGTGGGCTCTCTAGTTGTGGCCAGTGGGCTCTAGAGTGCCCGGGCTTAGTTGCCCCACGGCATGTGGGATCTTAGTTCCCCGACCAGGGATCGAACCCACGTTCCCTGCATTGTAAGGGGGATTCTTAACCACTGGACCACTAGGGAAGTCCCTGTAAACGGTATTTTAAAACTATTTTCAATTTCTAATAGTTCACACTGCTAGTATATAGTAATACAATTGATTTTTTTCTTATTAAACTTGTGTGCTGCAACTTTGCTAATAAACTCATGTATTCTGCTAGCCTTTTCGTAGATTCTATTGCATTTTTAACATAGATGGCAGTGTTGTCTAATAGTTTCATTTCTTCTTTTCTGATATGGATTCCTTATTTCTTTTTCTTGTCTTATGGTTTTGTCGAGGACCAGTACAGTGTTGAATAGAAGTGGTTAGAGCCGATATCTGTGTTTTATGCGTCGTCTTAGGGGGAAGGTATTCAGTCTTTCATCATTAGGTTTAATATTGGCTGTAGGTTTTTCAGAGATACCCTTATCATGTTTAGGAAGTTACTTTTGCTGGGAGCTTCTATCAGGAATGGATGTTGGATTTTTCAAATTTTTTGTGTGTCTTTTGAGATGGTGGATTTTGTCAAAATTTTTCGTGTGTTCTTTTTTCTTTTTTAGTTTGTTAATGTGATTAATATGATTTTTCAAATGTTAAATCAACTCTGTGTTCCTGGGATAAACTCCACTTGGCAATGATGTGTTATCCTTTTAATATATTATTGGATTTGATTTGATAACATTTTGTTCAGAATTTCTGTATCTATATTCACGAGGGATATTATTGGTCTCTAATTTTCTTGTACATTGTTTGTCTTGTTTTAGTATCAAGGTAGTGCTTACCTCATGGAATGAGTTGTGAAATATTTTCTGCTTTTCCAATTGTTTTTGGAAGAGTTTTGTGTAGTACTGGCATTATTTCTTCCTTAAATGTTTGGTTAGAATTACCAGTGAACTTATCTGGGCCTGGAGATTTCTTTGTGGGAAAGTTTATAATGGCAAGTACGATTTTTAAAATATATATAGGACTATTCAGATTATTTATTTTTGAGTGAGCTTTGATAGTTTGTCTTTCAGGGAATTTGTCCATTTCATCTGAATTGTCAAATTTATTGACATAAAATTGTTCAAAACATTCCCTTATTCTTCTTTTAAAAAGCTGTGGTAAAATATACATAACATGAAGTTTACCATTTTAATCAATTTTAAGTGTACAATTCAAGTGCTGTTAAATATATTTACAATGTTGTGCAATCATTACCATTATCCATTTTCAGAACTTTTTCGTCTTCCCAAACAGAAACTCTGTATCTATTTAACAGTTACTCCCCATTCCCCACCCTACCTGTTTCCACCCCAAGCCCTGGTAATTGCTATTTTACTTTCTGTCTTAGTATTTGTGTGTTCTAGGTACCTCAAATAAGTGGAATCATGCAAATATTTCCTTTTTGGTCTGACTTTTTCACTTAGCATAATGTTTTCAGGTTCATCTATCTTGTAGCATGTATCAGAATTTCATTCCTTTTTATGGCTGAATAATATTCCATTGCATGTGTATACTATATTTTTTTTTATCTATTCATAAACATTGATGGACATTTGGTGTGTTTCTACCTTTTGACTGTTGTGAACAGTGCTACTATCAGCTTTGGTGTACAAATGTCTGAGTCCCTGCTTTCAGTTCTTTTGGGTATATACCTCAAGAGTACAATTGCTGGATCATGTGGTAATTCTATGTTTAAAGTTTTGTGGAATTTTTATCCTTTTAATATCTATAGAATTTGTAGTGAGTTTACTTCTCCATTACTGATACTGGTAATTTGGGTCTTCTTTCTTTTTTCCTGATAAGCTTGGCTAGAGGTTACTGATTTTATTGCTCTCAGAGAACAAGGTTTTGGTTTCATTGATTTTCTCTGTTGTTTTTCTGCTTTCTGTTTCACTCATTTCTATCATTCTTCTGCTTACTTTGGGTTTAATTTGGTCTTTTCTAGTTTCTTAGGGTAGAAGCTGAGGTCATTGATTTGAGAGCTTCTCTTGTAATATAGCTGCTTGTGCTTCATTTCCCTCTAAGCACTGCTTTAGTGGCATCCCCCCCAAATTTTTTTTAATAAATTTATTTTATTTATTTATTTTTGGTTGTATTGGGTCTTTGTTGCTGCGTGGGGCTTTGTCTAGTTGCAGGGAGCAGGGGCTACTCTTCACTGTGGTGCGCAGACTTCTCATTGCAGTGGCTTCCCTTGTTGCGGAGCACAGGCTCTAGGTGTGCGGGTTTCAGTAGTTGTGGCACACAGGCTCAGTAGTTGTGGCTTGTGACTCTAGAGTGCAGGCTGAGCAGTTGTGGCTCATGGGCTTAGTTGCTCGGCAGCATGTGGGATCTTCCCGGACCAGGGCTTGAACCTGTGTCCCCTGCATTGGCAGGCAAATTCTTAACCACTGTGCCACTAGGGAAGCCCATCCCACAAATTTTGATATGGTGCAGTTTTCATTTTCATTCAGTTCAAAGTATTTTCTAACTTACTTCTTTAACCCATGAGTTACTTAATTACTTTCCAGATATTTGGGATTTTCCAGGTGTCTGTCTTTATCAATTTCTGATTTGATTCCATTGTGGTTAGAACTTTGTATTTTATAAGGCCTGAATCCTTTTAAATTGATTGCAGTTTATTTTATGGCTCAGAATATGGATTGTCTTGATAAATGTTCTATGTGCACTTGAAAAGAATATGTATTCCTGCTGTTGGGTGGAGTGTTCTATACATTTCAGATTAGGTTGAGTTGATTGATAGTGTTCCTTATTGATTTTGTATCCTTCCTGATTTTCTGTCTACTGTTTCTGTCAATTATTGAGAGAAAGCATCCATCTGTCATTGTAGATTTATCTGTTTCTTTTTGCAGTTCTATTAGTTTTTGTGTCATGTATTTTGACTGTTACTAAGTACACAAACATTTAGGATTGTTACGTCTTCTGGATAAACTGAATGCTTCTTCATTATGAAATGACCTTTATCTCTGGCAGTATTCTTGCCTATGAAATCTACTTAGTTCTGATATCAACCTTTCTTTTGATTATTGTTATTAGCAAGGTATATCTTTTTCCATCCTTTGACCTGTTTGTACCTTTGTATTTCTACCGTACCTTTTTTGGTAGGCAGCATATAGTTTGGCTCTAAGAGCAAGACCTATCTGATGATCTCTGCCTTTTAATTATAGTATTTAGGCTGTATGTATTTGATGTGATTATTAATGTGGTTTGGTTTAAATCAGTCCTCTTACTATTTGTTGTTATTGTTTTGGTCCTATCTGTTTTGTTGTACTTTCTTTTGAAATAATTAAGTATATTTTATGAATCCATTCTATCTCCTTTGTTGGCCTATGAGCTATTAACTTTGTCTTGGTTATTGTATTGGCTTCTTTTAGGATTAATAATACATAGCTTTAACTTGTCACAATCTGTCTTATCCTCTAAAACCCCTGCTGTGGATAAACAATACTTTCTTCAATAAGAAAGTTGTAATAAACTAATTATTTTTCCTGAGCCTTTCCTGTTCTGGAAATTTGTATTCTTTCATGGTTTAATAAGTGTCAGCCAAGCTCTTCTAGAAATACTTAAGAAGGCAGCATCAGCCTTGAATGCTAGCATTATTTCCTGAAGTCATTTCTATAAGTTGCTGTTCAGGAGTATTTCCAAATTCATGGTAATTTATTTATAGCACTAACTTTGCTCTGAGGGTGTATTCAGAATGAATATTCCATGTGGGGCCACAGTCTGAGAAAAGATAAGATATAATGTTTTACCCATTAATAATAGTCTCACAGACTTTTTGCTCCTCAGGATATATCCATTAAGCAGAAAGGGCAGGTGATTTTGCAGAAGAGGAAACCAAGGGCCCAAGAGCTAAGATGACTTACCCCCAGCTCATTCAGTATGTCAGTGACAAAATTGGAACCCAAACCCTGGTCTCTTTCCTTGGTGCCACACAACTTCACACTCATCTTTGACCTGCTATCACTGTCATAATCACCTTTTCCTTAGGTGTTCTGGCCAGAGGTAGCCTAGAGGCAGCTTGGTGTTTCCCAAGGGAAGTTTTTGCTTTCTGGCCAGGCTAGGGAGGTTGGGATTAGTAGCTGAGTAAACCATAAGCGACAGAACAAATCTGACAGGGAAGTGTTTTCTTTCCAGCATTAATCAAGAAATGGAGTGTGGCTAATTTCTATTTGTAGCTGAAATGTAATACATTCTGTTCAAAGGGAAATCATCGGAGATGGTGCAAGCCAGTGACTGAATATATTTGTACGCAGATGATCAAATTCTGTGGAATGTCAGAGGACCTGGTTTCAACTGGAGTTCCCTCTCATTATTTTAGCGACTGGACTGTTTTTGTTTTATATCTTTGAACCGTAGGTCCTAGGTTCTCTGATTTTTAACTAACAAGAATGAAGAAGCAAATTCTTTGAAGTATTGAGAGCCAGAGGGTGCAGCAGGATGCATGGAAGCAATCTTGACCAGGAATCAATAAGATCTGTCTTCTAGGTCTAGCTCTGTCCTTGAGTCACTACATGATTTGAGGCAAAGCATTTAACTACTCTGAAGCTCAGTAGTAATAATACTTCATAGCATTGCTGAGAACATTAAATGAGATATTGGTAGAGTGTTTAGCACTGTGTGGTACTTTGCTTAATTAATTGCAACTCTTCTTACCTTTATACTTCTGGTACCTAACTCTGTAACCTTGGGCAGCTGTCTTTCATCATTTGAATTCACTTTCTCCATTTCTAAAAACTGAACTAGTTAGTTGTATCTTAGGACCTTTCCAACTCTGACCTTTTAAGATACCATGAATTGGCTAACCTTCTGCAAACTGGTATCCTCCTGGCATTGTTGTGGTTATAATGGTCATCAGGATCTGACAGAGATTAGACTGTGGTGTTGATTCTGACTTGCTCTTTTTTATTTGTTTTTTAAACACAGACTACTACGTACACCCGACGGGGCCATGGGACATGCACCAGCCCAGGCTGCTCCTTCACATATGTCACGAGGCACAAACCACCTAAGTGCCCTACCTGTGGTAACTTCCTAGGAGGGAAGTGGATCCCAAAGGTAAAGTTCATTGGCCATCACTGCTTTGGAAACCCCACAAAGTAGGCTTATTATTCCCTTTAAGAACAGATGACTTAAATTAATATTCATTTAATTTTCTGACGACACAAATAAGTCAGTTTCTTTCTTTTTAAAAAGAAAGAATAAAATGTTATCCGTAATCTCATACCATCCAAAGAAAAGCTATTGTTAAGATTTCAGTATATTTTCTTCCAGTCTTTTTCTGTGGATATACAAGTTCTCTATCTTGCCTTTTTTTCCTTTAACGTATCATGCCATTAAATATTCTTCAAAAACATTATTTTTAATTGCTTCATAGTTTTCCATGAATGACTACACCATGTTAAATCATTCATTTCTTGTTAGGGTTACATGTTTAACAATCCACCCTCCACACTGACTGCTTAGCTATTCACACGCACAGCGCACATCTCATTCCCTAGCTCAGAGTCCTTTTAGTTTCATATAGTTCCTATTAAAAGTGGAGGTCTTTAACCCGATATTCAGGTCTCCCATAGCTTAACGTTCCAGATGTATACCTCTGTCTCCAAATAAATGATGCTCAGTAAATAAATGAGCGTTAGAGCTAAGCCCCTGTGACGTTCAGTTCAGCACATGTTCGTTACCTGTTGTATGCTGACTACATGAATCATACATACTTGCCACATTTTTGATATAAATTATTTAGGGACAAAAGGACTAGAATAGTCAGGTGGTTTTATAGAGGAGATGGTTTGGAAACATCAGTAGAATTTGGGTAGATAGAAGAGGAAAGAAGGCGTTGTTTTTGTGAAAGTAGCTTAGGTTAGGATTGTGTTCGTCATGTGTTTGACTCATGGTCCAAACTCAGTTCTGTAGAGAAAACTTAAATAGCAGCATACTTAAGTTCCTTTGGGCGGTTTCCACAGAACAACTCTCAGAAAATTACTGGATGGTGACTTTTGCCCTCTGGCTGAGTGTTGGAGTTCAGGATAGCACCGATTTCGGAGGCAGAATAGGTTAATAATTAAGAATACAATTCTGGAGTCAGCTTCCTCAGTTCAAACCCTACTTCCCAAGTATTTAGCTTTGTAACCCTGGGCAAGTCATTTTATGTCTCTGTTCTTGATTTAGGCTTCCTTTCATTTGTAAATGGAAGTTAACAATAGTGCCTACCTCATTAGGGTTATTGGAGGGGTCAGATGAAATGATCCATGCGAAGTGGATGGCACATTCCTAGTGTATTAAATATTCAATCCTCAGTAGCGCTTCACTGCTTCCATTGTTGGCAGCAATATAATTAATATTAACAGCAACAGTAGAGACAATTAACATTTCAAGGGGCAGGAAGTACCTAGGGCCTTGTGGAGTTTTTAGTGTGCACTGTGAAGCCATTTCGTTTATTCCTACCCTAATTATTCTCCCAAAATGTACTTCCCCAGCTGCAGTAGGAAGATTGAATTGGATAGTTGTTGGACTCCTCCTTGGTCCTTCTTCACTGATGCACAGCAGGTCTGTCAAATGACCTTATTTCCTGTGCTTTTGCATGAAAGAGTGTAACCGATCCTGTGCCTAGTCTGCTTCAGATTCTGTTTTTACTTTGGTTTTCTTTCCCTTTTCATTTTGTCTTTTTTCCCCCTTTGATTGAATAACTTTTGAGCCATTCTCTTTTTGAGATCAAACTCATGACATGAAAACAATTTTTTTCTTAGCTACTTGTCCTGTCTTTACTTGCTAAGTCAGAATATTCTTCCCAAAGGTTTTTGCAAGAATTACCATGTAAAGAGCAGATACTGTGATTTCTAAATCTCATAGGAACAGAATACCTGAGTGTGAGAAGAAAAATGTAACAATGTAGCATCAATGCACTTAAAATTTTTAGAGATAAAGGTGACGTTGGTTATCAGCTAGCTCAACTCCCAAATTTCCAGCTAAGGAAAAAGAGATTCAGGAGAAGTGACTGGTTACATTCACATTGCTAATTATGCTGTCGCCTTTTCCACTAAACCATACTTCTCAGGCATTGCTGTGCTGTTTACCTGCAGAATCTTAAGATTTCCTGAGTTCTGATTTTTGAAAGAGCAATTATAAATAGTTTCTAAAAGCTCCAAATGTGTCCATGCCAGTCAGGAAATGACTCACCTTTTCTTATATTGTTCTGGAGTTCATACTGGCTAAAATTAGCCCAAGAAACGTGGCACAGTTCCCAGTGAGTTGGATGGAACAAAAGATGGTATATAAGGCTCAAGGTATGGTATATAGCTCAAGGCCTCATTACTGTGGGCTCTCTGATAGCAGTAATTGAGGTCTCTGGTCGAGGAACTGGTAGTATTTGCCTTCCATCTTGAAAGAAAGTGACATCTAAAAAGGGTAGGCTGAGTTAAGGAAATGTGAGATCACCAGCTGGAGTTTTTTGCTCTGATTGCTTAAATATCCAGTCTTCCTGCAAAGAATTTTTGTCTATTGCCTACTTAGTGGGCAGTGTTCTGCTCAAAGTTCTCATCTCAGGGGTTTAGTTTATCTTGTCTCCTGTTTTTCTGCTGACTCTTCCTTCTTTAGCAGTCAGTAAGCTCAGTACAGTTACTTGGAATTTTTCTTGTCCTCATGGTTTGTAATTGTGTGTTAGAATCTGAGAATGCTTTACTGGAGATTTCTTAAGGTCGTCTATATTGATTCTTAACCAGAGGCACCGTGTTGCCCAGAGGGACTTCTGAAATGTAAGGGGTTTTTGATAGTCAGTGACTGGGAGATAATACTGAAATTTAATGGCATTGGGCACAGATGCTGAATTTCCTGTGAAGTGTAGGGGGTCCTGCCCCTCCACCATGAAGAGCTGGGCCACCCAAAAGGCTATCTTGCTGCTGTTGACAAACACAGAGCTCTCTTATTCCATAATGGGAAAATGAGGAATCAGATGAAGCTTGCCTTAAGTGACATAAGCAATTAGGTTGAAGCAGAGCCTAGACAGAATGCAGCTTTTGTGTTTTGTCTCCTAGTTTATAGTGCCTTTCACTATTCACGTGGAAGGAAAAAACCTTTGAGACCTACCACAGAGATGAACACTGTTAATTTTTGTTTTTTTTTTTGGCCGTGTTGGGTCTTCGTTTCTGCGTGCAGTCTTTCTCTAGTTGCGGTGAGCGGGGGCTACTCTTCGTTGCAGTGCGCAGGCTTCTTATTGTGGTGGCTTCTCTTGTTGTGGAGTACGGGCTCTAGGCACGCAGGCTTCAGTAGTTGCAGCATGTGGGCTCAGTAGTTGTGGCATGGGGGCCCTAGAGCCCGTGGGCTCTAGCGTGCAAGCTTAGTAGTTGTGGCCCTCGGGCTTAGTTGCTCCGTGGCATGTGGGATCTTCCCAGACCAGGGATTGAACCCGTGTCCCCTGCATTGGCAGGCGGATTCCTAACCACTGCACCACCAGGGAAGTCCACTGTTAAATTTTTTTAAGTGTTCGTGTGTACATATATGTATGTAAACCTCGGGTCTGTCTGAGATAGCAGCAGCTGGTATTTTTAGTGAGTCGGAACCTTTTCTAGCATGTAATTAACGTGTGTGATCTGATTTGACCCAGTGAGAAGTTTGTGGTGTATGTGTAAATCAGCCTTACGCTGACTTTTAGGACTCAACCTGAAAAAATCTGGGAAAAAGATGAGAGTTTTCCCCAGTGGAGTTGCAAGCATTCAGTCTTTGCGACATTGTGACCACATTGTGATTAAGTGAGTCTCATAAAGGGACCACCAAGATAAACAACCTAATACTTCTAGGCCCAATATGGCAGTATATCAGCCTCTTTGTAGACATAAAGGAGAGGGCCTTGAACAATCAAAGGTCGCGGTAAAACAATGTCAGCATTTGTTCGCTGAAACCTGAAGAAACATGTCGTTAAGAAATTTATTAGAATAGGCTTATCCTAACTCGGACATTGAATGCAGTGGTGAAAGGGAACTGGAATCAGAAGAGTTAGGTTCAGGCCAGTTTTATACTTGGGACCTGAAGTCAGCCTCTTCCTTTCTCAGCCTCAGCTTCTTATATGTTGCTCATACATTATTGTTACAAGGGTCAAATGAGAGAATATTTGTAAATGTGTTGTCAACTGTAAAATGCTATATGCATGAAAGGTTTTCTTTTTTTTTCTAGGAAAAGCCAGCCAAAGTCAAAGTGGAATTGACTTCTGGAGTCTCCTCCAAAGGCTCTGTGGTTAAAAGAAATCAGCAGCCTCTCACCTCCGAGCAAAATTCTGCTAAGGAAAACTCTTCCAAACTGACTCTGGAGAACTCAGAAGCTGTAAGCCAGCTCCTAAGTATAGCTCCTCAAAGAGACGTGGGTGAGGAGAATGAGTGGGAGGAAGTGATCATCTCAGATGCCCATGTTTTGGTCAAGGAAACTCCTGGGAATCGTGGTACAGCAGTCATTAAGAAGCCAGTGGTCAAGAGTGGTGTGCAGCGTGAGGTCTCTCTGGGGACAACTGAGAATGACAGTCCTGGACTAGACGTGCCACCACCAGCTGAGGGGACCAGCACCTCCAATTCACTCCCTGCTCCTAAAAAGCCTACAGGGTAACCCAATGTGTTTATTTTTTTCCCCCTATTTTTAAAAACATTTATATATTTATTTATTTATTATTTTTTTGGCTGCGTCAGATCTTAGTTGCGGCACATTGGGATCTTCTGTTGCAGCGTGTGGGCTCTTCGTTGCTGTGAGCTGGCTTCTTTCTAGTTGTGGCGCGTGAGCTCCAGAGCGTGCAGGCTCAGTAGTTGCAGCATGCGAGCTCTCTAGTTGTGGTGCGCAGGCTCCAGAGCACGTGGGCTCTGCAGTTGTGGCATGCGGGCTCTGTAGTTGTGGTGCGTGAGCTTAGTTGCCCTGCGGCATGTGGGAATCTTAGTTCCCTGACCAGGGATCGAACCAGCATCCCCTGCATTGCAAGACGGATTCTTAACCACTGGACCACCAGGGAAGTCCCCCAATGTGTTTATATATTACAGCATTGTGTTTAGAACAGCAGCTTGCGTAGTGCCCTGTGTTTATTTTGTCCCATATCCTTACAGCATTCCTGAGAGAGATAGCAGAGCCCAATTCATGGTTTGTATTTTAGAGATACAGAAGCTGAGGCCTAGAGACATTTATTTGCCTGTCCTCCTACACTCTGCTGTCTATTCACTGCTGTCCCGTCCCTTATACATCTCTTCTTGTCAGTCTCCCTAAAGCAGTTATTACAGAGTCTTGTTGGTACAGGCTGTGGGCAATGTTACAAACCTAGTATCCAATTCTGGATATTGCATTTGAAAAGAGAAGCCTTATTAGGGCATCTTTATATAATAAAGATTCCTGTCCTGGTGGTCAGAGAACTAAATTCTGGTTGTGACTCTGTCCAGGGCTTCTGTTTGACCGTTGGCATAGTCACTTCATACCCATTTTCCCCTCTGAAAAATCTTGAGTTGGGTGTTATAAAAAAGAATCGTATCCTCAATGGCTGACCACACAGCCTGAAAAAGGTTGTGTGTAAAGCTTGCAGCCCAGTGCCTTGCAGATAGGAGAGGTCTGTAAGTGTGGGCTGTTTTTCCTCCCTTCCTTGAAGGCTTTCTCACCTTAGAGGCTTGACTGAATTCTCCATGTATGTAGCTCCTTTACAGAGGCAGCTATGGTCTTAAAATGGAAGGCTCTTTTTTGTTTATATCATTGGTTCTCAAAGGGGAGCAGTACCCCAGGGGACATTGTGGCAATGTTTGGAGACATGTTTGGTTGATACCACTGGGGAGGGAGTGCTACTGTCATCAAGTGGGTAGAGGCCACAGGATGCTGCTAAACATCCTACAATGCACAGGACAGCCTCTTGCAACAGAGAATTATTTGGCCCAAAATGTTAGTAGTGCCAAGGTTTAGAAATTCTGGTTTATATTATTACGAGTAAAAAAACTTTTATTGTTGAATAGAAAATATATTCACATAGTTCAGACTGAAAAAGTGTAAGGAATATATACTGAAACAAATCTCCTTTCAGTCCCGTCCTTGGGTGCTCCATTCCCATTTCCCAGAGACAATATTCCCAACTTTCTGTGTTTGGGGGGATAATTTTAAGTATATGCAAACAAATAGGAGTGTATGTGTGTTTATAATTAATATCGTTAAATTTTAGAAGTCAAGATGTCGAAGTATGTATGTCACGCTACCATTTGTGTAAAGAAAGGTAGGGAAAAAATACATGTGTGTACACACACATATATATATACATGTACATAGTTGACTTGAATAGACATGGACTTGAACTGCGTGGGTCCACTTACACGTGGATTTTTTTCAGTATGTATGTACTACAGTACTACATGGTGTGCAGTTGGTTGAATCTGCCAGATGTGGAACCCTGGATATGGAGGGCTGTGAAGTTATCAGTGGACTTTTGACTCTGTGGGGGTCAGTGCCCCTAATACGTGCTGTTCAAGGTCAGCTGTGTGTGTGCGTGTGTGTGTGATATATATTTTTCCCCCCACCTTTCTTTTTTTTTTTTTTTTGCAGTACATGGGCCTCTCCCATTGCGGAGCACAGGCTCCAGACGCGCAGGCTCAGCGGCCATGGGTCACAGGCCCAGCCGCTCCGCGGCATGTAGGATCTTCCCAGACCGGGGCATGAACCGGCGTCCCCCGCATCGGCAGGCAGACTCCCAACCACTGCGCCACCAGGGAAGCCCCCCCCACCTTTCTTTACACAAATGGTAGCATAACATACATACTTTGACATCTTGTCTTTTAAAATTTAACAGTATACTTTGAGATGGTTCCGTGTCCTTAGAGAATGAAGCTGTGCACTTTGGGGCAGGTGAAGCACTTTAGCAAATGTGTATTGAGGCCTTCTATGGGCAGACTTTATGCTCAACACTGGAGCTACAAAGATGAAGAAAACATGAACCTTGTTCCCCAGGGTCTCTCAGCCGCCCTCATGTGGGAGACTGATACACTTTAAATACTTGGGCTGATTAGAGGCAGATTAGATGTTATAACTACAGTAGCTATTGATATCCCTCACTGTAGGCACTGTTTTGCACTTTTTTATCTTTATAATGACCCCATGAAGTACATGTAATTGCATATTACAAACGAGGTAAACAGAAGAGTAAGATTTCTTGCCCAGGGTTACACAGCTATTTAATGGTTTAATTAATGTCTAAAGCCTGACGGTTTAACCAGGACATTATTCTAATAAAGTGATATCTGAAGATTGCACTTCGGTTTTCTTCCTCCTGGTCTGGAATTTCTAGGAGAGCTCCCTTCTTGTTTTTTTTCAGAATTGACCTGCTTATTCCTGTGCCCAGAGCCCCAGAGCTTAAAGGCAGAGCACGGGGCAAGCCCTCGTTACTGGCTGCAGCAAGACCCATGAGAGCAATTCTTCCAGCCCCAGCTAACGTGGGTCGAGGCAGCAGCATGGGACTGCCCAGGGCCAGGCAGGCCTTTCCCCTGAGTGGTAAGGTGTGGGACAGACTCGGGAGGAGGGACTCTCTAAAGGGAAGGGGACAGGAGTGGGGGTTGAGCATGGAGATGAGAGACTTAGGGAGACTCTGAATGCACTTAAGTCACCAGTCTGGCTCCTGGTTGTTTCAGATAAGACTCCCTCTGTGAGGACTTGTGGCCTGAAGCCAAGCACGCTGAAGCAGCTGGGCCAGCCCATCCAACAGCCATCTAGCACTGGTGAGGTGAAGGTAAGACCCTTTCCGCAGAGGGGGAGCCATCTGTTGGGGGGGCGGCTGACAGCTCCGAGAACAGGACTTCCATTGAGTGTCTCAAAGCCATAGGCAAAAAGCCTATTCTTAACACTGGTAGAACTGTGGGAGGAGGGTTAGCATGAATGAGTTATCTGTTTTTTAATTAGTTTCTTTTTCTGGTTATAAAAATGAATGCATGTTTTAAAATTTTTATTTAGAAATAATTAAAACAAGAAAACTTGCAAGAGTAAAAGTAGTACAAAGAGCACCCATGTACTCTTTACCTAGTTACCTATTGTTAACATATTAGCCCATTTTGCATTATCATTTGTGCTCATTTGTCTTCCCCATTGTGTGTGTGTGTGTATATATGTATGTTTAAAATACACATAATTTAAAGGTAACATGGCCTTTTACTCTTTAATGCTTCAGTGTGTATTTCCTAAGACTAGAGATATTCTGTTACTGAAACATTGATACTTTATCATTTGTATTCCAGTTTCGTCGGTTTTACCCAGTTGTGTCCTTTATAGCATTTTCTACATTAGAACAGGATCCGATCTAGGCTTATATGCTGCATTTAGTTGTCATGTCTTTTTAGAAAAAATGAATGCATGGTTGTTATAGAAAATAAAGAAAATTCAGGTAAGGCAGAAAGAAAATAAGTCTCTTCTGATCCTGCCACCCAGAAATAACTGTTATTGATGGTCTGGTGTGCGCTCATTCAGCCAAGTTCTTTCCTGCATTAGTCTGTGTTTATCTTTTAAATGTAATTTTTTAAACCTAAAAGCATGGCTCTTTCTCCATGTACTGGTTTGTAACCAGTACAGTTCATTCCATTTAATGATAGAGCTATTAAAGATTTCTCAGGTGTCAAAATTGCATGTGTTCAAGTATATTTATTATTAGATTTTTTTTTTAAGTTGTTTCGCCATTTGTGACTTGAATATGATCAAAGATCCCTAAATCAGCACTTTTGAGAGCATGGCCGTCAGTAACAAACACATTTCTACATCACAGCCCGGTAAATATATACATATATATACACATGAAAAGTTTAATGAAGCTATGCCCTTATTTTATGCAGTCATTTTTCCATTTCTTTTTCCAAAATGCTGGTTTCAGCCCATTAAGTTAATTTCACAATCCCTCAGTTTGAAATTGAAAACCCTGACATGGACCAAATTGGAATAGGAGTATCAAGTCTGCCATCTCCCTTGCCATGTGCTCTCTGTCAGGGAACTGCTTTTGTTTGATAGTTCTAAATTTGCCTCAACAAGGCTATCAGCCAGCTTCTACTTTGAAGGTTGATCTGTTTTCACCCAAATGTGGTGTCACCACTGGGTGCATGTGTGATCTTGGGGAATAGAAGGACGGTAATCGAGTCTGCTTCAGCTGCTTCCTAGATTTCCAGCCCTTAGATTCCCTTCATGTGTGTAAATTCCCAGTCTTCTGTGTAGTTTCCTTTTAATTGGCAAATTGGGTATTTGTTAAAAAGCCATAAACCCTTTTACTAGTCTTAAACCCGTTAAGTTACATGAAATCTTATGTTCTGAAAATTAACTTAAATTCATTATTACAGAATAATTATTTTTAATTTAGAATGCTTTCTTCATCTTTTCTTTTTTACATTCCATATAGAACATTTGAAAATTTTTATAGATAGTGGTAAAATGGAAAACAACCATGATCTTTCCCTCAACCTGTGACACTTCAGTGAATAATCTTTCAAACTTCTTGTTTTTTTTTTTTTTTTTGGCCGTGCCATGCAGGTTGCAGGTTGCAGGATCTTAGTTCCCTGGCCAGGGATTGAACCCAGACCCCCAGCAGTGGAAGTGTGGCGTCCTAACCACTGGACCACCAGGGAATTCCCCAGACTTCTTTATGTCAGCATAATTCAACCACATAGTTGTGTACAGAGCTATTACATTGTAAATCAGACTCATAGTGTTTCTGATATGCAGTGTTAGAAGCTGTGCAAAAGAGTGTGGGAACCCCTGGAGTTGAAAGTGACACTCAACCTTTGGTGGGCTGGTGACTGCTGACTAGCATTCCAGAGGGCTCATTTGGAGCGTAGCTCTACAAATGCCTGGGCAACTGTTTCCTCAAGCTGTTTCAGGACACAGGACCTCAGGAGTTTGACTGAGGTTCAGAAGCACTAAAATAATTTGTTTTGATCTACAGCTACCAAATGGCCCAGCCAACAGGACATCTCAGGTGAAAGTTGTAGAGGTCAAGCCTGATATGTTTCCTCCATATAAGTATAGCTGCACCGTCACACTGGTAAGTGCAGACAGGTGATGGGTTGACATAGAGGTGGTTTGATTGTGTGGTTGAGAGTGAGTAGGAGTCTGAGGTGGGTGGGGAGTGGTACTTGGGAGTGAGAGTAGGGTGAGGGCTAGATCATAGATTCTGAAGATCCTGTCAGTGGTACAGATGATAGCTACTGGGTGAATCATCTAGGTTTGCTCTTTTTCCCAGATGAGATCCATGAAGTGTAGGCCAGCTGAGACCAGGATACTTCTTTTGAGAGTAGCTGGAGATGAGAATCCAGTCTAGCTTCAACATTCAGTCTTTGGACCTTTGGACCTTTTAGCCTCAAAAGTGTGGTCTACATATAAGTTCGAGAAATGTATTTTTTTCCTCCCCAAAACAGAGTCACATTCAGTACTAGTATCTGAAAGGGTTTGAGAAGTGCTTTAGTGAAGCAACTTTTGTTTAGCCTGGTGTTCCTCACCAAGGTTTTCCCTCCCCCACTTTTATTTTTAACATAACACATGTTAACATCCCAATAAATGAATGTGTGACTCTGGGGTCGTCCTTTTGCAGGGTAAGCAGCCTGGAGCAGTGGAGTAAACACTGGGTGTCGAAAGACCTAGTCCAAAAGTGGTTCTGGCTCTGCTGCTAGCATGGCATCTAACCTTGAGCAAGGCTCTTTCCTTCTCTGGTCCTCAGTTTTCAGTCTGTAAAATACTCTGTTGGTTTAGAAAGCATGTTAGGGCTTCTCTTGCTCAACGTTCTCTAGTTTTGTTGATCCTTAAGGTACCAATCAGCCAGGTATCATTTGGCAGTTTCCCTGGATGAGTAAGATACACAGATCTTGAGAAAGCAGCTAGATTTTTAAAAATTCAGAAACTTTATTGAGCACCTGCTCTGTGCCATGCCCTGTGCTAGGATTCAGTAGCAACAAGACAGCGCATAGTATGGTGGGTCAGTGCCTCATCTGGCCTGATCCTTGGGGAGAGTGTCTCTCTTATCCTAGAGAGCTGCTCAGGCTTCTTCTTCTAAAGACCTAATTACTACCTTCTCCATGCCATCCATCCCTTCACTATCTCTTCCGTTTGGCTATGAGAGGCCACTAGGGATACCATCTGGTGGGAACTGCCCAGGACCTTCTCTTCGGCTAATTAGACTGTAGCTTGTCGTAGGAGTCTAGGTGCCAGAGGTTTGAGCTTAAATAGTCCAGAAGTCACAATTTATCTTCATTGGAGCTTGAAATCTTCGGTTCACCACAGTCTCTGGCACTCTGTTAGAACAGGCCTGTTTCACTCTGCTGATTGCCTGGACCCTGAGGGCAGTTGAATTTCTGACCTTTGAGATTCAACTCACTTGTTTCACAGATAGGGAAGGACTTGCCACAATTATTTAGGCTGTATTAAGACTGAAAGGGGATAGCTGCAGAAACAGTGTCTTGCTTCAAGGCTCTTGGAGAGTTCGTCTAAATCTGGTTTTGTGATTGCCCTCTCTGTTTTACCCACAGCAGGTCATCCTGATTCTCGGCTCTGCCCAGGTGTAAGTTGACTTGTAGAATTGAACTGCAGTCTTACTTTTTTAGGATTTGGGCCTGGCTACATCAAGAGGTCGGGGAAAGTGCAAGAATCCCTCTTGTAGCTATGTCTACACCAATCGGCATAAACCGCGGATTTGTCCCAGCTGTGGTTTTAACCTTGCCAAAGACCGGACTGAGAAAACCACCAAGGTTCTCGTGAGTTCCTTCCCCAAACACACCCCACAGCCTTGGATTGGGCTCTGTTAGCAGACCAGCTTTAGGAGAAATAAAAGGATTTCTTAGTACACAGTAGTAGTTAGCACCCGAACTGGAACCAAGTTACAGGTTCTGAACCTGGGCAAGTGCCTTCTTTCTGGGCTTCCTTGTCCTCTTTGCCAAGCTGTGGGGGCTGACCAGATACCTTGATCTCTGTGAACCTTCTAGCTCAGTGGACCAAAAGTTCATTCACGGGGGTGCCGGGGGGAAGCCAACATGGGCCTTAAAGAGGATTCTGAAGAAGAGAGGGGTGGAAGGGTTACATCCTTTCAGCTCTGAGGCTGGTGAAGGGCCTGTAAATAGAATTTTGATAAATACAGAGTGCCAACCCCAGGACATTGTAGATGAGATTACTGCTTCTCAGGTTTCTTGCAGAGCATTTGGCCAACCACAAAGCTTTACTTCTAGCAGTGTGGCAGGCCTCCTTCCTGAAGTTGGGCCAAACTGTTTGGATAGTAAACACATTCCACTTGGCTTCTTAGGGCTTGTTTTTTTTGTTGTTGTTTGTTGGTTTATTAGAACCAGGGAAAATAGGCAGTTTCAGAGGGCCTCTGAATTTCCACATGTGAATTTTTTTAAGTGAACAGAAAGATGTAGTACCTAAGGCAGGGAATAGAATGACTAGGATGAGGCTAAGAAGAGAGATCTCATTCATCCACTTTGCAGGGAAAGAGGATGGCACGCGGAACAACAGGTCAGGATCCAAGATGGAGCCTGGTTACTCCAGATCTCAGCTGTACCTCACAAGATGTGCAGGATGTGGGTGGAAGGGGAAGGCATGCCATATACTCAGGGACTAGTATGAGCAGAAGTGAAGAGGTAGGGAGTCTAGTGTTCGTTCCGTTGGGTTAGAGGAGAGAGTATGTGGGGAGGATTATGGAAAACAAGTCTTGAAAGGCATATTGGGGCCATATCATGGACGATCTTTAATGCTAAGACCTGGCAGTTTATTTTTTAGGCAGTGGGGTCACACTGAATGTTCTTGAGTCAGGGAGAGACCCAGAAGGTTATGTCAGGAGGTCAGGGAGTTTGGGAGTGGACAGGACTGAGGGGGGTGGGGACTGCCTCTAGCTAAGTTTTCTGTGCATATGGAGGGGAGGGGCTTTCTGGCAGATGAATCTCACCCCCTTGATCTTCAGGTCTGTGCTTGAGATGGTGTTCTGAGGTTATCATCTTTGTGAGAAAGGGAAGTGGAACTAAAGTAAAGGAAAAAAACACTGAGACTAGGAATTGAGAGACCTGCCTGGGAGTGACCCTAAGCTGCTCGCTTTCCCTCTCCTGAATTTTTGTTTCCCCGTCAGTAAAACAAGGCAGGCAAGGTGGATTAGATCTGGGCATTTTATTCTCAGGGCCATGAGCCCTAGAGAACACTCAGAATTGAGCTTAAAGGAGTCTGTAAACCCTTGAAATTGCATGTAAAATGGTTCCATACCTTCCATCATATTCTGTTGTCCCACACGGTGCCCTCTGCTGGCAGTGAGCTTTCCTTTTGGCTTCTCCATGTGTTTAATGTGCTCCGCTTCACGTTAAAAGCATCGACCACACCCTGTCTTTTTTTCTTCCTTCAAGAAAGTGCATGTTATTTAATAAATAGGGATGATTGTAGTGTAATATAAAGAAAACTGATTTAGATCTACAACTTACACCCCAAATGAACTCCATGTCAATTATTTGGTTATAGAAATGCAAAAAGAAAAAAAAAAAAAGTAAAGCATTAGTTACAAAAAATAAAGTTATGCTACCGTTCCCAGAATTTAAATAAAGTATGAAGAAACATTATAACATTGTATTACTCAGACATCCTTTGTTTGTTTAAACTATTTCCTTAAGTCAGTTTCCCAGAGTAAAACTGTTGGTGCACACACACACAACACACATTTTCGTGGTTCTTGATAGGTGTTGAGAATCAAATTCAGAGCACATGTTTTTGACAAATATGAGAATACATATTTCTAGACAGAATTAAACAAAATATCTGAACTAAAGCCCATCTAGAACATCATACATTCTGTAATTACAGCAGATGAAATTAGAAATAACCTGTGTCCACCATTGAAATAAAATAAATTATAACATATATTTATAACTAAATATTAAGATGTTGCATAAAAAGATAAATATAAAGATTAGTCTGCAAAATGGAAATGGTTTATGATCTAATAAGTGAAAAAATTTAGATGGTATGGGTAGTTTGATTAGAACTCTGTAGAAATGTGGATATAAAGGTTCTAAGGAAGCATAGAGAAATAGAAAATATTGACCACACCCTGTCTTGACTCTCTGTTAGCTCCCTGTGAGACCGAGATTACTTGTAGGACAGGTGTGTCTGTTACCCCCATACTACTACTTTTTTTTTTTTTTTTTTTTGTGGTACGTGGGCCTCTCACTGTTGGGGCCTCTCCTGTTGCGGAGCACAGGCTCCGGACGCGCAGGCTCAGCGGCCATGGCTCACGGGCCCAGCCGCTCTGCGGCATGTGGGATCTTCCCGGACCGGGGCACGAACCTGTGTCCCCTGCATCTGCCGGCGGACTCTCAACCACTGCGCCACCAGGGAAGCCCCGATACTACTACTTTTTATTTCCCCCACTGGCCGCGTGGTTTGTGGGATCTTAGTTCCCAAACCAGGGATTGAACCTGGGCCCTCAGCTGTGAGAGCGAGGAGCCCTAACCACTGGACCACCCAGGGAATTCCCAGCTCCCATACTTCTAATGCTGGAGCTTACATATATAATGTGTCAGTCCATGATTATGGAATGGAATTGAGTTCTGTGTAGGTAGATGGCTCTGAACATTACTTTTTCCTGTTTCGTTGTAGCTGTTGATGTGACTTACAGTGTGAAAATGGATGTTGGTCTCTAGATCTGGAATGATGAGGTGACTTAACTTTCCAGGTTAGACAGGAGTTATCTAGGCACCTTTTGCCAATTGGTTTCAAATCCCACTCTTATTATATTCTTCTATCTTGGGCTAACTGGTAGCTGCTTACCACCATGACCCTCATCTTCAGACATTCCCTCACCTTCTAATTCTCTAAATTTTGGAGAAGCAAAATATAATTTTTGTTTTCCACAAAATAAAACACTGGTCAGAAACTCAAGGTCCTTTGTGTACCTTCTCTTTGGAGTCCTCTGGTGACCATACATTTCCTGTGCAGTTTGTTGCCAGTGGCTGTAATTAAGACCACAACATCTCTGGGCTGGAATGATCTTCATTCCTTTCCATCTTTCATCTGTGGCTCAGAGCCAAAGGATAGTACGCTTTCCAACCGATCTTCCAGCCCATGATTCAACATAGTCCTGACTGGGAACACACAGCCTCCTGGGGCAACTCATTCTAGTGTCACTCAGCTCTTCTACAGCCATTCATTCATTCTTTCTTTCAGCAAGCATGTATTGAATGTCTATTATTGGTCAGGCTTTGGGGGCTACAAAGATGAATAAGACATGGCCACTTCCCTCTAGGAGCTTACAGTCTAGTTCGGGGGAAAGATAGGTAACCAAACTTACAGATAGTGAGACGAGTTGTCGTAGTTATACTGAGTAATAAGTTGTTACTAAGCAGTTAACTTCTATAAAACAAAATAATGTGTCTAGCAAATATGAATTAGCATCTTTTGTGTGCTCTCATGGTGGTATTGGGAATCAGTAAATAAGCAGGGCAGTGGACTGGTTTACCAACTGTGAGAAAATGAAATCTGCAATAAAGGAGTGGACTCTGGGAGCAAGAAGGAGGGCTTGATTTCACACTGCATTTGCACAAGGGATCAGGGAGGGACCTCCATTGAAAAGGGACCTGCCTCAGAAGGACCTGTTTCAGTGAGTGTTTCAGAACCTTGTTTCCTGGAAGCCTCTGACTGGTGTATAAAGTTCCCTTGTACCAAGAAGCCACACACTATTAAAGATAAATGCTTTAAGCTGTATAGGTACTTGTTTATAAATCATAATTACCATTCATAGAATTTTTGTTGCAATACTATCTCATTTACTGTACAACAACTCTAGGAGATTATTAGTATTTTGATCCTTCATTTCGTAGGTGAGGAAATTGAGGCTCAGAAAGATTAAGTAAATTGCTGTGGGTCACCCATATATATAGCTGTTCAGTGGCCTAACCAGAATTGAACCCCTGGACTGTTATCCTCCAAACCCAATACCCGGTGAATGGGAGCTGACTCTTGAAACCATTACCAAGAGGTGCGTATAATCCTCTCGTTCTACTGGTAGAGAAACAGCGCTAGAGAGAGAAAACACTTGCCGTGAGTCACACAGTGAGTTATTAGCTGAGTTGGTTAGGAACCTGGGTTTCCCAGCTCTCAGTCATGGGCCCATCTCTCTGCCACTCATGGTTTTGGCCTCATGCTGGCTTTTTATGCCCTGGGCGCTTAGTGATCAATCCACTCTCTTCAGGAGGCGAGCTCACCACTCTCGGATGTGCTGAGCGCCACAGAGCCCCTGAGCGCAGCCCAGAGGGAGATCCAGCGCCAGTCAACGCTGCAGCTGCTGCGCAAAGTCCTGCAGATTCCTGAGAACGAGTCAGAGCTGGCTGAGGTCTTCGCCTTGATTCATGAACTCAATAGCTCTCGACTCGTCCTGTCCAACGTGAGTGAGGAGACAGTCACCATCGAGCAGACTTCTTGGTCGAATTATTATGAGTCTCCATCCACGCAGTGCCTTCTCTGTAGCAGCCCATTGTTCAAAGGGGGACAAAAGTAAGCACCTCTTTCAGATTTACCCTTCCCGAGCTGCCCCATCTTACATGGCCTGTACTGCCCCTTCAAATACCTTTAAGGCTATAACCTTTGAAGATGTTCTTCTCAGCTTTTCTTAAGGTTTCCTTTACTTTTCCAATTGTCAGAAATAAAATAATAATGATAATACTGATTATCCATCATTTCTATTGAAATGTTACTATCACCAACTTAGGATTTAGTTTACTTCTGGACTGCCTGGCATAATGCTTGGATTTGGGAATTCATTGGGGTTGGTTAAATTGGGTTATAAGTTCAGAATTATATTAACTTGAGGGGTGATTCTATAGGCCAGTCCAGGGAAGTGGGAACACCCACCTAGAAAATCCTTGGAACGCAAGGTCCAACACCTTCATTTGCCTACTATATTTAAAGTCTTGAGGATTTTTGCCATTGATCATTGAGCCCAGGAACTGCAGTAAGTTGATTTCCCTTCTGTTTTTTTGTTGATGTTCTTGGTACTAGCTCCCTGGCCGGGCCCCAGGAGTGCTGGCTGCTGACAGCCAGCTGGCTGCAGGTGGTGACTGCCCAGGTGAAGATGTGTCTGAATCCCCATTGTTTGGCCCTGCACAGCTTCATGGACATCTATACAGGTGGGTGCCAGCCTTTTTTCCCTCAGAGGGCATGTTTGAGAACAGCCTCTGTGGGTCAGACCTCTAGTCCTTTGAGACTGGATCTTCTCTCAGATAGGGCTTCTGAGGAAGAGGGTGGTTTTTCCTCCTGGATATCTCAGCCCCAGAAGATTCCGTTTATCTCAGAAGTGTTAGGACTCTCTTATCAGTGCTCTTTAAACAAAGTTAATTGTAAAATAACAGATCTTCGTTGTGGAAAAAACAAAATGCTGACGAGTAAAAAGAAACTAAAAATCACTAGTAATCCTACTGCCATGAGATGAACACTTAATATTGTGCTCTGTAGTCTTTCAGATGTGTTATTCATCCCTGCAGAATAAAAGAAGATATAGGATTTATAGATCTATAGTTTTTCTTTGAACAAAAGTGGGGCTGTGCTGGATGTTGTTTTGGAGTGTTCTTTTTAAATACAGTGATGTATCATGGACATCTTCCTATGCCAGCAAGTGGAGAAATACATGACCATTTTTAAGGAGTGTGTGATGTTGCATTTTATAGTCCTCTTAATAATTAAGTCTTTTGTACAGCCTTAATTATTTCCTTTGGGCAAATGCCCAAAAGTGGAATTGCTGCATATTCACCCTTTCCTTCCATTCATTCATCAGCATCATTCATTGAACACTGACCATGTACCAACCACTCTGAAAATTTGAATCTTGGGTTTTATATGTAGAATGGAGTGCTGAAGATTAAAGAGTATTTATTATCCTCCTTGTCTTCAGAACCTTATGGTGCCTTATGTAGAATGGAGTGCTGAAGATTAAAGAGTATTTATTATTCTCCTTGTCTTCAGAACCTTATGGTGCCTTATTTTGAATTCATGCTTTTATTGTCTTGTTTTGCCAGATTGAGTTTGTACTACTTTATGCTCTTGTCAGCAGTTAATGAGAATGCCATTTCCCTGTAGTCTGTCTCAGCCTGTAATACCTAGGGTTTATATATATATTTTTTAATTTTAACTTTAAATTTACATGCAGTAAAATTTGCTTTGCTGTTGTGCAGTTCTGTGAGTTCTGACAAATGCACTGAGTTGTGTAACTCCCACCACAATCAGTATATAGAACAGTTCCATCACCTCACAACATTCTTTTTCTGTCCCTTTGTAATCAAAACCACCCCTCACCCCTAACCTCTAGCAACCATTTGATGTTTTCTTCATTCCGTATAGTTCTATCTTTCCAGAGCATCATACAAATCTATAGTACCATTTTGAGGTTGGCTTCTTTCACTAAGTGTAATGCCTTTGAAATTCATCCATATTGTTCTTTGTATCAGTAGATTGTTCCTTTTTATTGTTGAGTAGCTTTCCATTGTGTGGAGCACCACACTTGATTTATCTGTTCACTCCTTGAAGGACGTTTGGGATTTTACCAGTTTTTGGCAGTTATGAATAGAGTTGCTGTAAACATTCATGTATAGGCTTTTTTTTATTATTGGAGGACAGTTGCTTTACAATGTTGTGTTAGTTTCTACTATACAGCAAAGTGAATCAGCTATACGTATACATATATCCCCTCCTTTTTGGATTTCCTTCCCATTTAGGTCACCACAGAGCACTGAGTAGAGTTCCTTGTGCTATACAGTAGGTTCTCGTTAGTTATCTCTTTTATACATAGTATCAATAGTGTATATATGGCAATCCCAATCTCCCAATTCATTCCACACACACCCCCCTTTCCTCTTTGGTATCCGTATGTTTGTTCTCTACATCTGTTCATGTATAGGCTTTTGTGTAAACAAAAATTTTCATTTCTTTTGGGTAAATACCCTAGGAGTCAGATTGCTGTGCCATGTGATAAGTGTATATTTAATTTTATAAGAAATCGCCAAACCGTTTTCCTAAATGTTGCTGCCATTTTTCATTCCCTCTAACAATGGGTGAGAGTTCCAGTTTGCCTCACTTGTCAGCACTTGGTAATGTCTAGTTTTTTGTGTGTGTTTTAGCCATTCTAATAGGTGTGTGTAGTAGTAACTCATTGTGGTTTCAGTTTCTATTTCCTCAATGACTAATGATGTTGAGCATCTTTTCATGGGCTTATTTGCCATCTGTATTTCTTTGGTGAAGTACCTGTTCCATCTTTGGCCCATTGAACTGGGTTGTTTTCTTGCTGTTGAGTTTTAAATGTTCTTTATATAGTCTGGATACAGGTCCTTTGTCAGATAAGTGATTTGCAGATACTTTATACTTTATTATGGTCTGTGGCTTGTATTCTCATTCTCTTAACACAATCTCCCACAGAGCGAAAGTTCTTAATTAAGGACCAATTCATCATTTTTTTCTTTTAGAGATTGTTTTTGATGTTATTGCTAAGATGTCTTTACCTAGGTGGAGGTCATAAGTATTTTTCCTATGTTTTCTGCTAAAAATTTTATAATTTATCGTTTACATTTAAGTCTATGATCCATTTTTAATTGATTTTTATATAAAGTATGAGGCCCAGATTGAAGGTTTTTTTCTCCATTTGGACATCCATTTCTTTCACCATTTGTTGAAAAGTAGTCCTTTCTCCTTTGAATTGCCTTTGCTCCTTTATTGGAAATCGATTGACCATGTATGTGTGGGTCTATTTCTGCACCCTGTTCTATTGGTTTATGCTGTCTATCCTTTAGCAAATACCGCACGTTGTCTTGATTACTGCAGCTTTGTAGTAAGTCTTATAGTCAGGTAGTGTGAATCCTCCAACCTTGTTTTTCCTGAATTGTTTTAACTGTTTAGTTTCTTGCATTCCCATATAAATTTTAGAATCAGCTTGTTAGTGTCTACAGAATCCTGCTAGAATTTTTTTTTTTTTTTTTTGCTGTACGCGGGCCTCTCACTGTTGTGGCCTCTCCCGTTGCGGAGCACAGGCTCCGGACGCGCAGGCTCAGCGGCCACGGCTCACGGGCCCAGCTGCTCCGCGGCACGTGGGATCCTCCCAGACCGGGGCATGAACCCGCGTCCCCCACATCGGCAGGCGGACTCTCAACCACTGCGCCACCAGGGAAGCCCCCCTGCTAGAATTTTAATTGGGATTGTGTTAAATCTGTATATCGGTTTGGGGATGTTTGACATGCTTAAAGATACTGAGTCTTCCAATCCGTGAACGTGGTCTGTCTCTCCATTTTATTACATTTTCTTTTGTTTTTCTCATCAGTGTTTTGTTGTTTTCAGCATATAGTTCCGGTACATATTTTGTTAGCTTATACTAAATGACATGGTTCAATTTCTAACTGTTCAGTGCTAGTATAGAAATACAATTGGGTTTTGTCTATTGATTTTATTCAGTGACCTTGCAAAACTCACTTATTAACTTTAGGAACTTTTTGTAGATTAGTATTATAATTTTTTACATTTTGTCAATTTGATAGGTAAAAACTGAAATATCATTTTTTTTAAATTTATTTTGTATTGAAGTATAGTTGATTTACAATGTTGTGTTAATTTCTGCTGTACAGCAGAGTGACTCAGTTATATACATATATACATCCTTTTAAAATATTCTTTTCCATTATGGTTTATCCCAGGATATTGAATATAGTTCCCTGCGCTATACAGTAGGACCTTGTTGCTTATCCAGTCTATATGTAATATGTACTAACCCCAACTCCCAGTCCATCCCTCCCCTACCTCTCTTCCCCCTTGGCAACCACAAATCTGTTCTCTGTGTCCGAGTCTGTTTCTGTTTCATAGATAGGTTCATTTGTGCCCTATTTTAGATTCCACATATAAGTGATATCGTACGGTATTTGTCTTTCTCTTTCGGACTTACTTCACTTGGTATGGTAATCTCTAGTTGTATTCATGTTGCTGCATGTGCCATTATTTTTTTATGGCTGAGTAGTGTATTGTGTATGTGGGATCTTCCCAGACTGGGGCACGGACCCGTGTCCCCTGCATCGGCAGGCGGACTCTCAACCACTGCGCCACCAGGGAAGCCCACGTGTATCCTTTTGAACTACGTCTTTTTCCAGATATATGCCCAGGCGTGGGATCATATGGTAATATCTTTTTAGTTTTCCATACTCTTTTCCATAGTGGCTGCACTAACTTGCATTCCCACCAACAGTGAAGGAGGGTTCCCTTTTCTCCACACCCTCTCCAGCATTTATTGTGTATAGACTTTTTAATGATGGCCATTCTGACTGGTGTGAGTTGGTGGTACCTCACTGTAGTTTTGATTTGCATTTCTCTAATAATTAGTGATGTTGAACATCATTTCATGTGCCTATTGACCATCTATCTGTCTTCTTTGGATAAATGTCTATTTAGGTCTTCTAGCCATTTTTTGATTTGGCTGTTTGGTTTTTTTCTTTGGTTGTTGTTGAGTTGTATGAACTGTTTGTATATTTTGGAAGTTAAGCCCTTGCTGGTCACATTGTTCGCAAATATTTTTTCCCATTCCATAAGTTGTCTTTTCGTTTTGTTTATGGTTTCCTTTGCTGTGCAAAAGCTTGTAAATTTGATTAGGTCCCATTTGTTTATTTTTTTATTTTTTGCGGTACGCGGGCCTCTCACTGTTGTGTCCTCTCTCGTTGCGGAGCACAGGCTCCAGACGCGCAGGCTCAGCGGCCATGGCTCACGGGCCCAGCTGCTCCACGGCATGTGGGATCCTCCTGGACCGGGGCACGAACCCGTGTCCCCTGCATCGGCAGGCGGACTCCCATTTGTTTATTTTTGTTTTTATTTTATTTTCTGTTGCCTTGGGAGACCTAAGAAAATAGTGGTACAGTTTCTATCAGAGAATGTTTTGCCTACAGTCTCTTCTAGGAATTTTATGGGGTCTTGTCTTATATTTAAGTCTTTAAGCCATTTTGAGTTTATTTTTGTGCATGGTGTGAGGGTGTGTTCTAACTTCATTGATTTACAGGCAGCTGTCCAACTTACCCAGCACCACTTGATGAAGATACTTCCTTTTTCCCATTGTATATTCTTGCCTCCTTTGTTGAAGATTAATTGGCCATGGGGGTGTGGGTTTATTTCTGGGCTCTCTGTTCTGTTCCGTTGATCTGTTTGTTTTTGTGCCAGTACCACACTGTTTTGATTACTGTAGCTTTGAAGTATTGTCTGAAGTCTGGAAGGGTTATGCCTCCTGATTTGTTCCTTTTCCTCAGGATTGCTTTAGCAATTCTGGGTCTTTTGTGATTCCATATAAATTTTAGGATTATTTGTTATCGTTCTGTGAAAAATGTCCTGGGTAATTTGATAGGGATCCCATTAAATCTGTAGATTGCTTTGGGTAGTTGCCATTTTAACAATATTAATTCTTCCAGTCCAAGAGCATGGGATATCTTTCCATTTCTTTGAATCATCTTCAGTTTCCTTTATTAATGTTTTTTAATTCTCAGCATATAAGTCTTTCACTTCCTTGGTCAGGTTTATTCCTAAGTTTTGTATTTTGGGTTTTTTGGGGGTGTGATTTTAAAAGGTATTGTTTTTTTCACATTCCCTTTCTGCTATTTCATTGTTGTAAAGAAATGCAATCTCTTTCTGTATGTTAATCTTGTATCCTGCTGCCTTGCTAAATTCATTTATCAGTTCTGTTAGTTTCTGTGTGGAGTCTCCAGCGTTTTCTATGTATAGCATCATGTCATGTGCATATAGTGACAGTTTTACCTCTTCCCTTCCAATTTGTTTACCTTTTATTTTCTTTTTCTTGTCTGATTGCTGTAGCTAGGACTTCCAATACTATGTTGAATAGAAGTGGTGAGAGTGGACATCCTTGTCTTATTCCAGATTTTAGCAGGAAGGCTTGTCATAAATAGCTTTTATTATGTTGAGATATGTTCCCTCTATGCCCATTTTGGTAAGAGTTTTTATCATGAATGGATGTTGAATTTAGTCATATGCTTTTTCTGCATCTATTGAGATGATCATGTGGTTTTTGTCTTTTCTTTTGTTAACGTGGTATAGCACATTTATTTTTTGTATGTTGGTCCATCCTTGTGAACTTGGGGTGAATTCCACTTGGTTGTGGTGTATGATCTTTTTTATGCATTGTATTCGGTTTGCTAGTGTTTTGTTGAGAATTTTTGCATCTATGTTCATCAAAGATATTGGCCTGTAGTTTTCTTTTTTGGTGGTATCTTTGTCTGGTTTTGGTATCAGGGTGATGGTGGCTTCATAGAATATCTTTGGGAGTGTTCCCTCCTCTTCAGTCTTTTGGAAGAGTTTGAGAAGGATCAGTAAAAGTTTCTCTTTGTATGGTAGAATTTGCCTGTGAAGCCATCTGGCCCTGGACTTTTGTTTGTAGATAGTTTTTTAAATTACATATTCTATTTCAGTTCCAGCGATTGATCTGTTCAAAGTATCTGTTTCTTCTTGATTCAGTTTTGGTGGGCTGTATGTTTCTAGAAAGTTGTCCATTTCTTCTTGGTTGTTGAATTTGTTGGCATATGATTGTTCATAGTATTCTTTTGTGGTTTTTTGTATTTCTGTGGTATCAGTTGAGATTTCTCCTTTTCTGTTTCTTATTTTGTTTATTTGGGTTCTCTTTTCATCTTGGTGAGAATGGCCAGAGGTTTGTCAATTTTGTTTACCCTTTCAAAGAACCAGCTCTTGGTTTTATTCGTTTTTTTTTCTATTTTTTTAAATCTCTATTTTATTTCTTCTCTCATCTCTATTATTTCCTTCCTTCTGCTGACTAGGTTTTGTTTGTTCTTATTTTTCTAAGTCTTTTAGGTGGTAGATTAGGTTGTTTGAGATTTTTCTTGTTTTTTGAGGAAGGCTTGTATAGCTGTGAGCTTCCCTCTAAGAACTGTTTTTGGTGCATCCCATAGATTTTGTATGGTTGTGTTTTCATTGTCATTTGCCTCAAGGCATTTTAAAATTTCCTTTTTGATTTCCTCATTGACCCATTGGTTTTTTAGTAACACGTAGTTTAGTCTTCATGTAATCGTTTTTTTCTCATTTCTTTTCCTGTGGCTAATTTCTACTTTCATGCCATTGTGGTCAGAGAAGATGCTTGCAATAATTTCTATACTCTTAAATTTGTTGGTTAGTTTTATGCCCTAGTATGTGGTCAGTCCTCGAGAATGTTCCATGTGCCCTCGAAAAGAATGTGTATTCTGAGTTTTTTGGATGTAATATCCTGAAATAATCAAGTCTAACTGTTCTGTTGTATCATTTTGAATCTGTTGCCTTATTGATTTTCTGTCTAGAAGATCTGTCCATTAATATGAGTGGGGTGTTAAAGTCTCCTACTATTATCGTAGTCCTATCAGTTTCTCCCTTTATGTCTGTTAATATTCTGTGTATTTAGGTGCTCCTGTATAGGGTGCATGCATATATGTTAATGAGTGTAATATCCTCTTGTGTTGATCCCTTTATCGTTATATAATGTCCTTCTTTATCTTCTTTATGGCCTTTGTTTTAAAGTCTGTTTTGTGTGATATGAGTATTGCGACCCCTGCTTTCTTGTCATTTCCATTTGCATGAAATATCTTTTTCCATCTCCTCACTTTCAATCTATGTGTGTCCTTTGCCCTAAAGTGGGTCTCATAGGCAGCATATTGTAGGCTCTTGTTTTTTTAGTCCAGTCTGCCACTCTGTCTTTTGATTGGAACAGTTAATTCATTGACATTTAAGGTAATTATTGATAAATATGTATTTAATGCCATTTTAAACCTTGTTTTCCTCCTGGCTCTATTTTTCTTTTTTGTTCCTTTCTTTTTGTTTTACTTTTTGTCATTTGATGATTTCCTTTTATTTTATGCTTGTATTCTTTTTGTTTTTTTGTGAATCTATTGTATGTTTTTGATTTGTGGTTACCCTCTTTTTCAAGTACATTAACCCCTTCCTGTATCCGCTTGCTTTAGACATAGGGTCAAACACATTCTTAAAAAAAAGAAGCTAAATTTTTTTACTCTTGTCCCCCAGATTTTATGATTCTGATGTCCCTTTTACATCTTCATGCCTATCCTCTTGCTGTTCCTTGTGTTTATCGTCACTTTCACAAATAGATACTATTTTTGATCTGTATACTGGCTTATTTAAGTGATTTACTTTCCAACTGTGATTTCCTTTTTCCTATATCTTCTTGCTTTTTTATTTAGAGAAGACCTTACAATATTTCTTTCAGGGTAGATTTAGTATCTCTGTATTCTTTTAGTTTTCGCTTGTCTGAGAAATTCTTTATTTCTCCTCCTATTCTAAATATGATAATCTTGCTGGGTAGAGTATTCTAGATTGCAAATTTTTCCCTTTCAAGACTGAATATATTTTGCCACTCCCTTCTGGCCTGCAGTGTTTCTGTAGAGAAATCAGCTGAAAGCCTTATGGGGGTTCCCTTGTGATTAACTCTCTGTTCGGAGTATTTTGTGTCTCCATACAAATTTAAAAATCTTTGTTCTGGTTCTGTAAAAAATGCTGCTGGTAATTTGATAGGGATTGCATATTGAATCTGTAGATTGCCTTGGGTAATATAGTTATTTTGACAATATTGATTCTTCCATCCAAGAACATGGTATATCTTTCTATCTTTTGTGTCACCTTCAATTTCTTTTGACAGTGTCTTATAGTTTTCAGAGTAAAGCTCCTTTGCCTGCTTAAGTAGGTTTATTCCTAGATATTTTGTTCTTTTTGATGTGATGGTAAATGGGATTGTTTCTTTAATTTCTCTTTCTGATCTTTTGTTGTTAGTGTATAGGAATGCAAGAGATTTCTGTGTATTAATTTTGTATCCTGAAACTTGACTGAATTCATCAATGAGCTCTAGTAGTTTCCTGGTAGCGTCTTTAGGATTTTCTATATATAATATCATGTCATCTCCAAATGGTGACAGTTTTACTTCATTTCCAATTTGGATTGCTTTTATTTCTTTCTCTTCTCTGATTGCCATGGCTAGAACTTCCGAAACTTTGTTGACTAAAAGTGACGAGAGTGGGCCTCCTTGTTTTGTTCCTGATCTTAGAGGAAATGTTTTCAGTTTTTCACTGCTGAGTATGTTATCTGTAGGTTTGTCATATATGGCCTTCATTATGTTGAGCTATGTTCCCTCTAGGCCCACTTTCTAGAGAGTTTTTATCATAAATAGATGTTGAATTTTTGTCAAAAAATTTTTTTTTGCATCGATTGAGATGATCATATGGTTTTTATTCTGCAGTTTGTTAATGTTGTGTATCACACTGATTGATTTGCAGATATTGAAAAATCCTTGCATCCCAGGGATAAATAAATCCCCCTTGATCATGGCGTATGATCCTTTTAATGTATTGTTGAAGTCAGTTTGCTAGTATTGGGTTGGCCAAAATGCTCGTTTGTGTTTTTCCGTAAGATGGCTCTAGTAGCCATTAGTTGTCTTTAACTTCATTCAAAACAATTCCGTTAGATTGTATCATGACAGCTGTCATATCAGCGTTCATTTAAACAAAAACTTATCAGGATTGTTGAATTTTTGCGTAGCCATTTTAATATTGAAGATGGAAGAAAAAAGCAACATTTTTGGCGTGTTATGCTTTATTATTTCAAGAAAGGTAAAAACGCAACTGAAACGCAAAATATTTGTGCAGTGTATGAAGAAGGTGCTGTGACTGATCGAATGTGTCAGAAGTGGTTTGCAAAGTTTTGTGCTAGAGATTTCTCGCTGGACGATGCTCCATGGTTGGGTAGACCAGTTGAAGTTGATAGAGATCAAATCGAGACATTAATTGAGAACAGTCAACGTTATACCATGCAGGAGATAGCCGACATACTCAAAATATCCAAATCAAGCATTGAAAATCATTTGTATCAGCTTGGTTATGTTAATCACTTTGATGTTCGGGTTCCACATAAGCCAAGCACAAAAAACCTTCCACATGCAGTTCTCTATTTAAACAGTAAAAACGTTGCCGTTTTTAAAACAAATTGTGACGGGCAACGAAAAGTGGATACTGTACGATAATGTGGAACGGAAGAGATCATGGGGCAACCACCACCAAAAGCCGGTCTTCATGTAAAGAAGGTGACATGTGTATGGGTGGGATTGAAAGGGGGTCCTCTATTATTAGCTCCTTCCTGAAAACCAAACGATTAATTCAAACAAGTACTGCTCCAGTTAGACCAACTGAAAGCAGCATCGACAAAAAGCGTCCGGAATGAGTCAACAGAAAACGCATTATCTTCCATCAGGATAATGCAAGACCACATGTTTGATGACCAGGCAAAAAATGTTACAGCTTGGCTGGGAAGTTCTCATTCATCCACTATATTCACCAGACATTGCACCTTCGGATTTCCATTGGTTTATGTCTTTACAAAATTCTCTTAATGGAAAAAAATTTCAGTTTCCTGGAAGACTGTAAAAAGTACCTGGAACAGTTCTTTGCTCAAAAAGGTAAAAAGTTTTGGAAAGATGGAATTATGAAGTTGCCTGAAAAATGGCAGAAGGTAGTGGAACGAAAGGCTGAATATATTGTTCAAGGAAGTTCTTGGTGAAAATGAAAAATGCGTCTTTAATTTTTTTCTTAAAAGCTGAAGGAACTTCTAGGCCAACCCAGTATTTTGTTGAGGATTTTTGCATCTTCATCAGTGATATCGGCCTGTGGTTTTTTTTGTTTGCTTTTTGTTTTGTTTTGTGGTATCTTTGGTTTTGGTATCAGGATGATGGTGACCTCAGAATGAGTTTGGGAGTGTTCTTTCCTCTGCAATGTTTTGGAATAGTTTCAGAAGGATAGGTGTTAACTCGTCTCTAAATGTTTGATAGAATTTGCCTGTGAAGCCATTTGGTCCTGGACTTTTGTTTGTTGGGAGTTTTTAAATCATAGTTTCAATGTCAGTATTTGTGAGTGGTCTGTTCATATTTTCTATTTCTTCCTGCTTCAGTCCTGGGAGATTGTACCTTTCTAAGTATTTGTCCGTTTCTTCTAAGTTGTCCATTTTATTGGCATATAATTGCTTGTAGTAGTCTCTTATGATCCTTTGTGTTTCTCCGGTGTGAGTTGTAACTTCTCCTTTTTCATTTCTAATTTTATTGTCTTGAGCCCTCTCCGTTTTTTTTCTTGATGCATCTGGCTAAAGGTTTATCAGTTTTGTTTACCTTCTCAAAGAACAAGCTTTTAGTTTCATTGTTCTTTTCTATTGTTTTCTTTGTCTCTATTTCATTCATTTCTGCTCTAATCTTTATGATTTCCTTCCTTCTACTAACTTTGGGTTTTGATTGTTATTCTTTCTGTAGTTGCTTTAGGTATGTAAGGTTAGCTTGTTTATTTGAGATTTTTCTTGTTTCCTGAGGTAAGATTGTATTGCTATAAACTTCCCTCATAGAACTGTTTTTTCTGCGTCCCATAGGTTTTGGATCATCGTGCGTTCATTTGCGTTTGTTTCTAGGTATTTTTTGATTTCCTCTTTGATTACTTCAGTGATCCATTGGTTGTTTAGTAGCATATTGTTTAGCCTCCATATGTTTGTGTTTTTTTAGTTTTTTTTCTTGCGATCGATTTCTAATCTCATAGCATTGTGGTTGGAAAAGATGCTTGATATGATTTCAGTTTTCTTAAATCTACTGAGGCTTGCTTTGTCACCCAACATGTGATGAATCCTGGAGAATGTTCCATGTGTACTTGAAAAGAATGTGTATTTTGCTACTTTTGGATGGAATGCTCTCGGAATATCAATTAAGTCCATCTGGTCTAATGTGTCATTTAAGGCCTGTGTTTCCTTATTGATTTTCCGTCTGGATGATCTGTCCATTGATGTAAGTGGGGTGTTAAAGTCCCCACTATTAAATTGTGTTACATTGATTTCTCCTTTTACGGTTGTTAGCATTCGCCTTATATATTGAGGTGCTTCTATGTTGGGTGCATATATATTTACAATTCTTATATCTTCTTTTTGGATTGATCCCTTGATCATCTTTGTCTCTTGTAATAGTCTTTATTTTAAAGTCTATTTTGTCTGATATGAGTATTGGTACTCCAGCTTTCTTTTGATTTCCATTTGCATTGAATACCTTTTTCCATCCCCTCACTTTCAGTCTGTTATGTGTCCCTAGAACTGAAGTGTGTCTATTGTAGACAGCATATATATGGGTCTTGTTTTTGTATCCATTCAGCCAGTCTGTGTCTTTTGGTTGGAACATTTAATCCATTTACTTTTAAGGTAATTGTCAATATCTGTGTTCTTATTGCCATGTTGTTAATTGTCTTGGATTTGTTTTTGTAGGTCTTTTTTCTTCCCTTCCTCTTTTGTTCTCTTCTTGTGATTTGATGACTAACTTTAGTGTTGTGTTTGGATTCTTTTTTCTTTTTTGTGTGTGTATCTGCTGTATACTTTTGGTTTGCTGTTACCATGTGGTTTTGATATAGCAGTCTATATATAAACAAGATTGTTGTAACTTCCTGGTCTTTTAATTTCAAGTGCATTTCCAATATCCTGCATTTGTACACTCCTCATGATTGCTGGTTTTGATATCATATTTGTGTGTGGATTATTTCCCACCCTTACTGTATGTTTACCCTTACCAGTGAGCTTTCCCATTTGTAATTTTCTTGTTTCTAGTTTTGGTCTTTTCTTTTCCACCTAGAGAAGGTACTTTAACATTTGTTGCAAAGCTGGTCTGTTAGTACTGAATTTTCTTAGCTTTTGCTTGTCTGTAAAGCTTTTGATTTCTCCGTCAAATCTGAATGAGAGCCTTGCTGGGTAGAATATTCTTGGTTGTAGTTTCTTCTCTTCCATCGCTTTAAATATATCGTGCCATTCCCTCATGGCCTGCAGAGTTTCTGCTGAAAAATCAGGTAATAATCTTACGAAAATTCCCTTGTATATTATTTGTTGCTTTAAATATTTTCTCTTTGCCTTTAATTTTTGTCAGTTTGGTTACTATGTGTCTCGGCATGTTCCTCCTTGGGTTTATCCTGTATGGACTCTCCGCTTCCTGGACTTGGGTGACTGTTTCCTTTCTCATGTTAGGGAAATTTTCAGCTATATCTCTTCAGATATTTTCTCAGGTTCTCTCTCTCTCTCTTCTCCTTCTGGGACCACTATAATGCAAATGTTGGTGCATTTAATGTTGTCCCAGAGGTTTCTTAGACTGTCCTCATTTCTTTTTATTCTTTATTCTGTTCTGCAGCAGTGATTTCCACCATTCTGTCTTCCAGCTCACTTATCCATTCTTCTGCCTCACTTATTCTCCTATAGATTCCTTCTAGTGTATTTTTTATTTCAATTATTATATTGTTCATCTCTGTTTGTTCTTTAGTTCTTCTAGGTCTTTGTTAAACATTTCTTTTATCTTCACCTGTGCCTCCATTCTTTTTCCGAGATCTTGGATCATTACTCTGAATTCTTTTTACTATCATTACTCTGAATTCTTTTTTGGGTAGATTTCCTATCTCCACTTCACTTAGTTGTTCTGGGGTTATATCTTGTTCCTTCGTCTGGGACATATTCCTCTGCTGTCTCGTTTTTGTCTAACTTTCTGTGAGTGTGGTTTCCATTCCACAGGCTGCAGGGTTGTAGTTCTTCTTGCTTTTGCTGTTGCCTCCTGGTGGATGAGGCCAGTTTGCAAGGCTTGTGCAGGCTTCCTGGTGGGAGGGACTGGTCGCTGCACATTGGTTGGTCTAGCTGGGTCTTGTCCCTCTGGTGGGCAGGGCTGTGTCAAGGGGTGTGTTTAGCAGGCAGCAGTGTGCTCAGGAAGATTTTAGGCAGTCAGTCTGCTGATGGGTGGGGCTGTGTTCCTGATCTGTTGGTGGTTTTTCCTGAGGCATCCCAGCACTGGATCCTGCAGGTTGTTGGGTGGGGCCGGGTTTTGGTGAGAAAATGGCAGCCTCCAGGAGGGTTCATGCCAATTAGTACTCCCCAGAATTACTGCCACCAGTGTCTGTCCCTGCAGTGAGCCACAGCCGACCTTGCCTCCACAGGAGACCCTCTAATACCAGCAGGTAGGTCTGGCTCAGGGTCTTAGGAGGTCACCGCTTTTTCTCCTGGGTCCTGGTGTGCACAAGACCTTGTGTGCACCCTCTGAGATTAGAGTTTGTTTCCCTCTGTTCTGCTGAATTCCTGCAGTCAGTCGCCTCTGGCCTTCAAAGCCAGATGCTCTGGGAGCTCCTCCTCTCATTCCCAGACCCCCAGGCTGGGGAGCCTAACGTGAGGCTCAGAACTTTCACTCCTGTGGGAGAACCTCTACGATATAATTATTTTCCAATTTGTGGGTCGCCCATTTGGCAGTGTGGGATTTGATCTTATTGTGATTGCTCCCCTCCTACCATCTTGTTGTGGGTTCTACACTTTCTTTGGATGTAGGATAGCTTTTTTGGGTAGGTTCCAGTGGGTTTTTTTGTTGATGGTTGTTCCAGCAGTTAGTTGTGATTTTGGTGTTTTCGTAAGAAGAGATGAGCTCATGTTCTTCTCTTCTGCCATCTTCTAGGCAAGGTTTCTGAGCAGCCCCTGCATGCTGAAAAGGCTGCTCTGTGCTCTGGGTACAGTGGGATCCAATTAAACAGTTTCCTTCACAGCTGCTTGTAGGTTACCAACTAGCAGGTGACCTCTAGTTTTGTATTTTATGAATGTACCACAATTTATTTTTTAATGTTCCCCCATCGGTGGGCATTTAGTTAGTCTCCTGTTTTTTGCAGTTGTGGATGTTGTTAACAGTGAATGTCTCTGTTGCCATTTTTTAACCTGCAGGTCTCTTTAATGTGGGAAACAAGCTGCTAGTGAGCCTGGACTTGCTTTTTGCAATCCGAAACCAGATCAAGCTGGGAGAGGACCCCAGAGTATCCATCAGCACTCTTCTGAAGTCAGTGCAGGATCAGACAGGTAAAGGTTGGCTTCTTCCGTTTCCCCAAGGTTAGTTCTAAGCTCCCTGGGAATTTTCAGTGATGGGCTTTCGTTAACATAACTACCTTGGAGGAGAGTCTGATACTTTGAAAAGAAGACATTCTTGACTTCCTAACACACTCCTCCTCTTGAATTTTACGAATGCCAAACTTTGGAAAGCATGAGTCTTTCCGTGTATCCAGAGACCTTCAGCACAAGATTAAATAGACTTCAGAGACCTTCAGCACAAGATTAAACAGACTTCATAGAAGCTCATCCTTTGGTCATAGGTAGACTTGGCGTTACTACATGCTAAGCAGACTCATTCTGAATACACAGCCTCTGGAGGTCTGCTCCCATTTCCTAGGCTCATGCTGAGACATGAAGGTGGGCACCACCCTCCTTATTATTAGAAATTATTTTTCCCTTTGCTTTCCTCATTTCTTTCTGTTTATGCTTTTTCCATCCCTTCCTACAGAATCCAGGCCCCCTGCCCCTTCCCTGCTATGAGGTCAGATGGAGTAGAGGAAAGGTTCTAGGGTCAGACAGGTTTGTGTTTGAGTCTGCACTATACCACTTAGTGGCAGTGTGGTTTTGAGTAAGTTATTCTCTGTGCCTCAGTTTTTCCAGTTATTCAGTGAGGATAATAATACTCTTGGCTCATAAAGATGTGAGAGTTAAATGAGAGAATGTATTCAAAGCTCTCAGCATAGCATCTAGGTCCTAGTGGGTGCTGAGTACAGGGCAGCTATAACTCTCATTGGAATTGCCCTTTGAGTTGCTACCCGAACACCTAATGGCTAGGGTGCTTGACCCTTTGGTGGTTAGTACTCTTGGGTGTTCTTAGGAGAGAAGCAGTCTTGCAGAATTGCTATTCTTGCTGGCCATTGCTCATCCCCTGTGGCCTCCAGGTCTTCTTCTGTGAACTTCTCAGAGCTCTTGCTCTCCTTCTAGAGAAGACTCTTACCTCAGAGGAGCTGAGCCAGCTGCAGGAGCTGCTGTGCAATGGCTATTGGGCTTTTGAGTGCCTCACTGTCCGAGACTACAATGACATGATCTGTGGCATCTGTGGTGTGGCCCCCAAAGTGGAAGTTGCCCAGAGGAGTGAAGAAAACGTGCTGGCACTAAAGAGTGTGGAGGTAAGTGCCTCTTGGTCACCACAGGTGACCTTTAGAAATGTCTGCACACTTTGGCAGCCACCTTCCTACATGGTGTTTCCAGGAGCAGATGGCTCTAGTTCTTTCCTGGGTGAGGTGAGTAGCTTTTTCTTGCCAGTTCCCAGGCTTTCATGTAAGGCAGGCCAGGCGGAAATGGAGGCACCTGTTACTTATTCAACAACAGATTTATTAAACATGAACTCTAGGTGCACTTTTTAGGCATTTGGGAAACGGCAGTTAAACCCACGGAGTTTTTGAGCTCATGGAGCTCACTTTCTGATTTGGGGAGACAGGACACAAACATTAATAATTGTGTATATTATATTAAAATACTATTAATATATATTATATGTAATACATTAATTTAAAGTAACAATAACAGTAAGGCAGGGTAAGGAAGAGAGCAGTATTGTGGGAAGAAGGGGCTCCTGCTTTATAGAGGGTAGTCGGGGAAGTCCTGTCTGACACAAGGGCATTTGAGTAGAGCCTTCTGAAGCCCGTGTAGTTTTCAGTGGGAGGAATATTCCAGGCAGAGGGAGCAGCAAGAATGGGATCTGAAGAGGGTTTGCTGGGCGTGGTTGAGGAACAGAAAGGTGGCCGATGTGGCTGGCCTGTGAGCAGGGTGTAGAGTGGTTGGATATGTGAGGTTCAAGAGGCTATGGGTGGCCCGGGCCATTGTAAGGACTTCCACTGAGTGAGATGGAGAGCCCGTGAAGGGTTTTGAGGAAGAGTGGACTGATCTGACTTTAGGTTCTTAACTAAAAAATGTTCACACAAAGATAACACCAAACTCAGATGGCTTTATACATTAATTCTAACAACTATCCAAGGAATAAGATTCCAGTCGTAGAAGAATAGCAGAAGTGGATATAAGTCATTGTGTAAGACCATATAACTGAAAACAAAACCATACATTCAATATAAGCTGAAAATTTGGGCTGATAGTACTCATGAATATAGATGTCAGAGTTCTGAATAAGATAATTGCAGAACAAATCTAACAGTGAGTAAAATAAAGTCATGACTAAGCTTATCCCAGGAAGGCAAGATTGTTTCAACATTAGAAAATATACTAATGTAATTCAGTACTTAGCAGTTTAAAGGAGAAAACCCATATTACTGGATGTCTAAAAAAGGCTTTCTTTTTTATTCAGCGCCCATTATGATAAAACTCTTCACAAACCAAGACTAATAGGGAAAATTATTTAACCTGGTACAGGGAATTTTTCAAAAATTCCATAGGTGAACTCTTTCCCATCATCATGCTGAGAGGTCTGTGTGCCTGCATAGGTGTGGAGTGCCCCGTGAGCATGCTAGTAGTAGCTTTCCAATGTCTGAACTCTACCACAGTGACTCTGTAAGCACTGGACCTGCAGCTCACTTGTTTGCCACCGGGGGTGGTACAGGACCTCTGGAGAAAAGCTCTGGTGTATTTTGACACGGCCAGCTGAGCATATGAGGGATTTAATGCATATTCCTCTTTCTCTTCCCAATTAAAAAAATAAGTACATACGGTGATCAAATAGTTCTGTTTTGAGGGTGGTGGTGTATAATGAGATATATGAAAACAAGCATAATGCTGCTGGAGCCTTCGAAGTGTTCCCTGTAGGTAAAATGAACTGTAAAAAAAATTTGCTTTTGTGTGTTATCTCACAAAGAGGCTGTTTCTAGACTCATTCAAATCTGCTTGTCTAATGGAAATATTAATAGTGCAGCTGTGATTTATTGAGCATTTTATACATATACCAAGTTCTTACTCTGTACTCAGTGCATTACTTTCTGGCTGACTTCTCAACCCTGTGATATTTTTGTAGATGAAGGGGGCTTGCCCAAGCTCATCCAGTCAGGGAGGGGTGGAGCTGGGATTTGACCTTGGTCTGGCTCCCTCACTCCAGAATCTGAGCTCATAAGCACCACCATGCTCACCAGTACCTCCTGGGACCCTGAGCTCTGGTTTTTTTTTTTTTTTGCGTTACGCGGGCCTCTCACTGTTGTGGCCTCTCCCGTTTCGGAGCACAGGCTCCGGACGCGCAGGCTCAGCGGCCATGGCTCACGGGCCCAGCCGCTCCGCGGCATGTGGGATCCTCCCAGACAGGGTCACGAACCTGTGTCCCCTGCATCAGCAGGTGGACTCTCAACCACTGTGCCACCAGGGAAGCCCCTGAGCTCTGTTTTTTTACACACATCTGGTCACAGGCTTTTGGCTCTTGGCTCTCTAGAATAGACAGAAGCCCGCCTCCCTGCAAAAACTCACATATCCTAGTCCTGCCTGGTACCCGCCTTGTTCTGATCAAGGCTCACTCCTCACAGAATGGAGTAGCATTCCCTTCACTTTCCACATGCTTGTCTCTTCTCTTCTTTGTTTCTGGGTGTTTCTTTCTAGAGACCAGGACTTTTTCTCCCTTTTGTGTGTGGAGTGCAGAGTTGGGTAGTGCGTACGAGGAGAGCAGGCTGGGGGTGTTCTAAAGTCAGTGAAATAAAACAGAAAGGTATTGAACAAAACAAACGTCCACGAGGAGATTGTAGGGTTGGGCACGCCTCTTGGGGACTGGTAGAGGAGGACCCTCTGGACTGATAAGAGACGTCTCTATGTGGAGCAATGGTTCTCAGACTTTGTGGGCATAAGAATTACATTGGGCAATGATTTGCAAACTTTAGTGTGAGAGGCTTGCTGGGGCCCACCCCCAGGGTTTCTGATTCAGTGGGTCTGGAGTGGGCTGAGCATTTGCATGTCTAACAAGTTCCCAGGTGCTGCTCATGCCACAGGTCCACGCTTTGAGAACCACTCACCTAGGGAATCTTTTAAAAATGCAGCCTTAGGGATTTAGTTCATACAGATAGAGGTGCAGCCCGGATATCAGCATTGCTGAGTATCGCAAATGATTCTGATGAGGTAATAGGATCAGGGTCTCACTCTGAGGGCTGCATAAGAGTGCTTACAAGAAGAAAAATTGAGTAGCGCAGTGCTAAATGTCTACAGTAGGTAAGTACATACTGCACGTAGAGGAGATAGCCATGTGCTGGCATGGTCTGGGAGGACCTTCGGGAGGAGGTGAGGGATCAACAGGGCCTTGCAAGTGGGTGGAGTGCCACTAAGTTTTATTCTGATGATTCCTGCCAGCCAGGCATAAGGATTAAGGGCTTGGGCTTTGGAACTAGATCTTTGTTCCCGTTCTCGTTCAGACTGCCCCTCGCTCCAGTGCTCTCACCTCAGGCACCCTCAGGCTTGTATAGTAGTAGTTAATTAGTCGGTGTCTGGCACATGACAGGCAGTGGTAGCTGCCCTCTCCTGGCGAGGCAGGGAAGAGGACATGAATAAAGGCATAGACGCAGAAGGGACTTAGGCCTTGGGGAGTGCTGTGGTGTGGGAGAAAGGAATGAGGCCAAGGAGCAGTTTGGCACTAAGATGTTAGATTCGGGGGTGTCCCGGCAGTGTGTGGCTGTCTGACTCCTTCCCCCTGCTCAGCCTGTATGGAGAAGGTAGGCTGTTGTGTTGCTGACATTCTGTGGCTCCTACAGTTTGACCTTTTTGTCCTGACCTTTTAGTTCACCTGGCCTGACTTCTTGGCCTCTAGTGAGGTAAATGTGGAGGACTTTTGGGCCACGATGGAGACAGAAGTGATTGAGCAGGTGGCCTTCCCCGCCAGCATCCCTATCACCAAGTTTGATGCCTCTGTTATTGCCCCCTTCTTCCCACCACTCATGAGAGGAGCTGTGGTCGTCAACACTGAGAAAGACAAAAACCTGGATGTGCAGCCAGTACCTGGTAAGGCCACCTGGTAGCTGGGGTCAGGGAAGGGTCCCATCGCGTATGGAACATTGTCCATGGCAAGACAGCATGTATGGTTGAGAGGGGGCCAGGCCCACCTGGAGGGCTCTTTCTGGAAAGATAATGACAACCTGTGACAAAATGCCCTGGAGATGAAAGTCATGTGCAGAGTGTTGAAGAGCTGCCAGCCACATTGTATAGGACTGACCCACATAGCCCACTGTCAGCCTTCTGGGATGCCCTACACCGAGCAGTGGGAACCCTCTGAAAAATGCTGATGGTAGGGCTCCAGCCCCAAAGATTCTCACTGAGAGATGTAGGGGGAGGCAGGGAGTCTGCCTTCTAAACAGCTCTTTCACATGGTTTTTTAGATGCTCTGTGCTTATACGTTGAGAAGCCCTGGGCTAGCTCTTTTGAGGGCGTCAGTTTCTGACAACTTGGGTTTGATTCCCAGCTATGCTCCTCAGTGACCATGTGACCTCCACCAAATCCCTTCATTGCCCCGAGCCTCTGTTGCTTCATTTACAAAGAGGGCATGACATTGCTACCCACCACCTAGGTTGTTGTGAAGATTAAGTGAGCTAATACAGTTAGAGTGATGGCCTACTTTTTTTTTTAACTGCAACTCAGAGTAAGCAATAGGTTCTACCTCATGACTCAGCGTGATGGTCATATAAGTAACACGTCTGTGTATATCTGTAACTAAAACAACTTTCATAAAGCAGTACTTTCCCTTACCAAATGCAACATGCTTGATTTTCTATTCTATTTCATTTTTAAAATCCTGGATATGATCTGCTAAATTGATTTTATAAGTAAGGCCCCTGCATAGTTCTGTTGATCAGGTTCAGGAACAGAGTGTATAAAGAGCATTTTTAAAATGAGAGCTATTACTGTTCCTCATGTTGCTGCAGTTGTGTTAAAAATCTGAGATCATGGTTCTGGAAAAACTTAAAAGGTTAAAAGCTGACCCATTTCAGGGTTCTTTGCATGGGTGCTCTGCAGGGTATCTCCCCTAGATGTTCAAAGGCAGAAAGCTGGCTCTCAGAGACTTCGGGTATCTGTAGAAGCTTAAGACCTGCCTTGAGTCCCCCTCTCCCAGCCCCCAGGGCAGTGCTCAGGGCAAAGCCTGCTCGACTGTGGACCAGGCCCCCTTGTTCCCATCCTCGTGCGTGAGGGACTCCGCAGGACCTCAGGTGGCTGGCAGTAGCGCCCTCCCATTAGCACGACGTCTCTTGCAGGCAATGGCGGTGCCTTGGTACGGCTGCTCCAGGAGGGCACCTGCAAGCTTGAGGAGATCGGCTCCTACAGCGAGGAGGAGCTGCACTGCCTGCTGAGGCAGTGTGGCATCCCCTTCGGGGCAGAAGACTCCAGGGTGAGTCTCGGGGCAGCGCTGGGGGTAGGGACTTTGGGAGCAGACTGGTGGGCCATTTTTCTGGGCAGGGATATGAATACCCGTGACTGGGCACTTGTGTTGGACACAGAGTTTTGGTGGGCAGGGAGGCCTGGGAGATAGCCAGCAGCCAGATTGTGACATGCACGCAAGGCCTTCCCATCCAGGCAGTTCCTCTGTTGAGGCAGTGGGTCCAGACTCAGGTTCAGGAATCCAGGCTCTCCTGCTAACTGTGTGTGGCCTCGGATAAGCTGCCTTACACATCTGAGCCTCATTTTCCTTATTTGCAAAGTGGAAATAACCAAAATACCAACCTCATGAAGTTTGCAGTGTCTAGTTATCACCTATCCAGGCTCTTAGACAACAAGCGCCGTGGCGTCCATAGAGAAGGACGTGGAGGGGTGTGTGTATTTTATCCATACATTATGTACTTCCCTTCATACTAATGTGCTCTTGAAAATCTTATGCTTCAAGTTCAGACTCAAATGTTGGCTCCTCCTTGACACTTTCCCTGCCCTGTAAAAAAATAGAGAGAACCCAGGCCTCAGAGTCTGGCAGCTTGATCAGTCTGGCTGGCTTACAGGGCCTCAGCGTCCCCATATGTACCTAAAGGACATTGGACTGGTGAGGCTCCAAGGCCCAATCTGGCCTTAACAGTTTATTCATTTGCTTTGAGTGAGCATTTGGTGCTGTGTACCAAGCCTGGTCGCTTAGCATTCACTGCTGTGTTTAATCTTGTCCTTGTGCTCTAGGACCAGCTCTGCTTCTCCTTGTTGGCCCTCTACGAATCTGTTCAGAATGGAGCCAGAGCTCGACAGCCCCCACCTCATCTCACAGGGGGTAAAATCTACAAGATGTGCCCCCATCAGGTAGGAGGATAACAGGAAGAACTCAGGGCGCAATTGTCCATGTCAGCTGCCCACACAGAGGATCTGCTTGATCCAGCTCATCCTGGAGCTGGCACTTAGGTCACTGGGCAGCTGTGGAATAGCTCCTATGGGTCACCACCAGTGAGTGTTAGGCACCCTACCGTGCACTGGCCCCTGCATCAGCTGTTGAGGGTACAAAGGTGAGCAGCGAAGATGTCATTCCTCCCTGGGTGACCTCATATTGAGAGACAAAGTCACCATGGCTTGTGGCACCAGCTCTGCAGGAACTAGACAAGGACCAGAGATAGAAAGTAGCGGAGAGGGACCTGCTGTCTGTGGGGCAGCCAGAGGAGGCTGAGAGCCCCATGTAAAGCTTAGGAAGGGATGTGACCACTATGTCCTGAGCGGGGAGGGGTCCCCGGAGGCCAGTTCATGTAGAGCTTTGGAGGCAAGTGTAACAGTTTGGGTTTTCTTCTGAGAGTGATGAGAGGGGCCCATTGGATGGTTTGAATGGGAAATGGTCTGATTTGGGTTCTAAGAAGATCACTCCTTAGGCCCGTAGAGAGCATGCACAGGGTAGGCGCCAGGATAGCACTGGGAAGGTTGTGCCCTGTGTGACACAGTCGTCCCAATCCAAGAAGATGCCAGGGTAGAAAAACCCCTGAACAGTGCTAAATGGGGAAGACGGCTTCGCAGAGCCTCCACTTCACTGAGTGGGGCAGGGCGACTAGCTGTCGAAAGACAGACAGGTCGTCAACTCCTTCAACAACCCCTGGCAGGTCAGAGGCTGCTCAGAGCCTTGTGTTCATGTGACTGGGGTTCATCTCAGGAGAAGCCCTTGACAACACAGGGATGTGAGAGCTATAGGTCTCGGGGCTGTGGTGGGCCAGTGGTATTACTTGGAGGCGATAGCCAGGACTGGTAGGTGTGAAGGTAGGGAGGTAGAGGCAGAATTCTCCAGTGGACACACAGCTGCCCAGCAGTGGAGTGGTATTTGGGGGATTTGAGGAAGGCTGTACCTTCATCAGGGGTTCTCATCTGGACAGCACCATCAGGGTCTGCTCAAAATACAGATGCTTAGACTCCACCTTCAGTGGCTAATTCTGTAGATTTGGAGTGGGACCCAGGAACTTCCTCCTAGCTGCTGGTGCCATGCAGCTTGGGAACCACTGGACTAGCTGGTGTTTGGTGGGGTGATGGGGAGGGTGGGGTTTGGAGGTGATGCCTTGGTGGGTGGGGATGGGGGGGGATCTCTCAGCCTCATTGGAGGCTCGGATGCTCCCAGCTCTTCTCCCAGGCTGCAGTGAGCTGGCGACTTCATTTAGGGCCAGAAGTAGGAGGGAAGCAGAATGTCACGGGCTCTGGCAGGATGGCATGACCTCAGTCATAAAACCTGATTGTCCGTCTTCCTGGGAGGAAGCGGGTGGACCTGACTCGGTCTGTCAGCAGCTTGGCTGCTTCACCCTGTGCTGTTCTCCATCTCCCCACCAGGTGGTGTGTGGCTCCAAGTATCTCGTGCGGGGCGAGAGTGCCCTCGACCATGTGGATCTGCTCGTCTCCTCCCGCCACTGGCCTCCTGTGTATGTGGTCGACATGGCCACACCAGTGGCCCTGTGTGCTGACCTCTGCTACCCAGAGCTGACCAACCAGATGTGGGGGAGGAATCAGGGCTGTTTCTCCAGCCCCACGGAACCGCCTGTGGTGAGTTCCCTTCTGAGGAACTGGGACGCATCCCCCTGGTTCGTTGGGAAGACCTTCTGCGAACCATCCACCACCTTTTTTCTCCACCAGTGTTTTGTCTCAGTGCTCTGGAACCAGCATTTACTCCACAAATTTTTACTGACCCACCCCATGTGTGTGTGTGAGGCCACAGCATGTCATTTAGGGTGCCCAGGGTGACCCCAGGTATCTTGGGGTCAAAGGGGTCACCTTGCAGTTAAGCCTAGAAAATTGCCACCTTTGAGGACACTGTGCATGCTGACATACTAACGGCCCAGACCAGCCCTGTTTTGGCTTTGACCGAATATGCTGTGTGGCACTCCTTGTGTTGTGATCTAGAGACACAGTGGCTTAGAAAACGCTGACCATGTCAACCCCTTTCCTCTAATTAAAAGGGGAAAGTAAGGGCCCGAGGTGAAAATGGACCTGTCGAGTGTCACACAGCAGATGAATGGCAGAGCCCTGGTCTTTGTCTTGGTGCACTGTATCAGGCTGTGGTTCTTAGCACGGGCACAATGCCCTTGGCTAGAAGAGACATTAGGACTGGTAATAGGAAGGGGCCATCATTGTCCTCACTGGCCTCTGCCTTAGTCCATGGGGCTCACTGGGTTTGTAAGGTTGGTGTGAGGCATCTGAGCCTCCGTGGGAACCACTTCCTTCCTGTTCCCCTGCAGCCCCAGCCTGATTGCTTAGGCAGATATAAATATTAGCTCAGGTGATCCAGCATCTGCTCTGGGAGGTGGCCACTGTTACTGTCCCCATTCTCACATGAGGAAACGGAGGCACAGGGGAGGAGGAAAGGGGGACTTGCCCCGGGAAACGTGTTATGTGGTGACAGTAGGATTTAAACAGAGCTGGCTCACCCACAGCTTGGACCTTAATCTTCCCTCACGTCACAGTGGCTTATCATCTCCCTTGTAGAGCGTGTCCTGCCCAGAACTCTTGGACCAGCATTATACGGTGGATATGTCGGAGGCTGAGCACTCTGTCCAGCACCCGGTCACCAAGACTGCCACACGGCGCATCGTCCATGCAGGCACACAGCCCAGTCCTGGCGACCCCAGTGCTGGGCACCACTCCTTGGCCCTGTGTCCTGAGTTGGCGCCCTACGCAGCCATCCTGTCCTCCTTTGCAGACAGCAAACCAAACAGCGTCCGCCAGCGGCCCATTGCCTTTGACAATGCCACCCACTATTACCTCTACAACCGCCTCATGGACTTCCTTACCAGTCGCGAGATTGTCAACCGGCAGATCCATGACATTGTGCAGAGCTGCCAGCCTGGCGAGGTGGTCATCCGAGACACCCTGTACCGCCTCGGCGTTGCTCAGATCAAGACGGAGACGGAGGAGGACGCTGAGGAAGAGGAGGTGGCCACAGCTGCAGAGTAAGCCGGGCTCTTGTGCAGGGACCGCACCATCTCTCTCAAGCCATAGTAAGGCCCTTGCCCGAGGCAGATCCATCCAGGGGACCAGCCTCTGATGCTGGGACTGACCAAAGAGCTTCCATTTCCTGAGCACGGTGGAGCCCAGGGTCCTTGGTTCTCAACCTTCTGGGGGTCGGGACAGGCACCAGGACACTCTTTGGGTGGCACCATATGTTCAGTAAAGGGGCAGGGAGGCTGAGAGAAGGCAGGTAGCTGCTGGCTTCCCAGGGGCGCCTGTGGGTGGGGGTGGAGGTCCTGGGTGGGCCAAGGCTGCTGAGGTTTCCCTTCCCACCCAGGGACACCGTTTCCAGCCCCTGCGGCCTGTTGCCTTTGACTCAGGGCCTTGGGGGCTTCATTAGCTCCAGGGGTCCTTCTCCCAGAGGAGGAATGCATTCCCTCTGCACCCACATCTGGGGGCAGCTGAGAAAGGGTGAGCCACAACTCTCTTCTAGGCCTAGCCTCCCTGCCCCAAGCTTTGAGGAAGAGGAGCCCCTTCCTCCGTTCCTGGTCACTGCTGCTGCAGCGTGCATCCTCTCTGGACCCTCGTCACAGAGGGGGTGTGGCCCGTGAGCGTGATATAACCTGGGGGCAGTAGGAAAAACTCCCTTCTGTGAAGGGTAAGCAGACTGGGCCGTAAGGAAACAGCAGGACTGGCTCAGGTGCCCAAAGTTTGCTTAGGGCACGGGAATTGGCCGTGTTATTTAATTTATTGAGAGGAGTGGAATAGGTGGCTTTTTTCCCCTCCCTCTTCCCCGACCAGAATAAAGTTTATTAAATTATATGGTTTGGGTGCAACAAGAGTCCATTCCAGCCTCATTGTATGCAGCTCAGTGTGGTTGGGCCCCAGAGGTGCTGGGGTTGGGCACTCACCGCGGAAGGATGGACGGAGGTCCCCGGGAATCCGCATGGCACAAAGACCAGAGGCCAGCTGTGTTAATGCTGTTAGTTTAATGCTGACAGAGACATCCCACAGCGTGACTGTTAGTTATGATGAGTCAACCTGGAGCGTGTGCTGCTTGCTTGGTGTGGCCAGCCACACGGGGCCCCTGCCTTCCAGCTCAGAATGGCGGGGCGGGGCCGGACAGAGCACCCCAACCTTTAGCTGCCACCTGGCTCATTGCAGCAATACCAGACCTAGGGTGGGTGGGGCCGTGGAGAGAAGGCTTAGAGGGCAGAGAGGGACAATTAGATTCTTACAGAGGAGTCACCCTGCTCCAAGGGCCTGAACCAGTGCAGCCCTGAGCACCGGCCTGCTCTCCTTGATCCACGCAGCAGGTGTTCTTCCATTCGGCCAAGGGCCAGGGAGCCTTGTTTTCTCCTCAGGGTTTGGGCAGCTCCTGGGGACTTCAGTCACAAAACCAGTCCATTTCCCTTGAAACAGGAGGGAAAGAGGGGAGGAAGCGGGAACAGGCTAAGAGTGAGCTGGGTATTCTCCCAGTTGGCATAGCACACACGAGGCCACAGCATTGAGAACTGGCGGGGGGCGGGGCTGAGCCCCAGCCCCTGACTGGCAGTGATGGCCCAGGCCCTGGGAGTGGGGTTCTCTCCAACCTCCTGTAGCTCCCACATTCCCGAGTTTCAGGGCTGGGCTGTTGAGGGAAATGACCAAGGGCACAGTCTGTGTTCTCCCCCTGGTGCCCCATCCATGGAGGAGGGGAGAGAGTACAGCCCTGTGACCACCTCCTCAGCAGAACTGGTAGTTGTTGGGTTGCAGCAGGGGCTGGGCAACGTCCCCCTGCTCACAGCAGCCCAGGTGCTCGCTGGAGCTCTCTTCCTCCGGCTCACTGCTGCTGCTTGGCAGGTTGCTGTAGTCCTGGGTGGGGGGGGGGGGGTGTGTGTGTCAGGGGATGGTCAGAACTGATCAGTCAGGCCCAGCTTTAACCAGCCACCCACCCTGAGCCTGGCACCACTCACCTGCTCTCTTCTATCCACTAGAACCTGCTCCTGAAGGAGGGAGCAGATTTGCTGGAAGGTGGGTCTATGGGTCGGCTCCAGGGCCCAGCAGGCCTGCATGATGCTGTATCTGAGGCAGGACAGAAGCTACTTGTGGGCCTGGGACTCATCATGTCTGTGCACGCACGCACACACACTACAGGGTCCTGCCCCGCAGAGGTCCCAAAACCAAGTCAGAAGTGAGCTTTGCACAAGGCCAGTGTGAAGCCCTTGGTGTGCATTATCTAATCTTTCCAGTAACCCCGGGAAAAGGGGCTTTTTGTCAAAATGGGCTTTTTGTCAAAATGGGCGTGGTAACTGAGGAGGAAAAAAGCTCAGAGATGCTCTTTTGCCCAAGCTCCTAGGATGAAGAAGGGGCACTCCTGCTGCCTGCAGGTAGGTTTAAGAGGCCAGTTGATGGTAGGACTTAAGTGGCTGAGGAGCTAGCTGGCTGAGTGCATCCACCTTGGCAGTAAGCGCCTGGGTGGCATAGAGGGAGCAGCCGTGGAGAGACAGTGGCTGGAGAAAGATGCAGTGGGTGAGATGGGCCAGCGAGTGTGGGGGAAGGCTGTGGGGAGGGCAGGGAGCCAGTGAGGAGCCTGGGGTGGGCTGGCTGGCGTGAGGCAGTTAAGAGGCTGCAGCGGCTGGCTGGCTATGCTGAGTGAGAGGCTGGCCACCACCACAGAGCTCCAGGACAGGGAAGGAAAGAGAGAGCCCTCTTGAGGTCATAGCAACAGAGTCTGAGTTAAACATTCATCATCCGTCTTAGGGCCGGCCCCAGCTGAGAGCCCGCTTTGAGAATGTCCCCCGTGCTACCTGGGAAACCAGTGGAAACCCTGAAGTTGATAAAAAGGGGTCTTAGTCCACTGTGGGCAAGTGGAAGCCTGACCCTGGAACGTTGTGGACAGGAAAGACAGGCCACACACCTTCCCATCCACTTCCAACAAATCCTGGGGTATTCTTCCTCCCTGGGGTCCTTCACTTACATGTTCTTTGGGGCAAACGCGGGCTGGGCCATTTGGTATCCGTCCTTCACCAGTTTATAGAACTTGCTGTTCACCAGGATGCCAGGGTAGGGGTTCAGGCCTGCAAAGGACAGGATCATGGAAAAGACCATATTCAGTGCTCACCGTCACCTTCCCCCACACATCTTGGCAGGGCTGGCTGTGCAGGGTCCCAGCTGGACTGCGATAATAGAACAGCAGCTCCGCTTAACAAGTGTTTACTATATGCCGGGCACTGCAAACGGCTTAGGCTTCTAGGACGTTGAAAGTCTTCAGCCAGGCCTCATCACACCCACAAAATCCCAGCACAAGCTTTGGAATAAGAGCTTGGTAGAGGAGTACATTGAAGGGCTTAGCCCAACTTCCTCTGCCTAGTGCTCCAGAAATGGGAGCTGTATCTTCAAAGACATGCATGTTTCAGAGAGTGAGGGCAAACAGCATTCTAGGAAACAGCAACTGCACAAGCAGACAGGTGAGGAAACCGCCTGGAGGGAGTGCCTGTCGAGGTAGGGGGTGTGCCCCGCCCACTCCGGAGCTGCAACGCTTGGTTTTAAGATCCTTCGCCCATCCCTGCACTCTTAGCAGCCCTTGCTCTGCCCTGACCACCAAGTGTCCTGGACTAGCATCCTCCACGAGGTGTAGGACACCATGGGTAACCAAGCACCAGTCAGCCCCACGCTGAGCCTGCACTGCGCCAGCGGCTTACCGAGTGAGAAGATCTCCCAGAGGAGGATGCCGTAGGACCATACGTCACTCTGAACTGTGTAGACGCAGTCGAAGATGCTCTCTGGGGCCATCCACTTCACGGGCAGGCGGGCCTGGCACAGCAGACCCCAGTCACCTTGCACCCTGGGTCACCACCCCTCCCCGGCCTGGCCCAGCCCTCCCAGCACTCACGTTGCCCTTGACGATGTAGTTGGAGTCATTCATGATGTCCCTAGCCAGACCAAAGTCCCCAATCTTGGCCACATGGCCACTGGTCAGCAGCACGTTTCTCGCTGCCACGTCCCGGTGGATGCACTGAGGGAAAGCACTGTAGGGTTAGTCTTGACCCCCCCCCCCCCCGCTATCTGAGCCCAAGGTGCAGGAGGAACAGCCAGGACCCCACCCAGAAGGCTTGGGGTCCTCCTCGGGGAAGTGGGCATCAGTTTTGGTCCTGTACCCTGGATCCTGTCCCTACCTTCTACCAAGACCCAGGTCTAGGAAAATTTAATGTGGGCATACAGTCAGTGTTGAGAAACCATCATGACTCTGGCCCTGCGTGGCAGGAGCTGCCTCAGAGCTAGATGGTCTGCACGGGCCCAGGAGCAGTGAGCCCTGGGGCTCCTAAAAGGAGCAGGAGCTGCCACCCTCAGGGCCCTGCAGTTCCAGGCCCTTCCCTAAACATCTGCACACGTTGTAACCCAATTCCACCTTCATGCCATTCTACAATTGTGCCCGTTTCTATAGGTGTAGAAACCTAGGCTCAGAGAGGTTCAGCAGTTGCTCAAAGCCACACAGCAAGCGGCAGAGCCAGCATTCAGGCTCTAGACTCCCAGGCCTGTGTTGTAAGGAGGACGGCCCCCTTCACACACTCCCTTTTCTCCCCCTTGTCCTCACCCATCCAGCCTCACGGGGTGTTGGCTGCCCCTGCCACCCCGCCCGCCCCCCACACCCCGGGTGACCACACATCATAGGGACCTGTTTTCTGACTCACGTTCTTGGAAGCGAGGAATGCCATGCCCTGGGCCACCTGGCTGGAAAAGTGGAGCAGGTCACGCAGCTCCAGCAGCCGCCCGTTCTCCTTGTCCAGGTCTGGTGTGGGGAGAGGTGTCAGGGCGGCCTCCCCACCTCAACCCAAGCAGCCCCTCTCGTCTCCCTCAGCCCTGATACCTCCTCCGCACCTTGCTCAGAGAATGAATCATTTGATGAAGAAGTGGAGACGGGCCTCATCTCCACATAGGTGTCCACACCCTGGCTGGAGAAGCCGCTGTCCCTGCATAGGAGAGGGGACCGCGGGCTGCTCAGTGCCTGTCACTGCACTGCCCAGCTCAGGCCTCTCCCAGCCACTCAGCAGAGAAAGGAAGGGACCTCAGGGTCAACTTGAACTTCCCTTTCTGACACCTCCTTTGATCAGTGACCTCTGCTTGGCCATCCAGTGAGGGAGCTTACAACCTGTTCTCTCTTTGGGCAGCTCTACCTGTTAGAAAGTTCTCCACCGTTCCTAATGTTAATCTGCCCCCGGGCTATTCCTCCTCCTGGTCCTCGCTCTGCCCTCCAGAAGCATCTCCCTCTTCTCTGGAACAGCCCAGCAGGGCTTCGAGCATATTCCAGGGCCCCTTCTTTGAGCCCTCTTGTCTACATCACGGCTCTCCCTTCTGGCTGCACATTAAAATCACCCAGGGAGTTCCAGATACTCAGACCATCGAACCAAAGACTTCAGAAACTCTAGTGGTAAAACCCAGTCATTCCCACTTACACGTTAATCCAGGCAACTCCCGTGTGTAGCCAGAGTTGAGGACTGGTCTAGAGCAGTGCCTCTTAAACTTATCCATGTGCATGTGAATCACCTGGGGAATCTTATTTAAATGCAGATTCTGACTCCGCAGGTTTGGGTAGGCCTGAGATTGTACATTCCTAGAAGCTCTCAGAAGCCTGTGAGCCTGTGCTTCGGGTGGCTGTTCAGGTTGAGGAGCACTGCTCCACATTGAATAGCCACCACTGCGTCTAATATTCCAACCAGATAGGAGTCAGGACCTCTCAGCTGCTCCCTCTGTGATACAGCTGTGCACCTTGACGATGTCCTTGCTCTCGTGTTCCCAGAAAAACAACCTAGTGCTTTATTTATGGTTTGACCATTAAACTATCCACTCCCTTGGTCTAGAAAGTGTACTTCTATTAAGGTAGCCTGGGATCTCATTAGTAGGACTGGTTCACATGCCGTTTGCCCTTGAAATCACCCGACTCGGAATCCTTTCCCCATCTGTAGATTTGAGATGGAAGCTAATACTTGACTTCAGTTCTCATTTTGAGTTGCTCTGGCCTGAGTTTCCAGCCTGCTGAGGCCCAGCGTGAGCCACCCACTCAAAAGGGTGTCAGAAAATGAGAGAAAATCCTGCCAGCCCCCATACTCGAGGTCACTGGGTGGAGTGAAATGGCCTCCTTCCCCTTTTGCCTCCCCTGGTTTGGTAGCTGACATTGGTAGGATAGGAGCCCAGTGTATATATACCCTTGTTCTGACCCAGCAGCCTGGCCCTGAAGCCTCACAAGCCCCGAGTCCAAGACTCCCAGGAGATCAGTGTAGCTCAGGTGAGCACTGGACAAGGAGTCAACAGAGCAGAATCCAGCCAGGCTCCGCCTCTGCCCTTGACTCATGTGTGACACAAAGGCCACTTCATTTCTCTGGTTCCCCAATGTGGCTCTGTCCATCTGCCTCTGGGTGGCTTCCAGAAATCACAGCATTACAGAACGAGAGAGCAGAGAGACCCTGAGGGGTTCAACCCCTGATGGCTGGGGGGGAAGCTGAGGCCCAAGTGGACCAGGGACCTGGCCACAGCTATGCTGTTTTGCCCCTGCTCGTTCAACGCCCAAAAGACTCTATCCCACTTCTGCATGGCTACTCAAAAGTGGAATGGGTGCCCTCCAGCCCCCGACAGCACATGCTATGGGAGAAACAGGGCCATTATCCCCAAGATTTGCCCATCGCTGGCGAGGGCCCCGGACGGATCTTGGTTGATCTTTTACGTATGATAAGATAATGATCTCATTAATGCCCATCTCCACCAGACTATGAGCGGCCCATCTTTGCCCTCAATACTCCCAGAACATAGTAGGGGCTCAAATATTTGTTGGATGATGGGAATAAATAGGAGGAAAACTGAGTTGCCCACATAATATGGGTGGCTACTCCGCACAGCACAAACGGGAAGGTGAGGGCCACGCAAGCCACCCAACCCGGAGCTGACTTCGGGGACAGACATGGGGGCCCCACCTCCCAGTCCTGGCCTCCCCTTCCTGTCTTTCACCAGGATACTACCTGCGGATGTATTTCTTTTCCAAGTGGATGTTCTTGTAGCCGGTGCCTGCCTTGGGGTCCTGGCCTGGATTCAGGCTGGGTCCCAGCATGGCCTCAGCCTTCCTTCGCAGAAAGTTGAGCAGGTCGCCATAGCAGCAGTACTCAGTGATGACCAGGACAGGGCCTAGAGCAGCCAAGAGTGGGGTCAGTGCACCCCTAGCACACCACCCCATGTGGACAGGAACATGGGGCGGGGGCAATAAGAACCTGGACTGGAACTCAGGAGCCCCGGGTTCTAATCCTGCCTGTCTATAAGCAGTCCTCCCTGCTTTCTGGGTGACCTCAGTGACCCAACTGTCTAAAGCAGAGGAACCTCCAAAAAACTGTAGCTGAATAATTCTTTCTTCGAAGGAAATCTGTGACAGTTCCACACAAGTCAAAGCTGCTAGAGGAGAAGAGACTGGAGCGGACTGAGAGTCCCAACAGGCCCTGGGGCACTTCTGTGGGCCTTGTGGTGAGTGTCCAAGCCTCTTTGAGTGGGGGCTTCCTAAAAGGTAGATTTGAAGGGCTTCACTCCAGACCCATAGCGTCAGGCTCCCTGGAGCAGGGCCCAGGCATCTGCACTCTTTTCTCCTTTTCCAGGTGACTCTGATGCCCACCCATGTCTGAGAGCCACTGATCAGATCTCACAGAACTGCCTGTCATCCATAAGCAGCTTCTGACCAGCCCAGGCATCTGGCCTAGGAATTCAAGGGTTGCTGAGACAGGGATCCCACCTTCACTTTGTGGAGACGGGACGGGAAAGATGGAGTGAGGTAGCCCTGGGACCCTCAGACACCCAAGAGGCCCCACCACGATGGGCCCCTTACCTCCGTGGGTGCAGGCTCCCAGAAGGTTGACTATGTTCTCGTGCTGGCCCAGGTGGCTCATGATCTTCAGTTCCGACATGAGGGCCTCCTTCTCGTCAGCGTGAGCCGTGGCTGCGAGATGGGGCCACAGGTCCCACAGACAGAGAAAGGGCAGGACACGGAGAGCCATGCACACAGGCGCCCAGGGGAGCAAAGCAGAGGGGACCCAGAGCCCCAAAGCAATCAGAAGCCGAAAGAGGCAGAAGTGAGGACACACGATGGGAGTTACGGGGAGAGAGAGAGGAGAGATGGCCTGTCACTGAGCTGATTGTGGGTGGCAGGAGACCAACCTGTGGCCAGGCCATAGGCCAGGATGGCCTCTGTGCACCAGAGCCCCTTCGAGGCTCAGGCAGAAGCCCTTCCACACCCAGGAGTTAGAGAGAGCCGGGAGCTCACAAAGGAAGCCGAGAGTCCTCACCCCCGATCCCAGGCTCTGTTCCACAGGCCCTGACAGGCCGAAAATGTGGGTGATGCCCTTGTGACGACAGAACAGACCCTCCCTTGGCCGATACCACCTCCGACCCGCTGCCCCAAAGCTGCTTCCTGTACTCACACTTCAGCATCTTCACAGCCACCTTCAGAACAGCATCTTCCTTGCCCAGACCAAAGGCCGTGGCCTCCACCACCTTCCCAAAGGCACCTGCTCCAAGGGTTTTACCTGCCATACACAAAGCCTGCTTAGGTCCCGGGGCACCTAAGGGCCCACAGGCTCCCTGCCACCCACGCTGGCCCTGTGACAGGAGGGCGTGTTGGGTGCTGAGACCCCGGCTCACCAAACTGCAGGTTGTTCCGGGGGAACTCCCACTTCTCGTTGTAGGGCAGCTGGGTTGGGTCGATGAAGGTGTAGCTGTTGCCCCCGTAGCTCTCAATGATCTTCCAGCGCACCTGGTACTTGGGCTTCTGCAGAGGGAGAGGGAGGAGGCATGGGTCAGCTGGGCCTGGCAGGTGGATCTTGGACATCATCCCGACCCGGGAGGACAGGGGCTGGGCAGTCCCACCGCACAGCGGGAGGAGGTCGGTGTGGCCTGCGACGTGGTGAGAGGGGCTGTGTCATCTCATGCCCATGGCACCGAGAGCCCCGTCCCTGCCTGGCTTGGCCTTACCATGGGACCGTCCATTCTCCAAGCCTCAGTTTCCCTACCTGTGTATTGAAAGATTTGGACAGGACCACCTCTGAGGGTTTTGACAGCTCTGATAAGGTAGTAATTCCTGAGCCAGGAGGGAGGGTGGAACTGTAGATCCATCCATGCATCCGTCCATCCTCCCATCCAATTATGACTTGTTTGTTTTATTTTCACTTGTGGTAAGAACAAAATTTACCATCCCAACCAGTTTTGAGTATACCGTTCAGTAGTGTTATAGACAGTCCCACTGTTGTGCAACCAACCTCCAGGACTCTTTTCATCTTGAAAAGCTTCAAGTCTGTACTCACTAAACAACAACTCCCTGTTCCCCCCTCCCCCGAGCCCCCAGCCACTTATCTCCTGCATCTGACTGTTTCAGGTACCTTATTTAACTGGAATCATGCAGGATCTGTCCCTTTGTAACTGGCTTATCTCACTTAGCGTGATGTCTTCAAGGTTCATCCATGTTGTTGCCTATGTCAGCATTTCCTGCCTTTTTAAGGCTGAATATTATCCCATCCAAATATTTCACCGAGTACCTGTTTGTTTCAGGCATCGTTGATTCAGAGTTTGACAAAACAAGAGTCCCTGTCCCCTGGAGTTTGCATTCTAGTTGCTAAGACGGACAATCAACTCAGATACCTATCTAGGAAATTTTCGAATAGTGCTATGGAGATAAGAAAGCAAAGTAATAGGACAGAGAGCACCGGGGACAACTGAACACAAGTCAGGGAGGGCCCCTGAGGAGGCGAGAGGGAGCTGGCCACGTGAGCAGCAGGGGAAGCACTTCGCGGGTGCAGGGAGTGGAGGCCTGGGGGTGGGAAAGGTCTGGGCGAGTCTAAGGGACTGGAAGGTGCTGTGTGGCTGGAGGGGAGCGGGGGGCGGTTCTGGAGGCAGGAAAGTCTTGAGGGCTGCAATCAGCAAGTGAGTTCTCTAAGCGCAAGGGGAACCCTTTGAGGCTCGATGCAGGCGAGCGATGCATCCGACTCTACATTGCTCAAGGACCAACAGAGAGAGACCCCACGTACAAGACAGCGGGCGTCTGGAGGACCTGCATTCCCCTCAGGCTCTCCACGCTGTTCCAACCAGCCAGCTGGCGGCAGAGCATAAGCAGAGGAGGAGCGGCTGCCTCTCTCTTTCCTGCCCCTGGTGGCAGCTGCATGGGGGCATCATGCCAGGGGTACCCATGAGAAGTGCTGATGGCAGACAGAGTTTAGGTGGAAAGTGGAAGCTGGGCTGGGGCGGTGGAGGACACTGAGGCCTCGGGTCAGCAGTCCAGCTCGCTTTCCGGTCAGTTGTGGGGGACAGGGACCAGCTGGGCTGTGCTTAGCAGCTGGGCTCCTACATGGGGCACCCAACTCGGGCAGGGGGAGCTAAAGTGGGTGCTGGGGAGGAGGGTGACAAGTCTCACCAGGTTAAGGGAAAAGACTCCAGATAGCCATAGGGAAGGACTTCCGGATGGTAGTTCGGGGGGAAAGACTGCAGTTAGACATGAGGAAGAATTTCCAGGTCCTGATTCAGGACGAGAGACTAGTGGTGAACCTAAGGACATCCATGTTACAGTTTCAGCAGATAGTCTGAAACGGGACAGGAAGAGGAATTCTGGAGTGTCAGAGGATTCAAACCCTGTGTGTGGGTGCCTTCCCAACACAAAGGATGGACACAGAACCGGGAGGGATTCCTTGACCTTGCCTGGCCACTTCCATCTCCAGGAGCCACTGTGGTGACGGCTGGTTTTTCCCCCCCGCCACTTCTCCTTCCTCTGGCCCCACAGCTGGGCCTGAGTCAGCCCCTCCCCAGCCCACCGCGAGCTGGCTCTCTGGCTGGAACTTCAGCTCTCTCTCTGAATCCCAGACCTGATACCTGGAGGACGACGCAGCTCTCCCACGCCTGCCTCAGGCATCCCCACCCCTCTTCCTGGAAAGCAGACACTAGCTCTCAGCCTCTGCTATCCCTAGACAGGGCTTCTGTGTAACTCCCGGGGGCTTCTACCCAGAGGGGCCTCTCCTCTGAAGGAGAACCCTAATGGGGAGGCCAGGATGGGCAGCCTCGGAGTATAATGCTATCAGTGAGCGTCTCCCGAGCACTTCCTGTGAGTGGGCCCTGGGCTCCACACTCAACGTGCGTCATCTCACTTAATGCTCACAACAGGCCCAGGCCACTTCCCCTTGGTGACCGAGGTAGGCATGGAATCATCAAAGTCCCCACAACTCCCCATCCAGGCCTGCTGTTTTGGGTGGGCGGATGTTTTCTGTCTCAGGAAGGGGGAGATCTGAACAGTTTCCACTGGAAATCTTGGGGACCCTCCTGTGCTTCCCCCACATACCTCCCAATCCCCAGAGCTCAGTTCCAACCCCCAGAATTCCAGCCTCTCCAGTGGCTTCCCCGTCTCCTCCTGTCTTCCCCATCACCATCATCCTTTCTTCCCCATGTCCTTCCTCCTTCCAGCCTGCTGACTTCTGCCCTTTTCTCTCCCCCCTTGGCCCCCCTTGTGGTCTCTCTGGGGGCCAGAAAGGCGATGAGTCAGCCCTGAGACAGAAGCAACCCTTCCCTCAAGTGGGGCCACCCCTCCCCTCAGGCCTGAGTAGTGAGGACAAGCCAGGCTGAGTCCCCAGTGAAGGGACAAGACTCAGAACCCTGTGGAACAAAGCAGAGGACACTTGGACAACAAGCCCTGAGGCAGGGCATGGTCATCTTGACCCCTGGGATGCCCTCCTTCTCTTGGCCTTGAGTCAGCTCACGGGCCAGTTCAGTTTCTTAAATGGGATAAAAGGTGACTGGAGTACATGTTCCAAAAATGGTCCCGTGAAGAGAACGTAAGGTGTCCCCAAACCACGGCTGGCCAAGGGGGCTGGGCGGCCCAAGGCAGAAAGGGCTGGAGGGGAACTGGGCCCTTCTCTAGAATCTCTGCAGGGCTGAGGAGGCAGCTCTGTGGGGACGGAGAGGCTGTTTTCAGCTCCATATAAGGAAGAACTTTGCAACAGAGCTGCGCAGAGAAGGAATGGGAGGCCACAACAATGACTGAAGTCCTGTCCCCGTAGGCGGGCGGAGTTGGACGGATCTGGGTCTGAATCCCGCCTTGCCAGGCTCTAGGACTCTAGGAAAATCGGTGTCTCTAAGCCTCTGTCTCTCCATCTGTGAAATGGTGTTGATAATGGCAGCCCCCGCACCAGACTGTGCTGAAGGTTCACCGAGGTGACGGCGTGTAGAGGACTGAGCAGGGTGCTGGGCACGGACAGGGCTCTGAATGGATGCTACACACCCTGGACCCAGGAGGAAGTTGGCTGGGGAACTCAAGATAGCTCATGCATCTTGGGATTGGAGGGCTGTCTGGCCCATCCAAGATTCAGACCCAGATCCACACAACTCTCAACCCTTGGCTCTTAAACTAGACCATCAGGCTCTTGGCATGTCACGGGAGGAGGCTGTAAAGGTAACCCACCCCACCATGAACAGGTGGGGAAAATGAGGCCCAGAGCGGGCAGTCCACCCGCCAAGGTTGCATGAAGCCCAAACAGGACAGTCACCCAGCCATGGTCTCATGGCAAACCAGTGTCCGAGCAGGACCCAGATCCCTGAAGACTTGACCTGGGGCCCTGGATGCTGCGCTCAGAGCTGCCTCCTCATGCTGTGTGCTGACATAAGCACTGGGCACCCCCCACATACCACCTACCTATCTACTCCAAGTCCTCTACTCACACTAAAACCCACAAGGCAGGTGTGGGGAAGAGAAGGCAGCAGAGGAGCCCACAAGGTGGGTTATTCACCCCTAACTCACCTCACTGCCTTGTTCACACCTGCTGAACCTACAGGATGGGGTCCAACCCCTCAGACCCCCAACCTGTCCCCACCTGGGTCCTCTTCCAGGCATCAGTATTTCCGGAACTCACCTTGGTCTTCCCCCCACCTGCCTCTTTGTACACAGCGCCCTCTCCCACAGAGACATCCTTTCCCTGAATCTCATCTCCCCCTGGCTGCCTGCCCCGTTCTCCAAGACCTGTCCCACCCACGCCAAGCCACCTCCTCCAAGCAGACTCCCTTCCCTGCCAGCCGGAAAAGATCCCTCCACTTCTGGCCTCCCAGAGCCTTCTGGCCTGGCCCTCTCAGTGCCTGACTGCACCAGAAGTAGTCTTTTATGTAGGGAGGCAGTGAGGCTAAGTGGTGGAGGCCACAGGCTCTGGGGTGCAAGGCAACTGGGACTCTTGGGCGGGTCCTTCAACCTTGCTGAGCCTGCTTCCTTACTGTAAAATGCTGACTGCTCTAGTCCCTGCCTCTAGATTGTTTTGAGGGTAAAATAAGATGATTCCATGGGTTTTTAACAAAATGGCTTTTAAAAAACCAGCCTCTGCCATTGACCGGCTGTAGACTAGGGCAACTGTCTCAACCTCCCAGAACCTCAGCTTCCAACTCTGTAAAATGGGGTAGTGATACTACCCACATGCCATGGTTGTTGAGGTCAGTAAATGAGGGGATGTAGGTAACATGCTTCATAACAATGCCCCTAAAATCACCATCACTGACTGAGCACTCAGAGCGACAGGCAGCGCACTAAACGTCAACGTGCAATTAACGGCAGACTTGATTAATAATCATATTAAATAATGACGAGGACGATGATGGTCAGGCCTTCCCCTCCACTAACTTACCTGCCACCTGACAGAGACACAGGCCTGGCCCCATGATACCCTCTCTGTGTCCCTGGAAGCCCCCAGCTGGGACAAGTTCCCATGTTCATGCTCTCCCCAACGGCCACGGCTCTCCCCGTAGCATCTCTCCCTCTGTGATCCACGCCCTCACTTCCGTGGCTATTCGATTAGCAACCGTCTAGCTCACTAGACGGAGACTTCTACGAGGGCAAAACCTCAGAGGCTCCGAGGCTTGGCTCACCCAGCCACTGACACTGGCATACAGCAGGCACCCATTAAAGAGCTGTTGGTTCAATGACTGGCTGACAGGTGAATTCGTATTCACAGGGGCTGAAGGGTGGATCCACACAGCCTGGGGGCACTGCCCCAGGGTCTGGCTCACTCGGGTGCCTGGCTGCCCCCCAGCCCTGCCCAGGCTCACCTGCTTGTACTTGTACAAAAGCAACAGGAGTAGCAGCAGCAGCAAGGCCATGACGGACATGCAGGCCACCAGCACCGGCGTGAAGAGGGGCTCGTCAAGGGGCTGCGTGTAGGCTCCTGGAATGGGTGGGGCAGAGGAGTGAGCAGCAGAAGGGGCCTTTGAGACCCCCTGCTCCCCACTGGAACAGGCCAGTTGCCTGGAACTCAGTAGGTGCCCACTAAATTCTTACTGACTGAACGAGGAGTCCTCTCAGCGGGAAGCCCGTAGACCGTCCCCCAGCCGGGGGCAGGGAGGACCACCTCTCTGGCACTGCTCGTGACCAGCTCCAAACCCTGCCCAGACTCGCGGCCTCTGTGGCCAGCGGAGCCCCTCAGGTCACACGGCCCACCCACGGCCCGTGCAAGGAGCCTCTGCAGCAGCCTGGCCTGGGGCTCAGCCATGACTTGCACACTCCCCCAGTGTGAAGACTTCCCACCTACACCTCCGGCCAGCTCGGATGGAAAGACCTTCCAGAGGTTAGACGGAAATCTGCCTCCCCAGCATCTCCCTGCAGCTTCCCCGAGTGCCCTTTGAGACCACACAGCCCTTCTGGGAGTCTGAAAGCCAGGTTCATGGACCCGGGGTCTCCTCTTCCCAGATCAACAGCCCTAGTTCCTTTCATGTGTTTGGAAGGACATAATTTCCACCTCCTGGCCCAGGTCAGCAGCATGAGTCTGAGGCCCAGTCTCACCTCTGCCACTTGGGAGGTGTGACAGTGAACCTGTGGCTTCTCTCTAAGCCTCAGGTTCATCATGCCCCAGGGGGGAAGGAAGACTGTACTAACCTCCTAGGGGTGGGCGAGTTCGTTGAAATAATGCCTGTAAAGGGCTTAGCATGATGCCTGGCACAGTGTAAGCCTTCAATAAAATGTTGGCTTTATTATTTGTAATATACGACCACCAGCTGCAAGACAGAGCCGCCAAGGCAGCGGCATGTGGAATCGGGCCTCAGCTCCACTTGCTCCAAGGCCAGCAGCTGGGGCACCTGCGGGCCCCCTGTGAGCCAGGCAGAGGCTCCCACTCTGTCCTCTCTGGGCCCAGAGAGCCTCACCGGGGCCTGGCACACAGTGGGTGCTGAACCTGCTTTTTAGAGGCCTGAGGGTTCTGCGGGCCTGTGCAGCCTTGGGCCTCTCAGAATCAGAGAACTAACCCACATGCAGCCTTTGTGCAACGCAGAGAAAGATGCCTCTTCCTCTAGACGGCTGATGCAGCTGCGTTAGTGAACCCCGCCCTGGACAGTGGCCCTGAATGGATAGGACTGTGTCTCTGGCAGGAAGGGAATCTGGGAGGGATGGAGAAGGCCGTCAAGGCCGGCCCTGGGATTGGGGGAGGTGGTGAGGGGACTGTTCGTTTGTCGCCTGCTCACATCACCAGACTAAGCTCCGGGGAGGCACTGCTCCCTGCACGAAGTGAGTCCCAAATACACACTTATGAACTAATGAGTCAGTTCAAGTGCAGGAATATGAGGAGAGGGGCCAGATAAGGCTGTGGCTGCTTCAGGCTGCTTTCTCTCTGGATTTCACGTCTGCATCCCCTCTGCCCTTCTCCCCACTACTTCCAGCCCCACGGGTTCTAGACTCCCCCATCTCGCCACTTCAGGAGAGCTTTGGTCAGGAGGGGCCCTGGAGTCACACGCAGAGAGCTAGAACTCGGTATGGCTGGGATCTGCTTGGCACTGGAACTCTGGCCCTTGGTTCCCAGCTGTGGGGCTGTGGGGTAGTTTCCTGGGCCCCCTTCCCATCTTGGCCTGGAGCAGGCGGGTCAAAGGCTCACCTACAGAGACAGGCCCGAAGGCCTGGGAGCTGTTCCCCAGGCTGTTGTAGGCCCTGCACTCGTATGTCCTGTTGTGTTCCAAGGTCCCAGTGGCCAGCAGGCTCTGGACGGTCACCTTGTGGAAGGGCTTTTGGCTCAGGACCTCAGGGTTCGGGTCGTCCAGGACCAGCACTTGGGTCTTATCACATCTGGGAAGAACAGAATGTGGCTCAGAGTTTCAGGGTGCCCGGCCCCTGCCCCTGCGCCCAGGTGAGGAAGGCAACCAGAGCCCGCTTACCTGTTCGTGTGGCCCCTGCACTGCACCCACGTCACATTAGGCTGGGGGTACCCTGAGGCTTCACAGAGCAGGGTTTTAGAGCCGTTGATGAGGGTCCACGTGACCTCTACCTCTGGGGGGTCTGAGGTAGAGGGAGGGGCAAAGGAGGGAGGAGTCAGCCCCAGAGGCCCGCCTCCTGGCTTGACCACCCGACACTGAGTCTTCTCTCCCCCAGCCCAGCCATCCCGGCAGCCTCAGGAACCCCGTGTCCCCAGCCCCACTCCATCACTCACATAGAAGGGTGAGTTCAAAGGTCAGGGTCTCCTCGCCTCTGGCATTTCTGGCCTGGAAGGAGTAGTGGCCGGCCTCGAAGGGCTTCAGGCGAAGCAGGGTGAGGGTGGAGGTGTACCTGCGTGAGAGGAGCAGGCCATCTGGGGTGAGGACAGTAGGCTCAGACAACCACCTTATAAGGGATTTATTTTTGGTAAAGTGTCCGGGGCACAAAGGCCTTCAAGTACCCAGTCTGAGTGCCCCTGAGACATGCAAAAACCCCCAACCCGCTTCCCTTAATTGCTTCTTTCATCCGTAAAGCGCTTTTGTTCTGAGGTTTAGTAGACGTGATGTCTGTAAAATGCCAACACTGGGAGGCACATCACAGGCCCCAGTGACTGTACCTACTTTCACCACCATCACTGGGCTAAACAATCCTTGCTGAAGACGCCAGCACCCACGGCAGCTTCCATCCCTAAAGCGCCAACCCTGCCAAGAGGGGCCTTGAGAGGGGAGAGAGGCAGGATGTAGCCGTGGGCTCCAGAGAACAGGGCTCAAGTCCTAATGTTGCCATTTCCTAGCTGTGTGACCTTAGACAAGTACTTAACCTCTCTGATCCTTTGCTTCCTTTTCTGTAAGGGTGACACTTACAGTAATTAATCCACACACTCAACCTAAGGACTAAAGGGATATGTATTCAGAGTGCCTGATAGAGTGCCTGACTCATTGTAGGCACTTGTCTCTTTACTGGAAAATATCTGCAGCCATTACTAGACTAAACCCCATGGCATTCAGAGAGCAATCCTTGAGATAACTAACATCTCCTTCTTAAACTGAAAGAATTTAACTTTCTGCATGAGTCAAAATCACCATCATGAACACACACGTGGGCTGTTTGGTGCCCACGCTTATCTGCCCTGTGCTGAATGGCCCCAGATTACTATGTTTGAGGGCATCTCCCTGGTTCCTTTCCACAGTGTCCCTGTTGCTTACAGACCCCTGAAACCTATCCATGGACCAGCCTCCTTCCAGGGGTCTGCAGACTCCAGATTCAGAACTTCTGCTTTAGACGAGGGGAAGCTAGAAATCCTGGCCGGAAAGGACAAGAAGGGAACTGGGAAGAGGAAGATAAGGACAAGGGAACATCCTTGTTGATTCTGATGATCGACAACACAAGAATCCAGGAATCAAAGAGGTTTGGGCTTCTGGAGCTAGGAAGAGAACTCCAGAGAATTTGGGAGTTGGAAGATGTCTAGGGATTATCTAGCCCAGGGATGGCAAACAGGTCTCCTCTCATGAGCCAGTTATGATGGAAATATAGCCTAGAGACTGTGTTGAGAAGGACTCTGAGGCTGCATCTGGCAGGATGGGTTCAAAAATGAATTAGGAAAGGGTTCAAAAATGAATTAGGGGGCTTCCCTGGTGGCGCAGTGGTTGAGAGTCCGCCTCCCGATGCAGGGGACGCGGGTTCGTGCCCCGGTCCGGGAAGATTCCACATGCCGCGGAGCGGCTGGGCCCGTGAGCCACGGCCGCTGAGCCTGCGCGTCCGGAGCCTGTGCTCCGCAACGGGAGAGGCCACAACAGTGAGAGGTCCACGTACCGCAAAAAAAAAAAAAAAAAAAAAAAAAAAAAAAAATCAATTAGGGGTCTCGGTCACGAGTGAGGGAGGGGAAGTTATCACACACACCCCACATATTCGCTGTCCTTGATGGAGCTGTACTCTCTCATTCAAATAGAACAGCGTAAAGAAATTATCATTTTCACACTTGGTATCAGTGTTCCTCCTTGGGGAAGAAACTCTCTTGTTTAGAAAACTACCTGGGGTTAGGTCACTTTGGATGAGGAAGTAAGACCCCAAGGATAGAGTCCACAGGAGACAAGAAAAAGAGATTTCTAAAATGTTGTGCATGTGGGATGAGCACGATTCTGGGAGTGGAGAGACGGGAGGACGCAGAGTCACACGGCACTCTGTAAGAAGAGCTCTGAGCCTGTGGAGAAGAGCACAGCTGGTGAGAAATTCTCAGGGGTGGATGACCACAGGCTTTTAAAGAACTTCTGATGTATCTGTGACTGAGAGATGTTAATTCCCTCTATTCCCCAAACCTGTGTATGTGGCAGATACGTCGTGCGATTGCTATTAGGAGTGTGACTATGAGTGGAAGTCATGGGGGGGTGTCTTCTGCATTTGGATAAGTCACAGAAGAGGAGGCATAAGATCGAGACCTTGGGTGACCATCAGAAGGCACGCCCCCAAGAAATGGCAGAATTCTTGAAGAGGACATTGGATTTTCCAAGGATATAGGACAGAGGGATACACTAATTTGATCTGCATCTCAGACGCTGATGACGGATATCGAGGTTCTACGTAGTCAAGAAAAATGAGACCTAGAAACCAGAAAGGACTCGCTCCAGGTCACGCAGCAAGGTTGAGATAGGACCCAAGTGTCCTGACTCCCGGCTGAGGTGCTCCATCTGGCTGTGGGCTATGCGGATGCGAGCTAATAGGTGATACCTGTATGTGCCCTTGTTGGTTACAAAATTGAGCTTGGGCTGGTGGCCAAGGAAGGGTCCCCGGTAGGTCCAGTTAAAACTTTGCAGGCTTGGGTAGGCCTCCACCTTGACTTTGAGTTCGATCTTCTCACCCACGGTCACCTCCTGGAGGAGGTTCTGCTCAGAGGTCAAGTTCAAGTAGGCACTGTCTGGAAAGCAGAATGCACAGAGATCTGGCATTAGTGGGAAGATACCCCAGTGTGTGTGTTCATTTAGCAATCCACCCATTGAGCCAGTCCTTCAGCTGGGCCCTCCCTGAGCACCTACCATGTGCCAGGCACACAGACCCCGCCCATAACCCAGACTTGCCCTCTCTCATCTCTTTTCCCACCACCCCCAGGGCTCCAAGCTCTTCTCTTCTTCACTGAGTTCCTGGGACAACTTGGGCAAATTCCTATCCTCCTTGGCACCTCTACATCTTTATTTATGTAACGAAGAGATTGAATATATCTATGTTGTTATAACTTTATGGAAATTTTTCTAGCAGTTAAAAAAAAAGTCTGTTTTTTTTTTCCATACGCTCTCACACCCATTTCCCCTTTTTTCAGTAGTATAGTCAGTGCAGCTTCCGTATCCAGCTCTAAAGTGGGCACGTGATCCAGGCCAGCCAATCAGGGTAATCTGTCCCCTTGGGACCAGTGATTGGTTTTTGGGCCAGGCATGTGAGTCCATGACTCTAATTTCCATGATTTTTGTTGGAACTCGAGGGAAAGAGAAGCTTTCATTCCACTGGGGTTTCCAAACTTGGTGCTGCCCCGCAAGAAAAATAAAGAGCTAAGAGTTGGGAAGCAACAGATTCTTGTCCACACCTGAACACCTAAATCTAACGAAACCAGAAGCTCATATCCATGGGGGTTTTAGCTATAATTCCTCTTTTGATTAGGCCAGTTTGAGTTGATTTCTAGTACCTATAACTGAAAGAGTCTTGGCTGGTTTCTTCTAAGTAAATGCATGAATTAAAATCAAGCTGCTCTGATTGAATTGTAGGCAAAGGAGAGGTGCAAAAACTCCCACCCATTCAGCCTCTCTTTGCCTCTCATGGAAGCTACTCTAATACCCTCTTAAAATCCCAAGGCTTTGCAAAAAGACCAGATGATCTCTCAGGGCTCCTCTTCTTACTCAATTCTATGAAATCTAAAATTCACTCTTCTACCCTGTGTTGTTCCTGCTCAAAAAGCTCCCTGTGATTCCCCATCACCTCCACTATTCAGCTTGGCATTCAAGGCTCTTCTCATTCAAGTCTCCCTATGCCCATTTAGCCACGTCCCCACTTCACACACACACACACACACACACACACACACTTCTCCACCCATCTCGATGTTCTCATGTCCCCTGAACACACCACAGTCATTCCAACCTTGGATGTTGTGCTCAAGTCATTTCCTGCACCAGGAACCCCATATTCTTCCTCTCTTCTATTTAGATCCTTCTCATTCTCCAAGACTTGTACCCATTAGGGAGACTCCACCCATCCACTCCAGGCTAAAGGGAGCTCTCCTTCCTCTGGATTCCTGTTGCTTTTTTTTTTTTTTAAATTGAGGTATAGTTGATGTACAATATTTGATAAGTTTCAGGTCTACAACAGAGTGCTTCACAATTTTTAAAAGTTTTACTCCATTTACAGTTATTATAAATTAGTAGCCATATTCCTTGTGTTGTACAACATATGCTTGTAGCTTATTTATTTTATACATAGTAGTTTGTGCCTCTTAATCCTCTACCCCTATACTGCCTTTCCCATCTTCTCCCTCCCCACTGGTAACCACTAGTTTGTTCTCTATATCTGTGAGACTGCTATTTTTTGTTGTATTCATTCGTTTGTGGTACTTTTTAGATTCCACATGGAAGTGATAGCATACAATATTTGTCTTTCTCTGACCTATTTCACTTAGCATGGTACCCTCTGCTGCCCTTTGAGATGACACATTCATTAGGCACCACATCTACACTACTTCATGTATCTGGTTCCTCCTTGAGGTAGCTGTCTTCTCTCTCTGAGTTTGTGAGCTTTTAGGGCAAGGCTGTTTTCTTCTCTCTTCTCCCCTTAGCCAGCCATCCATCCATCCATCCATCCATCCATCCAAACTCCAGCCACTTCCCACCACCTCCACCATTACCACCCTAATCAAGCCACCATCACCTCTAGCTCAGGCTAGCAGTAGCCTCCTGTCTCCCTGCTTCTACCCTCATCTCCATATAGACAGTCCTCAACAGAGCACCAGAAAGCCATGTTACATCTTGTTACCTCCAAGTCAGATGATGTCACTCCTTTGTTCAGACCCTCCAATGGCACCCCATCTCTCTCAAGAGGAAAAGCCCAAGTCCTCACCTTGGCCTACGGGGACCTTCCCCTTCACCTCTGACCTCAGCTTCTACCGCTCTTCCTCTTGAGCTCCAGCCCAGCCACACTGGCTGACCTGCTCCTTGCATGTGGTGAGCATGGACCTGCCTTAACAACATTGCTTGCCCTCTGCCTGAAGCTCTCTTCTCCAAGATTCTACACGGCTTGGTCCTTCACCCACCTCAAGTCTTTGCTCAAATGTCAGCTTCCCAATAAGATCTTCCTTGATGATCACCCTATTTTAAACTGAAAACCCTATCAAACTGATTTGCTTTTTTATAATTTATTTTGCTTATTGCTGTCTTCTCCCAACAAGAGTACAAACTCCAAGTGGGCAGGGGTTTTTCTATCTCTTTCATTTGTAGCTGTATTCTCAGCATTGAGAAGTATCCGGCCATGTGTGAAGGAAAACAAACATCTACTGAGTGACTACTGTATGTCTGCACTAGAAAACAGTTAGGATTAGAATCCAAAACTGGGAGACGGTTCAATGTTCTCCTCTCCTGCCTTAGCCCTCAAATCCCCCGGCGTAGGATGGGCCCACAGCAGAGCTTAGGTGCTTCCGTAAGCCTAATGCGTTGTTTGTGCTGTGAGGGTAGCGATTCTCATGCTCCCCCCTCCCCGCCTCCCCTAGGGCTCCCATAACTTTTAACACATGAGGTGTGGCCAGACTGAAGTGACTCAGAGCCTGTCCCCACCTTGAAGAAACTCCCCTTAGCTCTGGATTCTCAGCCCAGTGGCCGCTGCTGCCTCTCACCCAATCACTCTGTCCAAAGACCCGGGAGTCATCTTGGCTCCTTTATCCTTCACCCCTTCATCCTAGCAGTCACCAAGTCCATTATCCCTCCGAAATCGTTCTGGATGACAGACTCTCCTGGGCCGCTGCCGTGGTCCAGCACCCTTCGCAATCTCTAGCCTGGACCACTGCATTAACCGCCCTCATGGGTCTCCAGCCTCTAGTCTCCCATCCAATCCACACGGCGTAGGGCTGAGCCTCCTCAAATAACATCTCCTCATGCACACTTAGCATTTACTGTATGCCAGGTCCTATTCTAGGTACTTGAAATATATATATATTCATATATTCATTTAATTCTCACAGCAATCCTATGAGATAGTTACTGTTAGCATCCCCATTTTGCAGATGGGGAAACAGAGTAAGGAACCTGCCTAAGTCATTGGTGGAGCCGGGTTGGAATGTGCCCCAGGAGTGCGGGTTCCTGACCACCACACAGTGGACCCTCTGTGCAATCTGATCTCATCACTCTCCTCTTAAAACATTTAACGACCTCCACCGGATACGATGCAAACTCCCCACCCAATTTGCCCTCAGACACTACCTTCAGCACTGCTTTCCTGTGACCATCCCTGCCTCCCCTTCACGTCCCTGCTGTTGTCAGCTTCTCTGGATGTCTCACATGCTCTTGCTCTCTTTGCCTTTGAGCCTTTGCATATGCTGTTCCCTCTGCCAGCAGTGCTGTTCCCCTTCCTTTTCCACCCCTCTGCCTGGCTAACCCACCTCCATTCTTCTGGTCCCAGCTTAGAGGCCACTTTGTCCAAGCCTTGGTTGGGAGTCTCGCTTGGTGTTCCCAGGACACCCCACACTTCCCCCATGACCGCACTGGGTGATCATTGTCTGTTCACGTGTCCCTGTGATGTGAGTTTCCCAAGCATGAAGGAAGGAATGAATGAGTGAACAGTGAAGCCCAGGAGGGAGCTACTGGACACCAATCCCCAAACAGAACTAATGATGCTGGAATGAGATGCAGCCATGCACTGTGGGACCTCCAAGGGGGGAGGGAGGGATTCTGGGGCAGGGGGCGGGGGACCTGGGAGGGCTGTCAGTGTCATGGCTCCTTAACCAGGCCCAGAAAAAGGGGACTCTAGCGAGCTGTTCTAACAATGTCTCCTCCTTCCCTGCCATCAGCTCCTTCTCTCTCAATCCCCTTATGCACCCCCTCACCCCAGGAACCCTGATGACCCTTCGCCACCACCCTGATGCTTACCTACCACCCAGAAGACCATGGAGGTGGAGTGGATGCCCCGGGCATTGGTGGCCATGCAGGTGTAGTTGCCAGCATCTTGGAAGCCTACGTGATCGAGGTTGAGCGTCAGGACTTTTTGATAACGGTTGTCATGGAAGTCGGATTGTTGAGAGATTGTGAGCTGCAGCCAGAAGGAATGGAAATGGTATACTGAGGTTGTTTAGGAATTAGAAAGATCTGGTTTCTAATTCTCAGCCTTTAAGAATTACTATCTGCCTCTCCTTGGGCAGGGACTGAACTCTGAGCCTCAGTTTCTTCATCTGCAAAATGGGACTGACACTGGCCCCATGCTCTTAGGGTCGTAGAGTAAGTGAGAAGGAGCAGGCAAATGGCACAGGGCTAGCCTGGCACACGGTAGGCACAAGGAGGAAGGATGTTCTTAGAAGCAGCCGCCATTTCCTCCTGAGAAGAGCCCCTCTTCTGTCCTCTCTCCAGAGTTTTTCTGAAAGGACCCTTACATTCCTGGGCTTCAGAGGTGGCCTAGGAACCCCTTGCTAAGTCAGAAGTGAGCTGACATGTGGCTCTTGTCTACAGGCTGGGGCAAAGGTCATGGGTCAAGGGGGTGGAGTACTGCCTCCTCCCACCAACCCCCACAAGATTTAGCGGCACGAGCCTGAGTCCTGCTTCTGGATCAGCTACTGACTGGCAGTGAGATCTTGGGTGAATCCACTCCCCTCTCTGGGTCTGGGCCATGCCCTCAGCCCAGAGAGCCAGCTTGAGGTGGGGCTGGGGGCTGCATCCAGCAGGGCCTGGCATGTCAGAAGGATGGACAGACTCCCCAGGGACTGACCTTGGTGTCTCCGTGTTGGAGGAAGACATCAAAGTTGACATCAACGTCGCTGGCTGAGCATACGATCTGGGCAGCCTCTCCTCGAATCCGCACCAGCTCTGTAGGCTTCAGTGTCAAGGTCGGGGGTCCTGGGATGACTGAGGTCAGGGCAAGGGACCCATGAACATCCAGGCCAGAGCTGTCACTCTGCTTCCTGCCATGGGCCAGGCTCCCATTCCAAATCCTGGGAGGCAGCCCCGACACCTCAGTTTTCCCCACGACAAGTCCTGTCTCCTAAATAGACCTTGAAAAGTCCCCTTTGCTCCATCACCAGTGCCTCTCCCCAATCTCACCCTCCTTCTCTGCTCTGGACCCCTTCAGGCACCTGGGAGGCCTCCCTCCTTCCTCGCAGCGGCCAAAGGGAGGTCTTTGCAATGAAAATTGGATCACGCCTCTCTCTCGTGACAATATTCAGTGGCTTTTCATCATCACTCTCAGAATAAAAGCCGAAGTCCCTCCCACCTCCCCAGGCCCCGCTCCTGACCCGTGGACACCTGCCACCCTCCACTCCCCCAGCTGCCTTTCCCACCGCACAGCCTTTCCCACCCGGCGACTCTGCACTTGCCCTTCCTTCCAGGAATGCCTTCTCCCACGCTTTGACTGCCTGCCTCTGCTCATCCTTCAGATCTTTAGCTCAGACATTCCTCGGAGAGGCCTCCTGTCACAGCTTCGCTGAATTAGCCTCATCCCCCACCCCACCGCCCCATATTTCTTCAGCTTGATTTCTTGATCATCACAATTGGTATTTACTGACTTTCTCTCCCGTCTGTCTCCCCAGTAAATGTCAGATCCATGAAGACGCTATCCCTCACAGCTAGCCCAGTGCCTAAAACATAGTAGGAATTGAATGAATATTTCTAGCTGTTGCTGTTGTTGAAAGATAACCTAATTCAGTTCCTCAAGGTCCAGACACTAAGGGACTCACCCGTGGTCACTGAGAGGGTCATGGCCGAACTAGAGCCCAGTGCTCTCTCTGCAAAGTGCAGGGAAAGGGCCTTCATGGCTCCCTCTGCCCACAGGGTGGGGTCCTTTGACTTCCTGGACAGTTTCGTGGCCTCAGAGCACAGGGCCTTGGGTCAGCCATGCCGCTCTGACCCTGGCCTCATTACAGGCACCTGATTCCTGTCTCAAGCCCAGGTTATGAGCCTGGGGTCCTGCTGACGCATACCAATCCTTCCAGAAACCAGAATCCCGTCCACCAGCCCAGCAGAGACAAGGGGGAATAGGAATGAGACTTCACCAGCATTTTTGCCCCCCAGAGAGAGGTGTCCCACGCACCCGCCACCACGATGTCCCATCGCCTGGCTCACTACCCCCCTTCCTGTGCCCAGCACCCAGCATCAGACCGGCACTGAGTGGGAAATCCACGTCTGAGAGTGTGGGAGAGCTTCGGGCCCTCCTTCCGTTCCTGGAACATTCGAAGCCTGTTCCCAGCTCATGACTATGTACCTGCTGTTTCCTCTGCTGTTTCCACCTTCTCGTAATTCACATTTCAGCTCAAATAAAATGTCACTCTCTCCATGAGCCACCCCCCCACTCCCACACACTCTATTCCATCTCCCTGCTCAATGATTTTCACAGCCTGTCTCACGATCTGAGACCACCTTGCCCGTTGAGTTATTGGCTTATGTATGCTCTGCCTTTCTGTGCCCGACACCTTACCGTCTTGCCCCAGTAGATGCCCCATAGATCACTCTGTCGCGATTGGGAGGAAGAGATGAAACAAAGCCCCCCCTCCCCCCTCCCCCATTACCTCCCCTCAGGCCAGGCGCCAGCTCTCCGTCCCTCCCGGCCCACACACCTTTCTGAACTTTAAGCCGGATGCTGAGGGACTTCACCATCCTGCCGTCCACCCGAGCACTGCACTCATAGTCCTGGCTTTCGATGAACTTGGCCTTGTGGATGATGAAGCCGTGCGAGGGCAAGAAGGAGTAGTTGGTTTGGCGCAAGACAGGTCGGCCACGCACCCGCACCAGCGAGACGCCTGCCCCCAGCGCTGGGTCCGTGAGCAGGCAGGGCAGCAGCGCATCCTGACCCTCCATCACCGTCACTTCCTCGACCAGGACCCTCCAGGGCCGAACAGGGTCTGGGGAATGTGGGGATACAGGGTTACAACTGCCTTCCCTCCACCAGGCCATAGAGGTCCCTGGACATTGGTGACAGGGAAGCTCGGAGATGCTGATCATTTGCCTGAGGTCACACTATACCAGGGAAGCTCAGCTGATGCTTGGGGCTCTGAAGCCAGGTCCAGCCCCACTATTTAATGCTGTGTGACCTTGGGCAAATGACTCAACCTCTCTGAGCCTTTGGAAAATGGGCAGAATCACAGAACCACCTCACAGGGTTGTTGTGAGGACAACGTTAAATTAGAAGCACTGCCACAGGTCCTTGTTCGTGGCAGGTACTCAGCAAATGTGCAGCTGGCTTATTGTGATTGTTAACATTAGGGCCCAGCCCTCCTGCGCATTCGTGGTGGGACCTGCTTGGCTAGTCCTCTTGGGAGTGGGCTCACAGTCCTCACCTTTGACATAGAGATGGATGGTGGCGCTGCCCCCCAGGGGGTCTCCACGCTCAGTGCAGCGGTAGGTTCCCGTGTTTAGGAAGGTGGCATTGTTCGTGGTGAGGATGCCGCTGGGGGCGTCAGCGTCCAGAGTCCAGTAGGTGGAAATGGGGCCATCCCATTCCACGCTGCCGTTGCTCACACATCTCAAGGTCACGGCTGTGCCTGGCTCCACGACCAGCTCAGGGCCACTGGGCTCTATCACCGGGACCCCCTGACCTGGTGACGGGGTGGGGGTGGCAAACAGAATTGAGGCCTGAGGTGACACCGCCTCGGCCACACCCTGCCTCTGAGATGGGTGCTGCCCCGGCAGGGGTGATGCTGGTTCTGGGGTTCAGCTGTGACTTGCAGGATCACCTTGAACAAGTTCCTGCCCCTCTCTAGTCACTTGCTCAGGCCCCCAGCCCAAAGCTGCTGTGATGACTGATGTCTCTGATGGAAGGGTATTGGGAGATTTCTCGGCCTCCAACCCAGCCGCTGTCCCATGGGGGCTCCCCCAGCTTCTGGCCTCAGTCTCACTGGCAATGACTGCATCATTCTCCCCAGGAGTGGACTCCTTCAGCCCCATGTACAAAGTGGGCTACATCCCTGCTGCTAAGCCCAGCACCCAGCTCAAAGAAGGGGCTTCAGACAAGCAAAGGAAGAAACAAATGAATGGAATGTTCATGGCAGAGTCCTCTGAGTTAATTTACACGGGGAAGAAGAAAAGCAGTGTAGGATCTTAGCCCAGCAGAGTTAGACAGGTTCAGAAGTCTTCTGTCGTGCCCACTCCCATCATTGGACGTCTGGTCTAGAACACAGTAAGATGGTTCAGAGGCTCTGTGTCTCAGTTTCCTCACTTATAAAATGGGGACCATAATTGTACCCATTTATTGGGATAGATACCAGGAGATTTAAACGCATGGAGAGCCTTTAGAACATCACCTGTCACCAAATATAAATACTCAGTAAGGTTAGCCCTTATGTTTATTACCTAGTCCACCCCCAGCAACCCACCCTGACATCCCAGCACTGCTGCGTTTACTAGGGAGACAATCTCTTTTAAGGAAAATTTTCTTGAAGGAGAAAAGAGAACTTGAAACTCATCTCAGGCCCTCCGGGAAGAAGGCCCATCGCCTCTGCAGCGTCAGCATTTTTCCAGGGCCTAAAATAGGGGCAGTGGAGGGAAGTGAGAGCTGATTCAAGGCCTTGGAGGGGCTGCCAGGCGCCCTCCAGCCTGTGCAGGCGGAAGCACATTGCTGGCGTCCGGCCCAGACCCGGTTTCCGCTCAGCCTGCAGCCCTTCTCCCAGAGATGCTCTCACTTCTGCTTCCCGGCCACGGGGAGAGAACCCCTCGCCCCCAGGACAGGGGGTACCACCTGCTGGGCATTGGCATATCTCAGGCTGTGGGTCCTGGCTCTGCCACTGACCCACTAGGTACCCCTAGTGAGTCTAAACCTTCTGTCCCAGCGATGGGGCCACGGACACGCTAGCCCTGAGGGCACCAGTTAAATTCAGGGACTCTACGTCGTCCTGCACGAAAGTTCCTTAAATAGGTCTTTCCATCCACTGCCCCACCACCCCGCCCTCACCATAGACACCAGAACTGGAAAGATCCTCTCTGTCAAATGATATCAGGATGGCTTATGTTTTCATTTTGTACCCATCAGAGGTGCGCAGCCCCTCTGCCCGAGCTTCTGATCGGCATAAAGGATTGAGTGAATACTACCAAAGCCAACACCTGAGGGTTGTAGCCAGCACTCCTGTGCTGCTGAACACCAGGGATGGGGACAAACATCATTTCTGGCAGGCTGTTGGCAAGTCCCAACCGAGTGGGTGCTGGCCTATTACTGCTGCAGCCGTGCAGGGCCCCAGGCAGGGTTGTATCGTAGGAAAGAGCTTGGATCGTGGGGTCACACCAACCTGGGTCTAAAACTTGGTTTTCCCCTGCTAACTGCGTAGGTTGCTTAACCTCTGACCCTCAGGCTACTCTTCCATCCAATGAGAAGAATCCCAATTCCCACGGCTGAGAGGTCTTAGGAGGATTCAGTGAGGTGATATGCTGCCTCTGGCTCATCAACTCTCCTGCCCTGGGTTACTGGCTTCAACTGCTACACTTCTAGCCTTCCCTCTGGTCCTGACACTCTGATAGCTGAAGTCTTTAACTTTTAAAGATCACAGCCTATGCCTGTAACCTCCCCAGGTCTCAGATTCTGTGATTCTGTATTCCGCTTCTGCCCCCGCCTGGTCTCACAGGTGCCTACTCCCTTCCCCTCCCCTGCTCTGTCCTCTAGCTCTGGCCTCGGCCTCCTGGAAATGTAGTCAGAGAGGCATCTCTCTTGTTTCGTCCTGTCATCTCAAATATTCACGCAGGACAGGGCTGACACCCTCAACTTCCGCCCCAGCTCCCCACTGCTGGCTTGGCTGACAGGAAGAAAAAGCCTGCTCCTGGTAGGGCCGTCCTCCCTGGGCTGGGGCTGGACCCCTTCTGCCCCTTCACCCCACCGTCTCATCTCCCCAAACCTCCCCACCCCCTCCCACTTGTCTGGGAGACCCCTCTCCATCATCAGCTCCCAGGATGTGCCCCAACTTCCACTCCTCTCCCCCAAAACACACACACGCAGCACAGACCAAGGCCTGGGGCAGAGCTCCCTCCTCAGCCCAGGCTCTTGGCGCGCCTCTCCCGGTCGCTAGCGCGCTCTGATCCTGTCCCCCAACTTTCTCACAGCAGCCCCCTGCCCCCCGCCACTCACCACCGGTCTACTGGGCTGAAAGCTTAGGTTTCCACCCTGCTGTCCCCATCTCTTCTTTCCTTTGAGGCTAGATGCTGGATAGCCCCTCCACCTTCCAACAGTCCCCCACAGGCAGGTTCTGGGCAGGAGGACAGGACAAAGCAGTGAAATAAAACCCGCGGAGCTTTTTAGGGTGAGGGGAATAGTCTCTATCTTAACTGAGTTGGTGGGGACACAAGTGTGTACACTTGTCACATCTCATCGAATGTACACTTAAGAATTTGTGCTTTCTACTATGTGTAAATTACATCTCAACAAAAGAGAACGGACATGCAAGCCCAGTGGGACGGACTGGGCCAGAAAAAACCTTCAGTGGGCCATCTCCTCATCAGGGACCAGACGTACCTACTCCCCAGGGTCCTGCAGCCCCAGGATGGTGGGGAGGCCAGAGCTGAGGGCTGCCTTCCCACCCCACCCACAGCCCCCATCCTTCCCTGAGCTCCCTCCAAATAAGCAATAAAATTTAATGTGTTTGTTGGGCCAGCTGTAGATACAAGCCAAGCACCCAGCCCCTCACCTCCAGTGAGGCACCCTCCTAGATGGACATCCTGCATCACTGCTGCTGCCAGAGGGATGGAGTTAGGTTGGGGTCTGCCCCACAGCTCTCCATCCTGAGCCCCAGCAGCCTGTGTTTGGGAGAGCTCTAGCCCAGGAGACCCTTGCTGTCCTTCCCCCGGAAAAGCCTCTTGCCCTGTACTCTCCTCCTCCCAAATTTACCTCTTCTGAGCCCTGGGCCAGAAAGGCTAGACTCTTTTCTTTTTTTCTTTTCGCGGTACGTGGGCCTCTCACTGCTGTGGCCTCTCCCGTTGTGGAGCACAGGCTCTGGACACGCAGGCTCAGCGGCCATGGCTCACGGGCCCAGCCACTCTGCGGCATGTGGGATCCTCCCAAACTGGGGCACAAACCCGTACCCCCTGCATCGGCAGGCAGACTCTCAACCACTGCGCCACCAGGGAAGCCCGGATGCTAGCCTCTTATGTCTCCTTCTAACCCCTTGCCCAAGCCGCCCAAGGAAGGATCATTGCCTCTCAGGCCTCTCCCAGTCAGATCCTGCCTAGTCTGCCTAGTGATTCACAGGCTGGCAGAACCAGCAGAGCCATCAGGGGTTCTCTGGGGCCTCCCTACTCAGTGTAGGTCTGGACCAGGGGCATTGGCATCTCCTAGGAGCTTGTTAGTGATGCAGAATCTCAAGTCACATCTGAGACCTACTGAGTCAGAATCTGCACCATAACAAGATCCCTGGGGAATTTGGATGCACGGTGAAGTTTGAAAACCATTTAGTCTAGTCCATCACCACCCCCAACAACTTGTTATTGACTATTTAGTGGACACTGAAGAGCCCTGAGAGCATCAGGGACGTGTTCAGGACACACGGACAGTCAACATCTGAGCTGGGATGGATCCACAGCCTTGGCCAGGCTAGTTCCACCCCATCCATACCCTCTTTTCCCCCCACTGCCTCTCCAAAGCAGACACCCACATACCTACAGCCCAGGGCTTGGGAGATGGAAGCACGAAGTGGGGACACCCAGCGAGGGGCAGGGGTTTAGAGAGTCCTTCCACAGGAGCCCTCTCTGTCACATCCCCTTCACCCCCCACAATCCCCCAAGGCTCCAGGTGTGCTCTTACCGTGCCAAGATGTGGCCACCAACAGGATCAGCAGAGTCCCTGGGCCCATGGCCTCAGGGGGAAGGCGGCAGGCCGACGCAGGGCTTGGGGGTGGGCAGGGAGCTAGATTCCTAGACACTGGCTCTGCAGGGACCAGGACGACTGGACACGAGCTCCTCTCCACTGCACTGGCTGTCTGTCTTGTTTTCCTCTTCCTCCTTCTTCTTGGGCTGATCCCCCTTCTTCCCCTTTTAGCTAGGCAAGGCAACCACAGAGTTTGGAAATCTTTGTTTAAAAGAAAAAACTAAAAAACAGAGCCATGACCCCCAGGGGGAGGGGTTAGAGTCTGGGGCAGGACTGGCTAAGTTTGAGGCCCTTCTGAAGCCACCTCTGAGGGGCTCTGGGAGAAGAAACATGCCCAGTGTCAGACAGGCAGTCAACGGCACAAATGGGGGTCCCCAGAGTGACCAGGTGGCTCTTGCTCAGCTGAAAGAGAAGTTAGGTTGGTCTGGACAAGCCTGATAATAAACAGCATCAAGAAGCTTCCATTCACAGGACACTCACTAGCCAAGCCCTTTACGTTCCACTGTCTCCTTTGGTTCCCACAAAAATTTTATAGAGTAGGTACTGTTATCATTCCCATTTCACAGATGGGAAACTGAGGTTCATGGAGATCAAACACTGTAAACTTGCCCAAGGTCATATACCAAATGGTAGAGGTGGAATTTGAATCCAGGCAGCCTGGCTGAAGAACTTTCTTTTTGTGGATTAATTAAGTTTATTTTTTACAAAGAGCCTAATTGTGCTGCTGTATTTCTTTTCTTTTCTTTTCTTTTTTTTTTTTGTGGTACGCGGGCCTCTCACTGTTGTGGCCTCTCCCGTTGCGGAGCACAGGCTCCAGACGCGCAGGCTCAGCGGCCATGGCTCACGGGCCCAGCCGCTCCACAGCATGTGGGATCTTCCCGGACCGGGGCACGAACCCGCGTCCCCTGCATCGGCAGGCGGACTCTCAACCACTGCGCCACCAGGGAAGCCCTGTTTTTCTTAACAAGATTAGATTCTCTGCCCCCTCCTTTCCTGGAGGCAATTGTGTTTACCCCTTTTAGTTGATTCTCTTAGTATTTTCCTTCTTATTTCGATTCACATGGTTATAAAGTTACTTCTTGAAACTAAAAAACAAAAAAAATAGAAAAAACCCATATAACACTGATCCAGGAAGATGATCATTCTTTCCATCTACTTAGATATATAAACATTGTAAATACATTTGTGTTTTAGCAAAGTGTTTTGAACCTTTAGTAATCATGAATACCAACCAAAACTGAGTCAGGATGAAATTGAAACTCTGACCAGACCTTTAACTTGCAAAGAGATGGAATCAATCATCAGAAACCTCCCAAGAAAGAAAAGCCCAGGACCAGATAGTTTCGCTGGTGAGTTGTACCAAACATTTAAGGAATTAACCCCAATCCTGCTCAAACTCATTCAGAAAAGAGAAGATGAGGGAACACCTCTCAATTCATTCTATGAGGCCAGCATTACCTTGATACCAACAACAGACAAGGACATCACAAGAAAACTAGAGACCAGTATCCCTTAAGAACATAGATGCAAACGTACTCAGCAAAATACTAGCAAACCAAACCTTACAGCATATTAACATGATCATACACCATGACCAAGTGGTATTTATCCCAGAAATGCAAAGATGTTCAACACATGAAAATCAAACTAATACACCACATCAACAGAACAAGAATAGAATCTCACGTGATTAACTCAATTGATGCATAAAGTCTTTGACAAAATCTCACATGCTTTCATGATAAAACACCCAAAAGAGTAGGAATTAAAACAAACATCCTCAACATGATTAAGGGCATATATAAAAAATTCACAGCTAACTCAATGATAAAAGACTGAAAGCTCCCGGCCCACCCTGCCCCCCTCCCCAACTTTAGATCAGGAACAAGGCAAGGACAGCGGCTCTCACCACTTCTATTCAACATTGTACTGGAGGTTCTAGTCAGAGCAATCATGAAGAAAAAGAAATAAAAGGCATCCAAATTAAAAGCAAGAATTAAAACTATCTCTATTCACAGATGACAGAATCCTATATTCAGAAAAATCCTAAAGAATCTACAAAACCCCTCAAAAATCTATTAGAGCTAAGAAATGTATTCAGCAAAGTTACGGGATACAAGATCAACACACAGAACTCACATGTATTTCTCTATGCCATCAGTGAACAACCCAAAAAAGAAATTTAAAAACTGATTTTTTTTTAAATAAATAGCATCAAAATGAGTAAAATACTTGGGAACCAGTGTAACCAAAGAGATGCAAGACATAAATACTGAAAACCACAACACACTGCTGAAAGAAGACTAAATAAATGGAAAGACTTTTATTCATAGATTGGAAGATTTAATGTTGTTAAGATGACAATACTCCCCAAAATGATCAATAGATTCAATACTGTCCCTTTCAAAATCCCAATGGACTTAACTGCAGAAATGGAAAAGCTGATTCTCAAATTCACATGGAATTTCAAAAGATTCCAAATAGCCAAATCAATCTTGGAAAAAAACCAAGTTGGAGTCCCACTTCTGAATTTCACAACTTACTACAAGGCTAAAGAAATGAAAACAGTGTGTTATTGGACTAAGAACAGATACAGAGATTTATTCTTAGAATAAACTTGATAGTTCAGAAATAAACCTTCACATCAACGGTCAATTGATTTTCAACAAGGGTGCCAAGACCTTTCAACAGGAAGAAAACAGTCTTTTCAGCAAATGGTGTGAAGAGAACTGCATATCCACATACAAAAGAATGAAGTCGAACCCTTATTTCATACCATATACAAAAATTAACTCAAAATGGATCAAAGACCTAAATACAAAGACTAAAAGTATAAAACTCTTAGAAGAATACATGGGGGTAGATATTCATGACCTGGACTTGAAAATGGTTTCATAGCTATGTCACCAAAAGCACAAACCACCAAAGAAAAAAATAAATTGTACTTCATCAAAATTAAACATTTTGGTGCAAAGAATACCAACAAGAGAATAAAAAGACAACATGGCAAAAAGTATTTGCAAACCATATAGACAAGTGTTAAGTATCTAGAATATACCCATATGTTCTAGAGTTATCTCCTATAATTCAACAAAGGCAACAATTCAATTTAAAAGTGAGCAAAAAAGTTGAATAGATATTTCTCTAAAGAAGATATACAAATGACCAACAAGAACATGAAAAGATGCTCAATATCATTAGTCATTAGGCAAATGCAAATCAAAACTACAGTGTGAACTACCTCACACCTACAAGGTTGGCCATAATTTTTTTTAAAAAGTCAGAAAATAACAAGCGTTGGAAAGGATGTGGAAAAACTGCAACCCTTGTACAACTCGTGAGAGTTTGAAGTGGAGCAGCTGCTGTGGTAATGAATTTGATAGTTCTTCAAAAAGTTACACAGAATTACCATGTGACCCAACAATTCCACTCCTAGGTGTAACCGAGCAAAGGCTCAGTGCCAGACATGAATAGAAACCAATACTGTGGTACTGGCTTCTGAGAAACAAAGAGTTTTATTGCACAGTCAACTGGTAAGGAGACAGGAGGCAAGGCTCTCAAACCTCTCTCTCCTTTCCAGGATTGGGGAAAATTTAAGGGGTTGGGGAAATTTCAAGCTTGGAAGGTGATTGGCTAGTCTTGAATCAGTCCATAGAAGCTACATGTGCTGCTGGAAGCCAGATTTTCCGAAGGATTTAGCACTTTGTAAAGGACTCTGGTGGCAACCTTTCTATTCTTTGAGTTCCACAGACTAATTATTATTGGTTTCAGGGTTACCCTGTAGGCGTGTGTTCCCATCTCTGTCTGCAAAACAGCTCCTTAAATAGGTTTGATCAACAACCTATTTAAGGACACAAACCAGTTTAATTTGGTGCTGTTTCAATTCCCCCCTTTTTTCTGGTACATTCCTCAGCCTTGAGGGAAATAGGGGGAGGGCTGCTCTAGCTGTTTTCTGCTGATTAGGAGCGTGGATTTTTATAAGAGGAATGAAATTGAAAATATTTGCAAGTCCCACCTTGAACTCTTAAGTCTTGGGCAATCATCATGTGAGTGTGGGAGGCCTTTTTAAAAATACAAGATAAGAATGTGTAACCAGAAGAACGTTGCAGGCTCCATTGCACTTAGGTTGCAGTTGTCCTCAGGGTGTTGATTTTTCCAAGTCTTGAGGAGGACCCAATCCCCCAGCTTATGCAGAGCAGGGCAATATCTGTGGGAAACATTCATCACCCAGAAGTGTTTTATGTATAGCAGATACAGTAACACGTAGAAACTGTACACGTTTTATAGTATCTAATTATTTTACAATATGATCACTTTCAAGACTAATAACACTTAGTCTTAAGGAAGGGTCTCCCATATAACATTTCATAGGGCTCAGCTGGACCGGGCTTCTAGGGCTACTCTTAGCCTAAGCAGGGCAACTGGTGAGACCTTTTCCCAAGTTAAGTTGGTTTCTTGACATTTTGGCGATTGTCTTTTTGTAGGTACGATTCATCTTTTCAGTATTTCCCACAGACTGAGGTCTCCATGAAGCATGTAACTTCCATTGTGTTCTGAGGGGCCCAGACACTCTTGAGTTACCGTGGCTATGAAAGCTCCTCTGTTGTCACTTTGAATTGAAAGAGACAACCAAAATGAGGGAAAAATGCTTTTAGTAAGGCCACTGTTTTCTTGGAAGCCTTCTCTATCCAGCCTGGAAAAGCTGTGACCCATCCCGTGAAGGTGTCCACAAACACCAGCAAGTGTATATTATGTCCCATGGCTCTTGGCATAACAGTATTTACCAGTCATCTCCTGGTTTTGTCCCTTGGGTTTGCACCCCATTTATTGCTGGGTGTGGCCCAGCTTACGGATCGTTTCTGGCACAGATCAGGCAATTTTATATTACCTTTTAGATAGTCCTTTGCATTTGTGGATCAACAGGCTTTTGTAACCAGTGATACGCTGAGTCCCTCCCATAATGGTTTCCTTTCCATTAAATGCTCAGGTATAAGCACTAGTCTCTGTTCACTATCAATCCAGCCTTCTTTGGTTGTTTGGTACTGATCACCATCTAAGTCTCAAGGGTCGACATGAAATCCCCATTCGTCTGCACTCTCTAGATCCATTTCCAAATACCAAGGCTTAAAAGGGATAGGTCCACACTCAGAATGAGTGCTAGGGCCTTGGGATCTGGGCTTTTGGTTGGGGCCACCTGTTTTGTGGCCTGATCAGCCAAATTACTTTTTTTTTTTAATAAGTATTTATTTTTGGCTGCATTGGGTCTTCATTGGTGCATGAAGGCTTTCTCTAGCTGCGGCGAGCGGGGGTTACTTTGTTGTGGTGCGCGGGCTTCTCATTGCAGTGGCTTCTCTTATTGCAGAGCATGGGCTCTAGGTGCCTGGGCTTCAGTAGTTGTGGCTGGCGGGCTCTAGAGTGCAGATACAAGCCGTGGCGCATGGGCTTAGTTGCTGTGCGGCATGTGGGATCTTCTCAGACCAGGGCTCGAACCTGTGTCCCCTGCCTTAGCAGGCGGACTCTTAACCATTGTGTCACCAGGAAAGCCCCAAATTACTTTCTTTAGCTATGTAACTATGTCTTTCAGTGGCCTGGGCAATATACTTTGGCTACTTCTTCTGGCATTATAACAGAATCTCATAAGGCCAGTATCTCCTATGCATGTTTAATTTCTTTCCTTCCTGAAATAGTACACCTCTCTCTTTCCATATGGCCCCAAGTTCATGTATAACAGAGAAAGCATAGAACTGGTATAAATGGTTACCTTTTTCTTTGCTCCAAGGTGCAGGGCTCTCATGAGGGCTTTGAGCTCTGCCTTGTGGGCAGGCATTCCTGGAGGAGGGCTTCTGCTTCTAGGACTTCCTGATGAGTTACTATTAAATGCCCAGCCTTTCTGAGTCCCTGGTCCATGAAGCTGCTCCTGTCCATGAACATTTCCATATCCCAATTTTCTAAAGGCTGATCAGTCAAATCTGCTAGAATAGACTTTGTTGATTATTTGTATGGGATAGAACTCTATTTGGCATTCCACAGTCCAGCTTAATGGCTGTCATTTCCTTTGAGAACCTAACATAGGAATTGGCCATGAGACCAAAGTTAGGGATCCAAATAGGACAAAACCTAGCCATTCCTGAGAATCCTCGCCATTGCCTTCTGATGGTGGGTACAGTCACCCTAGCTAATGGTCCAGTAGTAAATTTTTTTTAAAATGGTTATCAAATATCCCATTATTAAATTATTTCTCCTTGCAGTTCTTAACTAGCTGGGCATTCCACCACATCACTGTTGATGTCATCTATGATGTCATGGAGGTGGCAGCCATCAACATTGCAGCGCACAGACTGGGCAGTCCCCAGGATATCTTTAATGGTTCCAGAGAGTTCTCTAGCTAAAGATTGATGATGCATCTATCAGGCAATGTTGACAATCAAAAGTGATGTTTCCACTGTGCTTAATGTTTTTCTGCTTTTTTCTATCTCTTGGTGGTTCCCTTAGGGCTTTGATGATCAGGGCAGAGGCAGAAGGTACCACATCCATCTGGGTCTGTCTGTTCTGAATGGTGTTTCATTGTACTCCTCAGACCCTTCCAATCACCAGTTGCCTTGGCGATGTCCTCACCAACCTTTTTTTGCAGATAGACCCAGGGGCAGATCTTGGGGGCCAGGGCAGATGTGGCACAAACTTCCCCACTGACACACCTCGGGTATAAAATTTTGGTATCGTTGGGGTCCAACTTAGGCGGCAGGGTGGAGGCAGCTGGGGTCAGACGAACCTGGATTCGGGAGGACTGAATAAGTTGCACTTTGGTCCCCTCCAAGCCGAAGGTCTCCGTCTTTCTGATAACTCAAATCCTAGGTATTTTACACTTGGTTGAGAGATTTGCAATTTTCCCTTGCAGGCTTTATATCCCCGGTCTGCCAGCAACTTTAAAGTGAGGATTGTATTTTGGTCTGAGGCTCCCTTATTTTTATTAGTAATTAGTATATCACAGTAAGACTCCCTCATTTAATGGGAGATCACTTAAGTCCTTGGATAAGACTTCCCTGAAGATGGTGGAGGCATTCTTAAATCCCGTGGGAGTACCATCCAACAATACAGTTGTTATATATTATCTCTGGATTGTCCCATTCAAAGGCAAACAGTTCCTGGGAATCAGGACTTAGGGATATGCAGTAAGAGGCAGCTTTTAAGTCCAGAACTGTAAACCAGGAAAAGTCTCCAAATAAAGTTGTACGCAAAGTGTAAGGATTTGGTACTACCAGATGTACATATCTACAACTTGGTTAGTGACTCGCAAATCCCGTACAAAACAATAATTTCCAGTACCAGTTTTTTTGTATCTGACAAGGTCAGTTTAATTGGCGTTTAAGAAAGGTGGTTATCAGAGACTTTGTATCTTCCCTCACATGCCTCTTTAAAGGGTACTGCTTTACATTTGGAGCCTTGGCAGCTAGACAGAATTTTACCACTACTGGGTCAGCCCTCTTAGCACTTCCTGCCTCCCATCAGCCCAAACATCCACTCTTAACCTTTTGTAGAATTTGTTCAGGACCTTCTGGTTGAGGCTTGTCTCCTGCACAGTTTGCAGGGCGTACGCTTGATCTGGGAGTTCTCTAAGGCCTACTTTTTCTGGTGAGAAAGTCATTTAATTCTGTTTGTAGATCTCCCAACAAGGGAACAGGGCATTCAGGCATATACAGAGAGCTGTGTTTTGTTTTTTAAATTTTATTTTTTATACAGCAGGTTCTTATTAGTTATCTATTTTACACATATTAGTGTATACATGTCAATCCCAATCTCCCAATTCATCCCCCCCACACACACTTTCACCCCTTGGTGTCCATACGTTTGTTCTCCACATCTGTGTCTCTATTTCTGCCCTGCAAACCAGTTCATCTGTACCATTTTCATAGGTTCCACATGTATGTATTAATATGTGATATTTGTTTTTCTCTTTCTGACTTACTTCACTCTGTATTACAGTCTCTAGATCCATCCACGTCTCTGCAAATGACCCAATTTCGTTCCTTTTTGTGGCTGAGTAATATTCCATTGTATATATGTACCACATCTTCTTTATCCATTTGTCTGTTGATGGGTATTTAGGTTGCTTCCATGACCTGGCTATTGTAAATAGTGCTGCAATGAACATTGGAGTGCATATGTCTTTTTGAATTATGGTTTTCTCTGAGTATATGCCCAGTAGTGGGATTGCTGGGTCATATGGTAATTCTATTTTTAGATTTTTGAGGAACCTCCATACTGTTCTCCATAATGGCTGTATCAATTTACATTCCTACCAACAGTGCAGGAGGGTTCCCTTTTCTCCACACCCTCTCCACCATTTGTTGTTTGTAGATTTTCTGATGATGCCCATTGTACCTGGTGTGCGGTGACACCTCATTGTAGTTTTGATTTGCATTTCTCTAGTAATTAGTGATGTTGAACAGCTTTTCATGTGCTTCTTGGCCATCTGTATGTCTTCTTTGGAGAAATGTCTCTTTAGGTCTTCTGCCCATCTTTTGATTTTTTTTTTCTTTTTGGCAGTACACGGGCCTCTCACTGCTGTGGCCTCTCCCGTTGTGGAGCACAGGCTCCGGACGTGCAGGCTCAGCGGCCATGGTTCACGGGCGGGCCCAGCCGCTCCGCGGCATGTGGGATCTCCCCGGACCAGGGCACGATCCCATGTCCCCTGCATCAACAGGCGGACTCTCAACCACTGTGCCACCAGGGAAGCCCGATCATATGGTTTTTATTCTTCAGTTTGTTAATATGGTGTATCACATTGATTGGTTTGCATATATTGAAGAATCCTTGCATCTCTGGGATAAACCCCATTTGATCATGGGTGTATGATCCTTTTAATGTGTTGTTGGATTCTGTTTGCTAGTATTTTGAGGATTTTTGCATCTATATTCATCAGTAATATTGGTCTGTAATTTTCTTTTTTTGTAGTATCTTTGTCTGGTTTTGATATCAGGGTGATGGTGGCCTCGTAGAATGAGTTTGGGAGTGTTCCTCCCTCTGCTATATTTTGGAAGAGTTTGAGAAGGAGGGGTGTTAGCTCTTCTCTAAATGTTTGATAGAATTCACCTGTGAAGCCATCTGGTCCTGGACTTTTGTTCATTGGAAGATTTTTAATCAGTTTCAATTTCATTTCTTGTGATTGGTCTGTTCATATTTTCTGTTTCTTCCAGGTTCAGTCTTGGAAGGTTATACCTTTCTAAGAATTTGTCCATTTCTTCCAGGTTGACCATTTGATCGACATAGGGTTGCTTGTAGTAGTCTCTTAGGATGGTTGGTATTTCTGCAATGTCAATTGTAACTTCTCCTTTTTCACTTCTGATTTTATTGATTTGAGTCCTCTCCCTGTTTTCCTTCATGAGTCTGGCTAAAGGTTTATCAATTTTGTTTATCTTCTCAAAGAACCAGCTTTTAGTTTTATTGATCTTTGTTATTCTTTTCTTTGTTTCTATTTATTTCTGCTCTGATCTTTATGATTTCTTTCCTTCTACTAATTTTGGGTTTTGTTTGTTCTTCTTTCTGTAGTTCCTTTAAGTGTAAGTTTAGATTGTTGATTTGAGATTTTTGTTTCTTGAGTTAGGATTGTATTGCTATAAACTTCCCTCTTAGAACAGCTTTTGTTGCATCCCATAGGTTTTGACATGTTGATTTATTTTTTTTCTTTAAGTAACCTGTGCCTTCCAAGTCTCAGCTAGAGACGTGTAACCACCTTGGGTTGTAAGGAGTAAAAGCACCCATAGCCCATACGGGGATCGAACCCGTGACCTCGGCGTTATTAGCACCATGCTCTAACCAGCTGACCTAACCAGTCACAACTCCCATAGGTTTTGGATCATCGTGTTTTCATTGTAATTTGTCTCTAGCTATTTTTTGATTTCCTCTTTGATTTCTCCAGTGATCTCTTGGTTATTTAGTAACGTATTGTTTAGCCTCCATGTATCTGTGTTTTTCGTTTTTTTCCCTGTAACTGATTTCTAATCTCATAGCATTGTGGTCAGAAAAGTTGCTTGACATGATTTCAATTTTCTTAAATTTACCGAGGCTTGATTTGTGACCCAAGATGCCATCTATCCTGGAGAATGTTCCATGTGCACTTGAGAAGAAAGTGTAATCTGCTGTTATTGGATGGAATGACCTATAAATATTAATTAAATCTGGTCTATTGTGTCATTTAAAGCTTCTGTTTCCTTATTAATTTTCTATCTGGATGATCTGTCCATTGGTGTGAGGTGTTAAAGTCCCCCACTATTATTGTGTTACTGTCAATTTCCTCTTTATTAGCAGCTATTAGCAGTTGCCTTATGTACTTAGGTGCCCCTATGTTGGGTGCATATATATCTATAATTGTTATATCTTCTTCTTGGATTGATCCCTTGATCATTATGTAGTGTCCTTCCTGTCTCTTGTAATATTCTTTATTTTAAAGTCTATTTTATCTGATATGAGTATTGCTACTCCAGCTTTTTTTTTTTTTTTTTTTTTGTGGTACATGGGCCTCTCACTGCTGTGGCCTCTCCCACCGCGGAGCACAGGCTCCGGACACACAGGCCCAGCAGCCATGGCTCACGGGCCCAGCCGCTCCATGGCATGTGGGATTCTCCTGAACCGGGGCACGAACCCACGTCCCCTGCATTGGCAGGAGGAATCCCAACCACTGTGCCACCAGGGAAGCCCTCTAGCTTTCTTTTGATTTCCATTTGCATGGAATATCTTTTTCCATCCCCTCACTTTCAGTCTGAATATGTCCCTAGGTCTGAAGTGAGTCTCTTATAGACAGCATATATATTGGTCTTGTTTTGTATCCATTCAGTGAGCCTGTCTTTTGGTTGGAGCATTTAATCCATTCACATATAAGGTAATTATTAACATGTATGTTCCTATTACCATTTTCTTAATAGTTATGGGTTTGTTTTTGTAGATCCTTTTCTTCTTGTGTTTCCCACTTAGAGAAGTTCCTTTAGCATTTGTTGTAGACCTGGTTTGGTGGTGCTGAATTCTCTTAGCTTTTCCTTGTCTGTAAAGCTTTTGATTTCTCCATCAAATCTGAATGAGATCCTTACCCGGTAGAGCAATCTTGGTTGTAGAGCAATCTTGGTTGTAGGTTCTTCCTTTTCATCACTTGAAATATATCATGCCACTCCCTTCTGGCTTGTGGAGTTTCTGCAGAGAAATCAACTGTTAACCTTATGGGAGTTCCCTTGTATGTTATTTGTCATTTTTCCCTTATTGCTTTCAATAATTTTTCTTTGTCTTTAATTTTTGTCACTGATTACTATGTGTCTCAGCATGTTTCTCCTTGGGTTTATTCTGCCTGGGACTCTCTGTGCTTCCTGGACTTGGGTGGCCATTTTCTTTCCCATGTTAGGGAAGTTTTGGACTATAATCTCTTCAAATATTTTCTCGGATCCTTTCTCTCTCTCTTCTCTTTCTGGGACCCCTATAATGCGAATGTTGTTGCATTTAATGTTTTCCCAGAGGTCTCTCAGACTGTCTTCAATTCTTTTCTCTTTAATCTGTTCCATAGCTGTGAATTCCAGCATTCTGTCTTCTAGGTCACTTATCTGTTCTTCTGCCTCAGTTATTCTGCTATTGATTCCTTCCAGTGTACTTTTCATTTCAGTTATTGTATTGTTCATCTCTGTTTGTTCTTTAATTCTTTAATTCTTCTAGGTGTCTGTTCGTTAATTCTTCTAGGTCTTTGTTAAACATTGCTTGCATCTCCCCTATCGCCTGCTGCTTCTTCCCAGCCTTTATGGTTGGGGCCGCACACCAATCAGCAGTCTTATCAGAGACTCGAGGTCTGTGAGAGGCTGCAATGCTGGCTGCACCTGGAAAACCTGGGCGTTCACGGGAGATGAAGGAAAGCACCAGGACTTGCCAATCTGTGGCTACGAGCACCCTTTGTTCCTTTGTAGGCAGCACCCGGTCACACGGGCCGCTTGCCCTGCCAACCACGCCCCACCTTAGTGCCTCTTCTGAGGGGTTAGCTGCCCCCACCCGAGAATGGATGTTTGGGGAGAGAGAGGACGAAAACAAGGAACCCCTAAGTCAAAGTCTTAGTCAATATCCCAGGTTTCAAACCCAAGACCTGAGAAGTCTATGGACTGCAAATCTCTAGAAAATGGCCTTCCCTCAGGCACTCATAAAAGCCCACGCACCACAAAGAATAGTAGCCCCAGTCGCCACAACTAGAGAAAAGCCCACGTGCAGCAACCAACACCCAACGTAGCCAAAAACGTATATATATATACCATTCACTTAAAAATTAAAAAAAGAATTCCCTGGAGAATAAACAAAGGAGAATGGAGAGTATCAAAGATGACCAGCTTGGACGTGAAGGTTCCCTTAGGGAACACTGAAAAGGTTTCCATTAAAGATGGTTGCCAAGCACTGTAGCCTAAACGTCACGCGTGCTGCCTGTCTGCCAAGAAATCTGTCCTGGCAGTTCGGAGACTGCAGCCACGGTGGTCAGAGGCTCCTAAGAGTTTCTACCCAAGTGCTGAGGACAGGCGTGCCTATTGCAGAGGGGCCTGGGAGAGCCCAGGCTCTGTCTCACGCACCACCTGGATAAACATACCTCATGGCGAGGCAGGTGAAGGAAATGACAGGATCACCTTGAAGAAACCAAAGTGAGGAGGCTGTCTGAGACTCAGAGCTGAATTTGAGAGACGAATTCAGGAGTATACAGGTTGAAACACCCAAGCCCTGACTTCCTTTGTGGGCATGTTGGGGCTTAATCTTCCAGGTAGATGATCGAAACATTTTACCTCCCCAGCAGAAATCAAAGAGAAGCTCAGCTCAGCGCCTGGGAAATTTCCAGGTAGAATACATTCCGCCCAAGACCTCCATATAGCATGTGGCCTTAGCATCACCACCAATGCTTGTTCCTCCAGCAAACTTTCACACACACACATACATACACCCACACAAACACACACACACACACTCACACAAATTGAAAGGCATTTCAATGCTAACTCCCTGCTAGTTTGGCTCATGCAAAAGAGGATTAAAACTCTCAGTGAGGAAAACCCAAAATGTCCAATTGTATGAAATTCCTTTAACCCAGACACGGGCTACGTTCTGGAGTGGAGACTTACCTGCTTCATGCTCCCTCATTTCCCCTTTACCCTCTCACCCCAACAAGGTAATCTGGGCTAGTTTCATTAAGAATACACACCTTTATCAATACCACCAGGTAATTATATTAGGCACAGGTGAAAGCTCCCGACAGCTCTGTAAGGCAAGCTCTCTAGTCAGGGAGTGATGGCTTTTACCTCCTGGGTCAGAGGACTGCACACCCCCCCCTTTAATCCTGGTTCCAGAAAGTTTTGCTATAGTCATCCAAGGACCAACCCCTATTAACGAATCCTAACAAAGGAAACACTCAGACATAGGCAAACAAATAAGGCATGGGGCTCTAACCCAGGGTTGGGATTCTAGCCTGACTGATCCTTTGGTACCTCAGTGGCTGCAACCTTTTAGAGTGTCTCTCTTAAGGTCAGACTCTAACCCACAATCCGGATGACATTATTCAACAATACAGGCACTGGTGCATTTTAACAAGGTTACTCACCCCCAAAGACATCTGATTTCGTAGCTGTTTCTTCTCTCAAAAGTGAAAGGAGCACTGAGGGGCCTGGAGGGCCACAGCGGAGAAGCAGGAACTCGACAGCTGCCCCTCTAGATGAATTTGGTCTGGGTGGCCACTCAGGGTCTGTGGTGAGGGCCACACTCCGCCAGGGGCTACAGTGCCTCGGGCAGGCTGTCACAAGACTGAGTCCCTTCATGGAGTCCAAAATTGTTACTGAACAAGGGCTCGCTACCCAATGTGCATAAGAGCCAACACTATGTGCCTGGCATTTGAGAAAAGGAAGAGCTTTATTATGAGGTTGGCTGCCAAGGAGACAGATTTGAGGGCCTTGCCTTGGTTGACCCCCCGGATGAGGAGGAACCTTGGATAGAGAGGGATGACGATAAGCAATAGGTGGATGAACACCCACAGTGTTCAAGGGTCAGCTCTATACCAGTTAAAGGACATTGTCATACTGGATAAAAAAGCAAAACCAAATATTTTCTTTCTACAAGAAACCCACTTTAGATTGTAATTTGGGGCAGCCACTATGGAGAACAGTATGGAGGTTCCCTAAAAAACTAAAAACAGAGCTACCATATGATCCAGCAATCCCACTCCAGGGCATATAACTGGAAAAGACAAAAACTCTAATTTCATGTTTATTTCTAATAATCAAAAAGATACATGTGCCCCAATGTTCATAGCAGCACTATTCACAACAAGCAAGTCACGGAAGCTCTCTACGTGTCCATCGACAGAGGAATGGATAAAGAAGATGTGGCATAGCCTCCTGTTGTTTCCCAGAACCTGTCAGGATTCCACTTTCCAACAGTCCTGCATTGTGGCAGAGCCTGGAGCTAAGAGCAGAGAGAATTATTGGAACAAGCTTCATCTCTCCTGGATGCCAATGAACAACCTCACAGCCTTCTCCTTTGGGCTCTGACCTAAGACTCTCCCAGCCTGTTTGCAAGAGGCTAAGGGCCTCTCAACTTCCAACATGTCCCGGAGCCATCTGAAATGGGCAACACCTGGAGAACTTAACTTTCTAAAAACACACTAGCCTGGAAGGAAGAGCTCAGCCTCTTCTTTCGGGGAGAGACGTTTACGTGACTATTCCTGAGAGAGCAGAACAGCAAGCTTTGTCCTGAGCACCTTAGCCCTGTGGGGCCCTGGGTTGCTCTAGTTCCTGCCTTTGCTGCCAGGAGATGCGTCAGCTTGATCATACCAATATGGTAATTGAGAAGATGAGAACAGAAGTGATGAAGCTGCTGCAGGTTTGCTGGTTGGTATTAGAGCTGATTGAACCCCAGGCCCCTGTGTCCCACTTCTGCAGATCCCACTGTTAGCAGGAGATGATCAGAATATACAAGTTTCACCACTTAGACCCTCTGTGACCCAGACCCTTTTCTCTCTTCAGCCCCATCTCTCCTTGTGACCCCATGGTCCATACTCTAGTGATAACTTTCATTTATTCATTAAAGTACAATTGATTTACAGTATTGTGTTAGTTTCAGGTACACAGCAAAGTGATTTGTTTAAACACATATATTGTTTTTTTTTCAATTCTTTCCTTATAGTTTATTGTAAGATATTGAATATAGTTCCCTGTGCTGTAACAGTAAATCCTTGTTGTTTATTTTATATATAGTAGTGTGTATCTGTTAATCTCATACTCCTAATTTATCCCTTCCCCCGCTTCAGTAACCATAAATTTGTTCTCTATGTCTGTGAGACTTTCTCTTTTGTAAATTAGTTTATTTGTGTTATTTTTCGGATTCCACATGTGATATCATGTAAAAAAAAAGATGTGGCATATATATATATATATATAAACACATAAAATGGAATATTACTCTGCCATAGAAAAGAAAGAACTAATGACATTGGCAGCAACAAGACCTACAGATAATACTAAGGGATGTAAGTCACACAGAGAAAGACAATATCATGTATCACTTGTATGTGAAATCTAAAAGTTATACAAATGAACTTATTTACAAAAGAGGAACAGATTCACAGACATAAACTTATGGTTACCAAAGAGGAAGGGGGGGATAAATTAGGAGTATGAGATTAACAGCTACACACTACTATATATAAAATATATAAACAACAAGGACCTACTTTATAGCACAGGGAACTACATTCAATATCTTGTAATAACTTATAAGGGAAAGGAATCTGAATTTTATATATAAATGTACATATATATATCTGAATCACATCTCTTTCTACCTGAAACTAACACAACATTGTAAATCATCTATACTTCAATAATAATGAAAAAAGAAACCCACTTTAAATATAAAGACATAGGTAGGAAAATAGTAAAAGGATGGAAAAACATATTTCATGCAACTGTAATCAAAAAAAAACCACAAAAAAACAGCTAGAGTGCTGTATTAGTCTCAGACAGAGCAGACATTAGAATAAGGAATATTTCTAGGGGTAGTGAAGAATATTACATAATGACAAAGAAGTCAATTATCCAAGAATACAACTCTCCTAAATGTATGTGCACCTTAGAAGAGAGCTTCTAAATACATGAAACAAAACTGAGAACTGAAAGAACAGATAGATAGACAAATCTCTGGTGACACATCTCTCTCAGTAACAGATGGTACAAGTACAGAGAAAGTAAGAATATAAAAGACCTGAACAAAAGTACAAACCAACTTGACCTAATTGATACTTAGAGAATACTCTTAACAAAAATACACATTCTTCCCTAGGACACATAGAACATTCACCAAGATGTACCATATTCTTTTCTATATGAAAAACCATTAAAAATTTAAAAAGCCAGAAAAGTTTAAACATCTAAATCATACAAAGTATTTCTGGTACCATAACAGAATTAAACTTGAAATCATTAACAGGACAACAACTGGGAAATCCAAATATATGGTAATTGAACACTTATAAACAACCTATGAGTCAAAGAAGATCTCCCAGGGGAAACTAGACAATGTTTTTAATTGAATGAAAAAATAATCAATGCTCTGAGTTCTACCTTAAGAAACCAGAAAAAGAACAAATTAAACCAATAGCAACTGTAAGGAAGGAAACAGGATAACAGCAGAAATGAATGAAATCCAGAAAATGTCAGAGAATAATCAGTAAAGCCAAAAGCCCTTTCACTGAAAAAAAATCAATAAAATATTCAAGAAAAACAAAACAAGAAAGATACAAGTTAAAAATGTCAGGTTTCAAAGAGGGGACAAATTCCCCAACATCACCAGCCACTAAAATGATAATAAGGGAATACTATAAAATGCTCTAGGTAAAAGGATAATAAGGGAATCCTGTAAAATGCTCTAAGTACATCACTTCAAGTTAGATAAAATGGACAAATCTCTGGAGAAACACAAGAAGATGCTTCTAGCATCACGGAGCTGGCCTGTTGGTCCTAAAGCGAGGATGAGAATCATGTGAGGCAGAGCTGCACCAGCTAAGGTACCTCTGCTGAGCCCAGCCTAGAGCACAATCCCCAGTCGCCATGTAGATGCATGAGTGAACCCTACAGAGTCCAACAGGATCAGCCGCACAAGGTGTAGATGAGAGAGAAATAAATGTTGTTCATTATTATTGTAGATTTGTGGGGTTTTATTTGTTTGAATGCTATAGAAGGGAAGCTAACTGGTAATGTATTGATCTGGAATAAATGCCAAGCCTGGGGAGGGTTGGGTTTTGCCAGGCAAGCCAGGGAAGAAAAAAGAAAGGGCATTTAGAAAGAAATGAACAGCAAAGGCCATTAGCAGAGCAGCTAGCTGGCCACTGGCAGGTACAGAACCCAGGCAGAGAGCAGTAGTGCCAGGAATGCCTTCCCAGCAGCACGCTATAGTCCTGTTGCCCCACAGTGCTTACTGCAAGACAGTCATACATACAGAGGGATCTATTCTCCCCATGGATGCAAGTCCCCCCAATAAACCCTTCTCCCAACCACAGCCCCTTTCCCAGCAACAGCCACTGGTACGAATTATGTATATGCTCTCCCCTTCCTGACCTTTGTCCACACAGCTATATGCTCATCCACGGATCCATTCATCCGTCCACTCAGCCATACTGTGTGGTTTTTAAAAAGCAGTAGTAAATGCTGTTTACTGCACTGTGGGGCTTCGGGTTAAGCACTTAATCACACATCTTAGAAGTCTTTCCATGTCAATACGCTGAGATCTACCTCAGTTGTTAAATTGCTACACTGTATTCATGAGATAAACGTACCATGATTGTTTTCACCATTCCTCTACTGAATGGACACTTCAGTTACCTGATTTTTCTCCACTGTAAACAATGCTGCGGTGCACATCCGAGCACCTAGATGACTGTGCGTGTGTGCCATCATCTGAGCGGGATCCATTCCGGATTTTTGGGTCCAAGGGTGGGTCCAGTAAAATGTGAGGCACTGTTAAACTGCCCTCCAACAAAGGCTGTGTGGGGCTCCCCTGGTGGCGCCGAGGTTAAGAATCCATCTTAGGGCTTCCCTGGTGGTGCAGTGGTTGAGAGTCCACCTGCAGGGGACACGGGTTTGTGCCCCGGTCCGGGAAGATCCCACACGCCGCGGAGCAACTGGGCCCGTGAGCCATGGCCGCTGAGCCTGCGCGTCCCGAGCCTGTGCTCCACAAAGGGAGCGGCCACAACAGTGAGAGGCCCGCGTACCGCAGGAAAACACAACGAAACAAAACAAAAAGAATACACCTTAAAATCCACCAGGGAGAACAGGTTTTAGTGAGGGTCTTCCCTTGAACCATAATTTTACACCTCTTCCACAAAATCTTACTTTGCAAAATAATTTAGAAAATCAAGTGGAGGTCAGACGTACCTGCTACTCTTGATCTGAGGAAAGTTGATAACCACAGTGCACGGCAGAGAGCTGACGGTAGCACAGCCAGGAGTCCTTCCTCGAAGAAAAACAAGCACTTAGTGAAGCTGGGCTCTGCAGCTGGCTGCCTGGGTTCCTCCGCTGCAGTGCTCAAGATAGTTTACTTCTTGGCCAGCAAAACCCCAGAAGAGGCTGGAACAACTCCCTTCACCAAACGCCTGCCGCTTCTTCCCAGCCTTTATGGTTGGGGCCGCACACCAATCAGCAGTCTTATCAGAGACTCAGGTCTGCGTGATGCTGCAAAGTTGGCTGCACCTGGAAAACCTGGGCGTTCACGGGAGATGAAGGAAAGCACCAGGACTTGCCAATCTGTGGCTACGAGCACCCTTTGTTCCTTTGTAGGCAGCACCTGGGCACACGGGCCACTTGCCCCGCCAACTATTCCCCACTTTAGTGCCTGTCAGAGGGGTTAGTTGGCCCCCCTGAGAATAGATGTCTGGGGAGAGAAAGCACGAAAACAAGCAAACCCTACGTCAAAGTCTTAGTCAATATCCCAGGTTTCAAACCCAAGAGCTAAGAACAGTCTATGGAGTGCAAATCTCTAGAAAATGGCCTTCCCTCAGTCGCCCATAAAAGCCCGCACACGGTGGAGCCAGGAGCGGCGGCGCCAGTTACGTGGGATCTTAGCTGCCCGACGAGGGATCGAACCTGCACCCCCTGCATTGGAAGGCAAAGTCTTGGCCACTGGACCACCAGGGAAGTCCGATTTGGCCAATTTTGATAGCTCTGTTTCGTCGTGAGTTGTCCCTGGATATTTTACAGTACTTCATCCTACATTAGAAAATACATTTTTGATAGAAAAAAAAAAAAGCCCGCACACCACAAGGAAGAGTAGCCCCACTCGCCACAACTAGAGAAGAGCCCGCGCACAGCAACCAACACCCAACGCCGCCAAACAAACAAAAAATACCATTCACTTAAAAACAAAGAAAAGAATTCCCTGGAGAAGCCACAAAGGAGAATGGAGGGTCTCAAAGATGACCAGCTTGGATTTGAGGGTTCCCTTAGGGAACACTGAAAAGGTTTCCATTAAAGATGGTTGCCAAGCACTGTAGCCTAAACGTCACGCGTGTTGCCTGTCTGCCAAGAAATCTGTCCTGGCAGTTCGGAGACTGCAGCCACGGTGGTCAGAGGCTCCTACGAGTTTCCCCCCTAGATCGGGGCTCAGGCGTGCCTATTGCAGAGGGGCCTGGGAGAGCCCAGGCTCTGTCTCACGCACCGCCTGGATAAACTTACCTCATGGCGAGGTAGGTGGAGGAAATGACAGGATCACCTTGAAGAAACCAAAGTGAGGAGGCTGTCTGAGACTCAGAGCTGAATTTGAGAGACGAATTCAGGAGTATACAGGTTGAAATACCCAAGCCCTGACTTCCTTTGTGGGCATGTTGGGGTTTAACCTTCCACGTAGATGATCGAAACATTTTACCTCCCCAGCAGAAATCAAAGAGAAGCTCAGCTCAGCGCCTGGGAAATTTCCAGGTAGAATACATTCCGCCCAAGACCTCCATATAGCATGTGGCCTTTAGCATCACCAATGATTGTTCCTCCAGCAAGCTTTCATACACACACACACACACACACACACACAAACACTGTAAGGCATTTCAATGCTAACTCCCTGCTAGTTTGGCTCACGCAAAAGAGGGTTAAAACTCTCAGTGAGGAAAACCGAAAACGTCCAACTATATGAAATTCTTTTAATCCAGACACCGGTGACGTTCTTCTGGGGTAGAGACTTACCTGCTTCATGCTCCCTCATTTCCCCTTTACCCTCTCGCCCCAACAAGGTAATCTGGGCTGATTTAAGAATACACACCTTTATCAATACCGCCAGGTAATTATATTAGGCACAGGTGAAAACTCCCAACAGCTCTGTAAGGCAAGCTCTCTAGTCAGGGAGTGATGGCTTTAACCTCCTGGGTCAGAGGACCCCCCCCCCCCCATTAATCCTGGTCCAGAAAGTTTTGCTATAGTCATCCAGGAACCAAACCCTATTAGCCAATACTAACAAAGGAAACACACGTGGGCAAACAAAAAGGCATGGGGCTCTAACCCAGGGATTCTGATTCTAACCTGATTGATCCTTTGGTACCTCAGTGGCTGCAACCTTTTAGAGTGTCTCTCTTAAGGTCGGACTCTAACCCACAATCCTGATGAGATTTTTCAACAATATAGGCACAGGTGCATTTTAACAAGCTTACTCACCCCCAAAGACATCTGATTTAGGAGGTGTTTCTTCTCTCAAAAGTGAAAGGAGCACTGAGGGGCCTGGAGGGCCACAGCGTTACCGGGAAGCAGGAACTCGACAGCTGACCCTCTAGATGAATTTGGTCTGGGTGGCCACTCAGGGTCTGTGGTGAGGGCCCACACTCCGCCAGGGGCTACAGTGCCTCGGGCAGGCTGTCACAAGACTGAGTCCCTTCATGGAGTCCAAAATTGTTACTGAGCAAGGGCTCGCTACCCAATGTGCATAAAAGCCAAGACTATGGGTCTGGCTTTTGAGAAAAGGAAGAGCTTTATTGTGAGGTTGGCTGCCAAGGAGACAGATTTGAGGGCCTGGCCTTGTTTGACCCCCCCGGATGAGGAGGAACCTTGGATACAGAGGGATGACGATAAGCAATAGGTGGATGAACACCCACAGTGTTCAAGGGTCAGCTCTACACCAGTTAAAGGACATTGTCATACTGGATAAAAAAGCAAAACCAAATATTTTCTTTCTACAAGAAACCCACTTTAGAATGTAAACTGGTGCAGCCACTATGGAGAACAGTATGGAGGTTCCCTAAAAAACTAAAAATAGAGCTACCTTATGATCCAGCAATCCCACTCCAGGGGGGATATAACTGGAAAAGCCGAAAACTCTAATTTCATCTTTATTTCTCATAATCAAAAAGATACATGTGTCCCAATGTTCATAGCAGCACTATTCACAACAAGCAAGTCACGGAAGCTCTCTACGTGTCCATCGACAGAGGAATGGATAAAGAAGATGTGGCATAGCCTCCTGTTGTTTCCCAGAACCTGTCAGGATTCCACTTTCCAACAGTCCTGCGTTCTGGCAGAGCCTGGAGCTAAGAGCAGAGAGAATTATTGGAACAAGCTTCATCTCTCCTGGATGCCAATGAACAACCTCACAGCCTTCTCCTTTGGGCTCTGACCTAAGACTCTCCCAGCCTGTTTGCAAGAGGCTAAGGGCCTCTCAACTTCCAACATGTCCCTGACCCATCTGAAATGGGCAACACCTGGAGAACTTAACTTTCTAAAAACACACCAGCCTGGAAGGAAGAGCTCAGCCTATTCTTTTGGGGAGGGACGTTTAGGTGACTATTCTTGAGAGAGCAGAACAGCAAGCTTTGTCCTGAGCACCTTAGCCCTGTGGGGCCCTGGGTTGCTCTAGTTCCTGCCTTTGCTGCCAGGAGGTGCGTCAGCTTGATGATACCAATATGGTAATTGAGAAGATGAGAACAGAAGTGATGAAGCTGCTGCAGGTTTGCTGGTTGGTATTAGAGCTGATTGAACCCCAGGCCCCTGTGTCCCACTTCTGCAGATCCCACTGTTAGCAGATGATCAGAATATACAAGTCTCACCATTTAGACCCTCTGTGACCGAGACCCCTTGCTCTCTTCAGCCCCACCTCTCCCTGTGACCCCATGGTCCATACTCTAGTGATAATTTACTTTTTTTCATTAAAGTGTAATTGATTTACAGTATAAATATAACACAAGTATAAATATACACAAGTATAAATATAACACAAGTATAATGGTGTTAGTTTCAGGTACACAGCAAAGTGATTTGTTTAAACATATATATTCTTTTTTTTCAATTCTTTTCTTATAATTAGTTTATTGTAAGATATTGAATATAGTTCCCTGTGCTGTAACAGGAAATCGTTGTTGTTTATTTTATATATGGGAGTGTGCATCTGTTAATCTCATACTCCTAATTTATCCATTCCCATGCTTTGGTGACCATAAATTTGTTCTCTATGTCTGTGAGACTCTTTGTTTTGTAAATTAGTTCATTTGTGCTCTTTTTTGGATACCACATGTAAGTGATATCATGTAAAAAAAAAAAAGATGTGGCATATATATATATATACACATATATAAACACATATAATGGAATATCACTCAGCCATAAAAAAGAATCAACTAATGCCATTTGCAGCAATATGACCTACAGATTATCATACTAAGTGAAGTAAGTCACACAGAGAAAGACAATATCATATATCACTTGTACGTGAAATCTAAAATAAAATTAAACAAATGAACTTATTTACAAAAGAGGAACAGATTCACAGACATAACAAACAAACTTATGGTTACCAAAGAGGAAAGGGGGGATAAAAAAGGAGTTTGGGATTAACAGCTATACACTACTATATACAAAATATATAAACAACAAGGATCTACTTCATAGCACAGGGAACTGCATTCAGTATCTTGTAATATCTTATACGGGAAAGGAATCTAAATTATATATGTAACTATATATATATATATGTATCTGAATTACTTTGCTTTCTACCTGAAACTAACACAACATTGTAAATCAACTATACTTCAATAATAATGAAAAAACCCACTTTAAATATAAAGACATAGGTAGGATAAAAGGATGGAAAAAGATATTCCATGGAAACTGTAATCAAAAAACAAAAAAACAGCTAGAGTGCTGGATTAATCTCAGACAGAGCAGACATCAGGACAAGGAATATCTCTAGGGATAGTCAAGAATATTACATAATGACAAAGAAGTCAATTATCCAAGAATACAACTCTCCTAAATGTATGTGCACCTTAGAAGAGAGCTTCTAAATACATGAAACAAAACTGAGAACTGAAAGAACAGATAGACAAATCTCTGATGGAGATAGACAAATCTCTGGTGACACATCTCTCTCAGTAACAGATGGTACAAGTACAGAGAAAGTAAGAATGTAAATGACCTGAACAAAATTACAAACCGACTTGACCTAATTGATATTTAGGGAGTACTCTACTTAACAACAACAGAATACACATTCTTCCCAAGGACACATGGAACAGTCACCAAGATGTACCATATACTTATGTATATGAAAAACCATTAAAAATTTTAAAAGCATAAAAACTTTAAATATCTAAATCATACAAAGTATTTCTTGTACCATAACAGAAGTAAATTGATATCATTAACAGGACAATAACTGGGAAATCCAAACACATGGAAATTGAACAACACTCTTATAAACCCACGAGTCAAAGAAAAATCCCAAGGGAAATTAGAAAATGTTTTTAATTGAATGAAAACATAATCAATGATCTGAATTCTACCTGAAGAAAGCAGAAAAGAAGAAATTAAACCCATAGCAACTATAAGGGAGGAAAGAGGATAACAGCAGAAATGAATGAATTCCAGAAAAAGTCAGAGAATAATCAGTAAAGCCAAAAGCCATTTCACTGAAAAAGAAAAAATATATAAAATATTCAACAAAACAAAACAAGAAAGACACAAGTTACAAATGTAATCAAAGAGTGGACATCATCACCAACATCACCGTTTTAGTGTAAAGACACTAAAAGGATAAAAAGGGAATAGTAGAAAATGCTCTAGGTACATCACTTCAACAAGTTAGATAAAATGGACAAATCTCTGGAGAGACGCAAGAAGATCCTTCTAGCACCACCTAGGTGGCCTGTTGGTCCTAAGGCGAGGATGAGAAACACGTGAGGCAGAGCTGCACCAGCTAAGGTACCTCTGCTGAGCCCAGCCAGGAGCAGAATCCCCAGTCGCCATGTAGATGCATGAGTGAACCCTACAGAGCCCAACAGGATCAACCGCACAAGGTGTAGATGAGAGAGAAATAAACGTTTATTATTATTTTAGATTTGTGGGGTTTTATTTGTTTGAATGCTATAGAAGGGAAGCTAACTGGTAATGTATTGATCTGGGATAAATGCCAAGCCTGGGGCTTCCCTGGTGGCGCAGTGGTTGAGAGTCCGCCTGCCGATTCAGGGGACGCGGGTTCGTGCCCCGGTACGGGAGGATCCCACATGCCTCGGACCAGCTGGGCTCGTGAGCCATGGCCGCTGAGCCTGCGCGTCCGAAACCTCAGCTCCGCAACGGGAGAGACCGCAGCAGTGAGAGGCCCGTATAACGCAAAAATTAAATAAATAAATAAATAAATAAGCCAAGCCTGGGGAGGGTTGGGTTTTGCCAGGCAGAGGCAGGGAAAAAAAAAGAAAGGGCATTTAGAAAGAAATGAACAGCAAAGACCATCAGCAGAGCAGCTAGTCGGCCACTAGCAGTTACAGAACCCAGGCAGAGAGCAGTAGTGCCAGGAATCCCTTCCCAGCAGCACGCTATAGTCCTGTTGCCCCACAGTGCTTACTGCAAGATAGTCGTACATACAGAGGGATCTATTCTCCCCCCGGATGGAAGTCCCCCCCACAAACTCTTCTCCCACCCACAGTCCGTTTCCCAGCAGCAGCCATTGGTACGAATCATGTATATTCTCTCCCCTTCCTGACCTTTGTCCACACAGCTATATGCTCATCCACGGATCCATTCATCCGTCCACTCAGCCATACTGTGTGGTTTTTAAAAAGCAGTAGTAAATGCTGTTTACTGCACTGTGGGGCTTCGGGTTAAGCACTTAATCACACATCTTAGAAGTCTTTCCATGTCAATACATAGAGATTTACCTCAGTTGTTAAATTGCTACACTGTATTCATGAGATAAACGTACCATGATTGTTTTCACCATTCCTCTACTGAATGGACACTTCAGTTACCTGATTTTTCTCCACTGTAAACAATGCTGCGGTGCACATCGAGCACCTAAACGACTGTGCGTGTGTGCCATCATCTGAGCGGGATCCATTCCGGATTTTTGGGTCCAAGGGTGGGTCCAGTAAAATGTGAGGCACTGTTAAACTGCCCTCCAACAAAGGCTGTGTGGGGCTCCCCTGGTGGCGCCGAGGTTAAGAATCCATCTTAGGGCTTCCCTGGTGGCGCAGTGGTTGAGAGTCCACCTGCAGGGGACACGGGTTTGTGCCCCGGTCCGGGAAGATCCCACACGCCGCGGAGCAACTGGGCCCGTGAGCCATGGCCGCTGAGCCTGCGCGTCCCGAGCCTGTGCTCCGCAACGGGAGCGGCCACAAGAGTGAGAGGCCCGCGTACCGCAGGAAAAAAAAAACAAAAAACAAAACAAAAAGAATACACCTTAAAATCCACCAGGGAGAACAGGTTTTAGTGAGGGTCCTCCCTTGAACCATAAGTTTACATCTCTTCCACAAATTCTTACTTTGCAAAATAACTTAGAAAAACCAGTGGAAGTCAGACGTACCTGCTACTCTTGATCTGAGGAAAGTTGATAACCACAGTGCACGCCAGAGAGCTGACGGTAGCACAGCCAGGAGTCCTTCCTCGAAGAAAAACAAGCACTTAGTGAAGCTGGGCTCTGCAGCTGGCTGCCTGGGTTTCCTCCGCTGCAGTGCTCAAGATAGTTTACTTCTTGGCCAGCAAAACCCCACAAGAGGCTGGAACAACTCCCTTCACCAAACACCTGCCGCTTCTTCCCAGCCTTTATGGTTGGGGCCGCACACCAATCAGCAGTCTTATCAGAGACTCAGGTCTGCGTGATGCTGCAATGTTGGCTGCACCTGGAAAACCTGGGCGTTCACGAGAGATGAAGGAAAGCACCAGGACTTGCCAATCTGTGGCTACGAGCACCCTTTATTCCTATATAGGTAGCACCTGGGTACACGGGCCGCTTGCGCCGCCAACCGCTCTCCATCTTAGTACCTGTTCTGAGGAGTTATCTTGCCCCCCAGAGAATGGATGTTTGGGGAGAAAGAGCATGAAAACAGGCAACCCCTAAGTCAAAGTCTTAGTCAATATCCCAGGTTTCAAACCCAAGAGCTGAGAACAGTGTATGGAGTGCAAATTTCTAGAAAATGGCCTTCCCTCAGTAACTCATAAAAGCCCGTGCACCACAAGGACGATAGCCCCGCTCGCCGCAACTAGAGAGGGACCCGCATGCAGCAACCAAGTCCCAACGCAGCCAAAAAAAAAAAAAAAAACCATTCACTTAAAAAGAAAAAAAGAATTCCCTGGAGAATCACAAAGGGGAATGGAGAGTCTCAAAGATGACCAGCTTGGATTTGAGGGTTCCCTTAGGGAACACTGGAAAGGTTTCCATTAAAGGTGGTTGCCAAGCACTGTAGCCTAAACGTCACGTGTGCTGCCTGTCTGCCAAGAAATCTGTCCTGTCAGTTCCGAGACTGCAGCCACGGTGGTCAGAGGCTCCTAAGAGTTCCCCCCCTCAGTGCTGAGGGCAGGCGTGCCTATTGCAGAAGGGCCTGGGAGAGCACCGCCTGGATAAAATTACCACATGGGGAGGCAGGTGGAGGAAATGACAGGATCACCTTAAAGAAACCAAGGTGAGGAGGCTGTCTGAGACTGAGAGCTGAATTTGAGAGACGAATTCAGGAGTATACAGGTTGAAATACCCAAGCCCTGACTTCTTTGTGGGCATGTTGGGATTTAATTTCTAGGTAGATGATCGAAACATTTTACCTCCCCAGCAGAAATCAAAGAGAAGCTCAGCTCCTGGGAAATTTCCAAGTAGAATACATTCCGCCCAAGACCTCCATATAGCATGCGGCCTTTTGCATCACCACCAATGCTTGCTCCTCCGGCAAACTTTCATACACACACTCACACACTCACACACTCTCACACACACACACACACACACACACACACACTGAAAGGCATTTCAATGCTAACTCCCTGCTAGTTTGGCTCATGCAAAAGAGGGTTAAAACTCTCAGTGAGGAAAACCGAAAACGTCCAATTGTATGAAATTCCTTTAACCCAGACACCGGTGACGTTCTTCTGGGGTCGAGATTTTCCTGCTTCATGTTCCCGCATTTCCCCTTAACCCTCTTGCCCCAACAATGTAATCTGGGCTGGTTTAAGAATACACACCTTTATCAATACCGCCAGGTAATTATATTAGGCACAGGTGAAAACTCCCAACAGCTCTGTGAGGCAAGCTCTCTAGTCAGGGAGCAATGGCTTTTACCTCCTGGGTCAGAGGACTCCCCCCCACACACCATTAATCCTGTTCCAGAAAGTTTTGCTATAGTCATCCAGGAACCAACCCCTATTAGCCAATCCTAACAAAGGAAACAGTCAGACATAGGCAAACAAATAAGGCATGGGGCTCTAACCCAGGAATTCTGATGAGTTTATTCAACAATATAGGCACTGGTGCATTTTAACAAGCTTACTCACCCCCAAAGACATCTGATTTAGGAGCTGTTTCTTCTCTCAAAAGTGAAAGGAGCACTGAGGGGCCTGCAGGGCCAGAGCAGGGAAGCAGGAACTCGACAGCTGACTCTCTAGATGAATTTGGTCTGGGTGGCCACTCAGGGTCTGTGGTGAGGGCCACACTCCGCCAGGGGCTACAGTGCCTCGGGCAGGCTGTCACAAGACTGAGTCCCTTCATGGAGCCCAAAATTGTTTCTGAGCAAGGGCTCGCTACCCAACGTGCATAAAAGGCAACACTATGTGCCTGGCATTTGAGAAAAGGAAGAACTTTATTGGGAGGTTGGCTGCCAAGGAGACAGATTTGAGGGCCTTGCCTTGGTTGACCCCCCGGATGAGGAGGAACCTTGGATACAGAGGGATGACGATAAGCAATAGGTGGATGAACACCCACAGTGTTCAAGGGTCAGCTCTACACCAGTTAAAGGACATTGTCATACTGGATAAAAAAGCAAAACCAAATATTTTCTTTCTACAAGAAACCCACTTTAGAATGTAAACTGGTGCAGCCACTATGGAGAACAGTATGGAGGTTCCCTAAAAAACTAAAAATAGAGCTACCATATGATCCAGCAATCCCACTCCAGGGCATATAACTGGAAAAGACGAAAACTCTAATTTCATCTTTATTTCTAATAATCAAAAAGATACATGTGCCCCAATGTTCATAGCAGCACTATTCACAACAAGCAAGTCACGGAAGCTATCTACGTGTCCATCGACAGAGGAATGGATAAAGAAGATGTGGCATAGCCTCCTGTTGTTTCCCAGAACCCGTCAGGATTCCCACTTTCCAACAGTCCTGCGTTCTGGCAGAGCCTGGAGCTAAGAGCAGAGAGAATTATTGGAACAAGCTTCATCTCTCCTGGATGCCAATGAACAACCTCACAGCCTTCTCCTTTGGGCTCTGACCTAAGACTCTCCCAGCCTGTTTGCAAGAGGCTAAGGGCCTCTCAACTTCCAACATGTCCCTGACCCATCTGAAATGGGCAACACCTGGAGACCTTAACTTTCTAAAAACACACTAGGCTGGAAGGAAGAGCTCAGCCTCTTCTTTTGGGGAGGGACATTTAGGTGATTATTCCTGAGAGAGCAGAACAGCAAGCTTTGTCCTGAGCACCTTAGCCCTGTGGGGCCCTGGGTTGCTCTAGTTCCTGCCTTTGCTGCCAGGAGGTGCGTCAGCTTGATGATACCAATATGGTAATTGAGAAGATGAGAAGAGAAGTGATGAAGCTGCTGCAGGTTTGCTGGTTGGTATTAGAGCTGATTGAACCCCAGGCCCCTGTGTCCCACTTCTGCAGATCCCACTGTTAGCAGGAGATGATCAGAATATACAAGTCTCACCATTTAGACCCTGTGTGACCCAGACCCTTTGCTCTCTTCAGCCCCATCTCTCCCTGTAACCCCATGGTCCATACTCTAGTGATAATTTACTTTTTTTTCATTAAAATGTAATTGATTTACAGTATAAATATAAGACAAGTATAAATATACACAAGCATAAATAACAAGTATAATGGTGTTAGTTTCAGGTACACAGCAAAGTGATTTGTTTAAACACATATTCTTTTTTTTCAATTCTTTTCTTATAATTAGTTTATTGTAAGATATTGAATATAGTTCCCTGTGCTGTAACAGTAAATCCTTGTTTATTTTATATATGGTAGTGTGCATCTGTTAATCTCATACTCCTAATTTATCCATTCCCACGCTATGTCTGTGAGACTCTGTCTCTATGTCTGTGAGACTCTTTGTTTTGTAAATTAGTTCATTTGTGCTATTTTTTGGATACCACATGTAAGTGATATCATGTAAAAAAAAGATGTGGCATATATATATATATATATATATATACATATATAAACACATGTAATGGAATATCACTCAGCCATAAAAAAGAATCAACTAATGCCATTTGCAGCAACATGACCTATAGATTATCATACTAAGTGAAGTAAGTCACACAGAGAAAGACAATATCATATATCACTTGTACGTGAAATCTAAAATAAAATTAAACAAATGAACTTATTTACAAAAGAGGAACAGATTCACAGACATAACAAACTTATGGTTACCAAAGAGGAAAGGGGGAAAAAAAAGGAGTTTGGGATTAACAGCTATACACTACTATATACAAAATATATAAACAACAAGGACCTACTTCATAGCACAGGAAACTACATTCAATATCTTGTAATAACTTATAGTGGAAAGGAATCTAAATTATATATGTAACTATATATATATATGTATCTGAATTACTTTGCTTTCTACCTGAAACTAACACAACATTGTAAATCAACTATACTTCAATAATAATGAAAAAACCCACTTTAAATATAAAGACATAGGTAGGATAGAAGTAAAAGGATGGAAAAAGATATTCCATGGAAACTGTAATCAGAATAAACAAAAAAACAGCTAGAGTGCTGGATTAATCTCAGACAGAGCAGACATCAGGACAAGGAATATTTCTAGGAAATAGTCAAGAATATTACATATTGACAAAGAAGTCAATTATCCAAGAATACAACTCTCCTAAATGTATGTGCACCTTAGAAGAGAGCTTCTAAATACATGAAACAACACTGAGAACTGAAAGAACAGATAGACAAATCTCTGATGGAGATAGACAAATCTCTGGTGACACATCTCTCTCTGGAACAGATGGTACAAGTACAGAGAAAGTAAGAATGTAAATGACCTGAACAAAATTACAAACCGACTTGACCTAATTGATATTTAGGGAGTACTCTACTTAACAACAACAGAATACACATTCTTCCCAAGGACACATGGAACAGTCACCAAGATGTACCATATACTCATGTATATGAAAAACCATTAAAAATTTTAAAAGCATAAAAACGTTAAATATCTAAATCATACAAAGTATTTCTTGTACCATAACAGAAGTAAATTGATATCATTAACAAGACAATAACTGGGAAATCCAGACACATGGAAATTGAACAACACTCTTATAAACAACCCACGAGTCAAAGAAAAAATCCCAAGGGAAATTAGAAAATGTTTTTAATTGAATGAAAAAATAATCAATGATCTGAGTTCTACCTTAAGAAACCAGAAAAGAACAAATTAAACCCATAGCAACTATAAGGGAGGAAAGAGGATAACAGCAGAAATGAATGAATTCCAGATGTCAGAGAATAATCAGTAAAGCCAAAAGCCGTTTCACTGAAAAAGAAAAAATATATAAAATATTCAAGAAAAACAAAACAAAACAAGAAAGACACAAGTTACAAATGTAATCAAAGAGTGGACATCATCAGCAACACCACCGTTGTAGTGTACAGACACTAAAAGGATAAAAAGCGAATAGTAGAAAATGCTCTAGGTACATCACTTCAACAAGTTAGATAAAATGGACAAATCTCTGGAGAGACGCAAGAAGATGCTTCTAGCATCACCTAGCTGGCCTGTTGGTCCTAAGGCGAGGCTGAGAAACACGTGAGGCAGAGCTGCACCAGCTAAGATACCTCTGCTGAGCCCAGCCAGGAGCAGAATCCCCAGTCGCCATGTAGATGCATGAGTGAACCCTACTGAGTCCAACAGGATCAGCCGCTCAAGGTGTAGATGAGAGAGAAATAAACGTTTATTATTATTTTAGATTTGTGGGGTTTTATTTGTTTGAATGCTATAGAAGGGAAGCTAACTGGTAATGTATTGATCTGGGATAAATGCCAAGCCTGGGGCTTCCCTGGTGGCGCAGTGGTTGAGAGTCCGCCTGCCGATTCAGGGGACGCGGGTTCGTGCCCCGGTACGGGAGGATCCCACATGCCGTGGAGCGGCTGGACCCGTGAGCCATGGCCGCTGAGCCTGCGCGTCCGGAGCCTGAGCTCCACAACGGGAGAGACCACAGCAGTGAGAGGCCCGCGTACCACAGGAAAAAAAAAACAAAAAACAAAACAAAACAAAAAGAATACACCTTAAAATCCACCAGGAAGAACAGGTTTTAGTGAGGGTCCTCCCTTGAACCATAAGTTTACATCTCTTCCACAAATTCTTACTTTGCAAAATAACTTAGAAAAACCAGTGGAGGTCTGACGTACCTGCTACTCTTGATCTGAGGAAAGTTGATAACCACAGTGCACGCCAGAGAGCTGACGGTAGCACAGCCAGGAGTCCTTCCTCGAAGAAAAACAAGCACTTAGTGAAGCTGGGCTCTGCAGCTGGCTGACTGTGTTTCCTCCGCTGCAGTGCTCAAGACAGTTTACTTCTTGGCCAGCAAAACCCCACAAGAGGCTGGAACAACTCCCTTCACCAAACGCCTGCCGCTTCTTCCCAGCCTTTATGGTTGGGGCCGCACACCAATCAGCAGTCTTATCAGAGACTCAGGTCTGCGTGATGCTGCAAAGTTGGCTGCACCTGGAAAACCTGGGCTTTCACGGGAGATGAAGGAAAGCACCAGGACTTGCCAATCTGTGGCTACAAGCACCCTTTGTTCCTAAATAGGCAGCACCTGGGCACACGGGCAGCTTGCACCACCAACTACTCCCCACCTTAGTGCCTGTTCTGAGTGGTTAGCTTGCCCCCTGAGAATGGATGTTTGGGGAGCGAGAGCATGAAAACAGGGCAACCCCGAAGTCAAAGTCTTAGTCAATATCACAGGTTTCAAACCCAAGATCTGAGAACAGTCTATGGACTGCAAGTCTCTAGAAAATGGCCTTCCCTCAGGCGCCCTTAAAAGCCCACGCCCCACAAGGAAGAGTAGCCCCGCTCGCCGCAACTAGAGAAGAGCCCGCGTGCAGCAACTAAGACCCAACGCAGCCAAAAAAAAAAAAAAAAAACCATTCACTTAAAAAGAAAAAAACAGAATTCCCTAGAGAAGCCACAAAGGGGAATGGAGAGCCTCAAAGATGACCAGCTTGGATTTGAGGGTTCCCTTAGGGAACACTGAAAAGGTTTCCATTAAAGATGGTTGCCAAGCACTGTAGCCTAAACGTCACGCGTGCTGCCTGTCTGCTAAGAAATCTGTCCTGGCAGTTCCGAGGCTTCAGCCACGGTGGTCGGAGGCTCCTAAGAGTTTCTACCCGAGTGCTGAGGGCAGGCGTGCCTATTGCAGAGGGGCCTGGGAGAGGCCAGGGTCTGTCTCACGCACTGCCTGGATAAATTTATCTCATGGGGAGGCAGGTGGAGGCAATGACACGATCACCTTGAAGAAACCAAAGTGAGGAGGCTGTCTGAGACTCAGAGCTGAATTTGAGAGACGAATTCAGGAGTATACAGGTTGAAACACCCAAGCCCTGACTTCTTTGTGGGCATGTTGGTATTTAATTTCTAGGTAGATGATCGAAACATTTTACCTCCCCAGCAGAAATCAAAGAGAAGCTCAGCTCAGCGCCTGGGAAATTTCCAGGTAGAATACATTCCGCCCAAGACCTCCATATAGCATGTGGCCTTTAGCATCACCACCAATGCTTCTTCCTCCGGCAAACTTTCACACACACACACACACACACACACACACACACACACTCTCACACAAATTGAAAGGCATTTCAATGCTAACTCCCTGCTAGTTTGGCTCACGCAAAAGAGGGTTAAAACTCTCAGTGAGGAAAACCGAAAACGTCCAACTATATGAAATTCTTTTAATCCAGACACGGGTGACATTCTTCTGGGGTCGAGATTTTCCTGCTTCACGCTCCCACATTTCCCCTTTACCCTCTCGCCCCAACAAGGTAATCTGGGCTGGTTTAAGAATACACACCTTTATCAATACCGCCAGGTAATTATATTAGGCACAGGTGAAATCTCCCGACAGCTCTGTAAGGCAAGCTCTCTAGTCAGGGAGCGATGGCCTTTACCTCCTGGGTCAGAGGACCGCCCCCCCCCCCAACCCCTTTAATCCTGGTTCCAGAAAGTTTTGCTATAGTCATCCAGGAACCAACCCCTATCAGCCAATCCTAAGAAGTAAACAGTCAGACATAGGCAAACAAAAAGGCATGGGGCTCTAACTCAGGGATTGGGTTTCTAACCTGATTGATCCTTTGTTACCTCAGTGGCTGCAACCTTTTAGAGTGTCTCTCTTAAGGTGGGACTCTAACCCACAATCCTGATGAGTTTATTCAACAATATAGGCACTGGTGCATTTTAACAAGCTTACCCCCAAAGACATCTGATTTCGGAGCTGTTTCTTCTCTCAAAAGTGAAAGGAGCACTGAGGGGCCTGGAGGGCCACAGAGGAGAAGCAGGAACTCGACAGCTGACCCTCTAGATGAATTTGGTCTAGGTGGCCACTCAGGGTCTGTGGTGAGGGCCACACTCCGCAAGGGGTTACAGTGCCTCGGTCAGGCTGCCAAAAGACTGAGTCCCTTCATGGAGTCCAAAATTGTTACTGAGCAAGGGCTCGCTACCCAACGTGCATAAAAGCCAAGACTATGGGTCTGGCTTTTGAGAAAAGGAAGAGCTTTATTATGAGTTTGGCTGCCAAGGAGACAGATTTGAGGGCCTTGCCTTGGTTGACCCCCCAGATGAGGAGGAACCTTGAATACAGAGGGATGACGATAAGCAATAGGTGGATGAACACCCCGTGTTCAAGGGTCAGCTCTACACCAGTTAAAGGACATTGTCATACTGGATAAAAAAGCAAAACCCAATATTTGCTTTCTACAAAAAACCCACCTTACAATGTACACTGGTGCAGCCACTATGGAGAACAGTATGGAGGTTCCCTAAAAAACTAAAAATAGAGCTACCATATGATCCAGCAATCCCGCTCCAGGGCATAAAACTGAAAAGACGACAACTCTAATTCAAAAAGATACATGTACCCCAATGTTCATAGCAGCACTTTTCACAACAGCCAAGTCATGGAAGCTATCTAAGTGTCCATCGACAGAGGAATGGATAAAGATGTATTATATATATATATATATGATGAAATATCACTCAGCCATAAAAAAGAATGAAGTAATGCCATTTGCAGCAACATGACCTACTGATTATCATACTAAGTGAAGTAAGTTACACAGAGAAAGACAATATCATATATCACTTATATGTGAAATCTAAAATAAAATTATACAAATGAACTTATGCCAGATTCACAGACATAACAAACTTATGGTTACCAAAGGGGAAGGTGGGATAAATTAGGTGGGATAAATTAGGAGTTTGGGATTAACAGCTACACACTACTATATATAAAATATATACAAAAAAGGACCTACTTTATAGCACAGGGAACTGCATTCAATATCTTGTAATAACTTATAATGGAAAGGAATCTAAATTATATATATATATATGAATCACTTTGCTTTACACCTGAAACTAACACAACATTGTAAATCAACTATACCTCAATAACAATGAAAAAAAAGAAAGCACTTTAAATATAAAGACATAGGTAGGATAAAAGTAAAAGGATGGAAAAAGATATTACATGGAAACTGTAATCAGAATAAACAAAAAAACAGCTAGAGTGCTGTATTAATCTCAGACAGAGCAGACATCACAACAAGGAATATCTCTAGGGATAGTGAAGAATATTACATAATGACAAAGAAGTCAATTATCCAAGAATACAACTCTCCTAAATGTATGTGCACCTTAGAAGAGAGCTTCTAAATACGTGAGACAAAACTGAGAACTGAAAGAAGAGATCGACAAATCTCTGGTGACACATCTCTCTCTGGAACAGATGGTACAAGTACAGAGAAAGTAAGAATATAAAAGACCTGAACAAAAGTACAAACCAACTTGACCTAATTGATATTTAGAGAATACTCTTCTTAACAAAAAGGGAATACACATTCTTCCCAAGGACACATGGAGCAGTCACCAAGATGTACCATATACTTCTGTATATGAAAAACCATTAAAAATTTTAAAGCATAAAGACTTTAAATATCTGAATCATACAAAGTATTTCATGTACCATAACAGAATTAAACTTGAAATCATTAACAGGACAATAACTGGGTAATCCAAACATATGGAAATTGAACAACACTCTTATAAACAGCCACGAGTCAAAGAAGAGATCCCAAGGGAAATTAGTCAATGTTTTTAATTGAATGAAAAAATAATCAATGATCTGAGTTCTACCTTAAGAAACCAGAAAAGAACAAATTAAACCCATAGCAACTATAAGGGAGGAAAGAGGATAACAGCAGAAATGAATGAATTCCAGAAAAAGTCAGAAAATAATCAGTAAAGCCAAAAGCCGTTTCATTAAAAAAAAAAATGAATAAAATATTCAAAAAAACAAAACAAAACAGGAAAGGCACAAGTTACAAATGTCAGGAATCGGAGTGGACATCATCACCAACATCACCGTTTTAGTGTACAGACACTAAAAGGATAAAAAGGGAATAGTAGAAAATGCTCTAGGTACATCACTTCAACAAGTTAGATAAAATGGACAAATCTCTGCAGAGACACAAGAAGATGCTTCTAGCATCACGGAGCTGGCCTGTTGGTCCTAAAGCGAGGATGAGAATCATGTGAGGCAGAGCTGCACCAGCTAAGGTACCTCTGCTGAGCCCAGCCTGGAGCAGAATCCCCAGTCGCCATGTAGATGCATGAGTGAACCCTACAGAGCCCAACAGGATCAGCCGCACAAGGTGTAGATGAGAGAGAAATAAATGTTGTTTATTATTATTTTAGATTTGTGGGGTTTTATTTGTTTGAATGCTATAGTAGGAAAGCTAACTGGTAATGTATTGATCTGGGATAAATGCCAAGCCTGGGGAGGGTTGGGTTTTGCCAGGCAGAGGCAGGGAAGAAAAGAAGAAGGGCATTTAGAAAGAAATGAACAGCAAAGGGCATTAGCAGAGCAGCTAGCTGGCCACTGGCAAGTACAGAACCCAGGCAGAGAGCCGAGAATCCCTTCCCAGCAGCATCCTATAGTCCTGTTGCCCCACAGTGCTTACTGCAAGATAGTCATACATACAGAGGGATCTATTCTCCCCCCGGATGGAAGTCCCCCCAACAAACCTTTCTCCCAACCACAGCCCCTTTCCCAGCAACAGCCACTGGTACGAATTATGTATATTCTCTACCCTTCCTGACCTTTGTCCACACACCTATATGCTCATCCATGGGTCCATTCATCCATCCCCTCAGCCATATTTTGTGGTTTTAAAAAACAGTAGCCATTGCTGTTTATTGCACTGTGGGGCTTTGGGTTTTATTACTTAATCACCCATCTTAGAAGTCTTTCCATGTCAATACGCTGAGATCTACCTCAGTTGTTAAATTGCTACACTGTATTCATGAGATAAACGTACCATGATTGTTTTCACCATTCCTCTACTGAATGGACACTTCAGTTACCTGATTTTTCTCCACTGTAACCAATGCTGCGGTGCACATCCGAGCACCTAGATGACTGTGCGTGTGTGCCATCATCTGAGCGGGATCCATTCCGGAGTTTTGGGTCCAAGGGTGGGTCCAGTAAAATGTGAGGCACTGTTAAACTGCCCTCCAAAAAGGGCTGTGTAGGGCTTCCCTGGTGGCGCCGTGGTTAAGAATCCGCCTGCCAATGCAGGGGACACGGGTTTGAGCCCTGTTCCGGAGAGATCCCACATGCCGTGGAGCAACTAAGCCTATGCACCACAACTGCTGAGGCTGCACTCTAGAGCCCGTGAGCCACAACTACTGAGGCCTGCACGCCTTGAGCCCGTGCTCCGCAACAAGACAAGCCACCGCAATGAGAAACCCACACACTGCAACGAAGAGTAGCCCCCGCTTGCCACAACTAGAGACAGCCCGCGCTCAGTAAGGAAGACCCAACGCAGCCAAAAATAAACAAATTAAAATAAATTAAAAAGAAAGACTGTGTAAATGTGCATTTCTATCAACAGTGTGTAGGAAACCAGCTACACTACGTTCTTGCTGACATTGGCTTTTACTGACCTTTAAAGATGTTCCCAATCTGATAGAAAAGAAATGTTATTTCATTGAGATTTTAATATGCATTTGTGAGGTTGATGGTAAAGTGATTGTTTTTTTAACATGTATATTGGCTATTTGGATTTCTTCAACAGATATCCTTGCCTCATTTTCCCATTTGTTTCTTGCCTTTTATTGATTTGTTGGCACTATTTATATTCTGTATTATGTCTATTAACCCTATTATCAGATACATTGAAAATATTCTCCCCCAGTCCACCACTTCTCTTTCAACTTTCTTTTCTGGTATCTCTATTTACACAGAAGTTTTACTTTGTTGTTGTCAAATGTGCTGGTCTTTTCATTTCTGGTTTCTGGGCTTTGTGTCTTGCTTAGGAAGGCTGAGCCATTAATCGTTTACAAGGCACTTTCATTTCCATTTTCTCATAGAGGCCTGGGCCACAGGGACTCAGTGAAGTGCATAGTATCTCCACTAGAGATAAGAAAAAGAAAGGTCAGAGAGGGTAAGTGACTTAACTCAGGTCACACAGTCACTTTGGGGAAGACTTAGAGGCAGTACTGGGATTCTCAGGGACTCAGGTCCAGGATACCCCTCCCGGCTGCCAGGTCGATTGGCCAATACCATTCCCCACACACTCACAGCATTCCTGGCAGGTCACCTGCGTACCTCTTGTAGTTAGAAAGCTGTAGCCCATGCTTCCCTACCAGGGAACAGATCTGTCTCCCTGGGGTACTCACCTGTCACTACTGGTGCTGTTTTCAGGATCCCCCGGCAACTCTGTTCCCTGTCCCCCAACAGGCCAGCTGTGTGGGGGCAGCCCCTGTGGCCCCTGGAGGCACCATGTCTCTAGGGCAAGCACTTCATCCCTTAGCGGTCCTCCTGGGACCTGGTCTCCCAACACGTCTGGTCATCCTCACCCTCATCAGATCTTCAACAATATGCAGGGTCAGCAATGTGACGTTAACTTTTTCAAGTCCAATATATTTGGAAGGAGCCCCTTCATGTGGTGACAGGGGCACAATCAGGTGGCATGGGGGGATAGGATGGAGAGGCTCCGAGGGTTTCCAGAGCAGCGGCTTTGGAGCTGGTCCTTGGAGGAGTCCTCCAGGCAGAAAGGAAACCCAGGAGTGTGACCGGCATGAGGGCAGAGAGGGCGAAAAGTCAGAGCTCCCCGTGGCCGGCCAGAGGAAGGGAGCAGAGGCCGAAGTAGGAAGGGGCGAGGTCCAAGTGCAAAGTGTCCCTGACCATGCGGCTGGGGTTTTAGGCTTTATCCTACAGGCCAGGGTTCTTCATGGGAACTGGAAGAGGGGGGGTACCTCCAAGTACAGTCTGGGTCCAAGTACAGTCCAGGGACCCCAGCCTCAGAATCACAGGGGTACCTGTTAAAATGCAGATTCCAGGGCCATCCCAGGCCTGTGGAATTAGAGGTGGGATATGGGAACCTGCACAGGAAACAAGCTCTCTAGGGGATTCTGATGCTTCCTTGTGTCTGAGGCCGTTGTCCTCCAAAGCCCACGGATGGCCTTGAGGAAACCTGAGAATCTCTAAGATGTAGGTGAAGTTTGTGTCTGGTCTCAGGACTGGGCGTTCAGCTTCCATTCAATTCTCACAAAGTCCCTGATCTGGGCTGGCGGGGACCCCTCCCTGGTGGAGGGCGTTGAGGTGGAGAAGGGATGTGGCTACCCAGGGGGATGGAGGTCACAGTGACCCCGAGGGGTGACATAGGCCACCTCAGTAGAACCTGTCTCCATCCCAGAGATCAGAGGAAGCTGGCACTTCTGTTCACCCAGCTATAACTCCAACAGTTTGGACTCCCTACCTGTCCCTGCCAGGCTGGCAGGGGTTCTGCCTACGCATCCCAAGCCTTCTGGGTTCACACCCATCTCAGTTCTCTTTTCACTTGCAGGCCTCCGAGGTTTATCAGGTTCTCACCACATGTCAGGCAGCATGCCAAGCTCTCTTTGGAATTTTCTCACTGAATCCTCAACCCTAGAGGTAGGTGTGGTTATTATTCCAAGGCTCAGAGGAGTTAAGTCACTTTCTCGAGGTCACACAGCTGGTGAGGGTTTTCCTGCCTCTTGAGCCTGTGGTATACCTGACCATTCTGATCCACTGATTTTAGATGTTTGAAGGATGAATGAATCAACAAACAAATGCTGTGTTCCAAAGTTCTGTGAGCAGGAAGGCACTCTACCCTCCTGGAAATACGGCATTTGGAGGCCTAATATCATCCACGTGTTGTTTATGTGCCAGGCACCATGCCAGGTTCTTTGCATATTTATCTCGTTTAATCCTCTCAACCAGGAGACCTGTTCTATTAATTATTCCCATTTTGCAGATGAGGAAACCAAGGCTCATAGAGGTTAGGCACTTGCCCCAGGTCCTAGAGCCAGCAGGTGACAGAGCTGGCTGCAAAGACTTTGCTAATGACCATCACATCACAATGCACAAGGTGACCCTGGGTCTTTCTCAGATGTGAGGGTGCTGACGACCCATGAATGTGGGTGGGAGTGCCCTGGGCTCATGGGGTGACCCTAACTGGGGAAGCTGCAGTGATGCTGCCGGGAGGGTGATGAAAGGGACCCCAGACTGCCATGACTCCTTCCTGTGGCAGAGGAGCTTTGCAAAGGGTTTGCATGTCAGCCTGAACATTAGGATGTCCTGAAGCAACTGTGTGGGCCCGTCACGCTCCTGCACACACCGAGAGCCTGTACTCATCTCCCTGCCTGGCTCTGGGCTCCTGGCACCTCCGGACCCCATGGCAGGGAGAGCTCAGCCCCCACTCTCCTGACCACTCAACCCCAGCCCCAGCCCATGCCCTGAGATGCAGGCAGTTTCCCCACCAGGGAGAGGAGGGGCCCAAGCCAGGAGCCAGGGACCCACCATCAGAACACTTGGCCACCAGTCCTGCTTCGACCCCAGGCCAGAGAGGTTCTACTGCACCTCCCTCTAGGACTGAGGATGAAATGAGTTCTAGTATCTGGTTTAGGCTACTATGGGGTGTTTGTTCCCATCTACTATTCCAGCCCAGCAGGGCAGATCAAGTCCACACTCTAGCTGAGCTTACAGGAGCCTTTGCGACCCACCCACATCTGACCTCAGATCCTCTGCTCTCTCTACTCATTCTCCCCACTGTACTGAACCCCAAGCTTTCAGCTCCAGAACTCGCCATGCTCTTTCTTACTGCTCTATGTGCTCCTGCTTCTGTCTGGACGGTGCTCACCCCTCCTCCCTTTGTCTGTCTTATACTCTCTCTGGCCCCCTGAGGTCACAGCACTTCTCAGCGTCAGGATGTTCTCAGTGAGGGAGGCTATTGATATAACGTCATCCTGACACCCTCCACCCCCATCACAGCTCCCTGGCAGGCCCTGCATCTCTCCTGGTCTCCTTTACACCCTCTGCCCTTGGCCCACGCCCGGCAGATGGTGGGAGCTCAGTCAGTGCCGGATGCATGAATAAATGAGTAAATGTATAAACAAACGAACAGAGAGCAAAAGGAGTCCTCCACTCTCAGAAACCAATCCATTTGGTGACTACTTCACATGCCAGGCCCTGTTCTGGGCCCAGGAAGGAGAAGGCTCAGGGCAGTTTTCTGCCTTCATGGTCCTCCCTGTCCTAAGTGGTGGTACTATAATGCAGGTGATAATACTGATATCAGTCTATATTGCTATGATTTACCATCCAAACGAGGACCTTTGAGACCAAAAGGGTGTCATTAGTAATTGCAGTAAAGTGGTTACATAAGGAGGGGCTGTCTTGAGTCCCCCCCTGTCCACTGGGCACTTTCTTTGTGCCAATCTCTAGACTAATCTCTTTGTACAGGTCATCTCATATGATCCTCACAATCGCCTAAGGGGATAGCTATAATTATTCCATGTTATAGGAAAGACAGGCTCAGAGATGTGTTCTGCCCAGGGTCACACAGCTGATTAGTGGCAGAGCTGGATTTGAACTCAGGAACTCAGCCCCAGAGACCATGTTTTTAACCACCTGCCTTCAGCAACGGCTGGGGCTCTCAGAAAGGTCAAGGGTAGAGGGGAGTGGCTTGGTTTTTGGAGCCAGACAGACTGGGAATGACATTCCCCACTCATAGCTGTGTGACCACAGCCAGCTCCATGACCTCTCTGTTTTTTTCATCTGTAAAACAGGGGAAGGGTTACTAACTCAGATCCAGTGAGACAGTAATGCAGGTGAAGTGCATTCAACAAATGTTTATCAAGTGTTGACTCTCTGCTTGGCCTTAGGGACAGTGCTGAACATGGCAGGCACGGTCCCTCCCCTTTGGAGCTCACAGCCTAGGGTGAAGATGAACTAGGACATCAGTGGAGTTGCAGGACATCCTGGGAACACTGAAGACAAGGAAGAGCTTGCCTAAACTGAGAAGGAGTTGGGGAGAGGTCCAGGGAGGAGTAGGGAATATTCTAGGAAGGAGAGACAGCATGGTAAAGGCTTGGAAGTGAGAGAGCACATAGGACATCAGGGGACTGAGGGTGTCAGAAAAACATGAGGGCCCATCAGAGGCACAAGCAAAGGACTGGGAAAAGAATCCACTTCCAGCTGAGTATTAGGAAGGCTTCTTGGAGGAGGTGGCTTTGGGCTGGGCTGGAAGTTAGAGCAAGACTTTGCCTTTCAGTCATAGAGGGCCGGGAGTCCTAGGTGGTAAGCGCAGCACCAACAGAAATGCAGAGGCGGGGCTTCTACACAGCAAAAACTAACAAAATGAAAAGGTAACCTATGAAGTGGGAGAAAATATTGGCAAATTATATATCTGATAAGGGGTTAATATCCAAAATATAAGTAACACATACAACTCAATAACAAAAAAAATCCAATTACAACATGGACAGAGGAACTGAATAGACATTTTTGCAGAGAAGATCTACATATGGCCAGCAGGCACTAATCATCAAGAAATCAAATCAAAACCACAATGAGGTATCACCTCACACCTGTTCAAATGGCTATTATCAAAAAGACAAGTGATAGGTGTTGGTAAGGATGTGGAGAAAAGGGAAGCCTTGTGCACTGTTGGAAGGTTGGACAGCTTGTAGCCACACAGGGGTAGACAGGCCTTGAGGGCAGATGTGGGGAGGGAACAGGAGAGGTTGGAGGCAGGTCAGGAAGGGCCTTAAAGACCACATGAGGATGTCTGGACTTCGTTTGTTGGGCTGTGGGGACCCATCAAAGGTGTTTGAGCAAAGGAGAGCCAAGATCACAGTAGGCTTCAAGAAGATCAGTAACGGAGAAGAAAAACTTTCAGGCGTGGAAGCTGCCATCTTTTCCCTTCAGAAGGGGAACAACCACTCTGAGAATTCTGTGATTTTCCAGAAGCTTTGTTACTTCCCTGTGTTTGTGACTTTCTAGTTCCTTGAAGTGATTACCCACAAAACCCCAAACCAGAAAGAGACTGGAACTGTCCCAACCTTGCTAGGAGGAAAGGAGCCCTAAGCGGGGGGTGGAGGCATAGGGAGCTGTTGGAGAGGGCAGACAAGCATGCCAAAGGGGGACCAGAGAGAAGGGCAGGGGCTGAACCAGTGGGAGGGGGACCACAGAGAGATAGTCCGGCTTCTGTGATGTCCCTGAGTCCCTGCTGGATCCTGAGAAGGGCCACCCTCTGCCCCAGGCTGGGCCCCCTTCATCAGGCCCCAAAAGTCATGGCAGGTCATGGCAGATGGTATTCTGAGCTGTGGGAACCCATCACAGCCCAGAGAAGCCCCAGAAGCCCCCTCCAAGGAGAAGCCTACCCAGGGAATTCCAGGAGCCTCACCCCGAGCAGACGGTCAGCACCCGGACTCCAAGGTTCAGCCTGCTGCCCCCTCTGCGTCCAGGAACTGGACTCAGAGGCTCCCTGAGAAAGGCAGTAGCAAGGACACCAGACTGGCAGGCATGAGCCTCCCTGTGTGTGACCTTGGGCCAGCACATCACGGCTCTGAGCCTCAGCTTCCTCACCTGGATCTTCCCTTGGCATGTCTCCTGGCTGTACTGTGAACATCACATGGGTCCACCGATAGGAACCCACTCTAAATGCTGAGGGACCGGGACAGAGTCAGGCTCTCAAGGGTCTCTTTCTATATTACATATTTGGTAATAGATACTTTTTAGTGTAGGCATATATTATATAAATGCTTTTATAAAAGTGATTTAAAATGACTATGAAGCTGAATGTGAAATTGAAATAGAAGAGGCCTTGGGGAGACACGGCTCTAATTCAAAGAAGGGGCATTAATGGGGGTCGTGGGGCCCCTCATCAGCTGAGGGTCAGGGCCCCTCAGCAAAAGCTTTCAGTCTTTCCCTCTTTTTCCAGGAACAAGGATGCTGGCTGTGAATAGGGTGGCGGAAGAATTGTGTAGTCAAGTGGCTCATCGTCTGGCAGGAAAATTCCAGCTCACCCGTTCCCGTGGGCCCGCCTGAGTGGCGGGAGCCCGCAGAGGTTGACCTACGGTTCCCCGTCCTCCAGCTCCTGCACCCCTCTGCACAGGGGACTGTGGGTTCCAAGTCCCCCACCAGACTCTTGCTTATTATGTCCACTTAGCCCTCAGACTCCCTTAGCTCTCTCCTCTCCCCCAGTGCTTTCTCCTGGGGACCCACAGACCCAGAGGTCTGGAGTCAGGAGACCGGGGCTGGGACCCAGGCTTCCCCACTCATCTGCCATGCAAGCCGGCCTGGGCTTCGCCTCCCCTAGGGCTGACCTGGGGGTCGGCCAGGCCCAGGCTCCTATCCCCTCCCTGCCACACCGACCAGATGACATTGGGCAAGCCACTTCAACCCCCCGTGAACTGGTGTCCCCTTTGTAATATGGGGACAATAGTAGCCCCTGGTTCACAGGGTGGATGTAAGCGCGAATGAGAAGATGTGTGCAGCAACAGGACAGGCCTGGCACAGAGTAACTGTTCAGTAAGTGGGCACCAGCGCTCTATCCTCCTTTATCCCTTTGTGGCATCATTAGCTCCATTTACCTCTGGGGAAATGGAGGCCTGAGGCCAAATAATCCACCCAAGGCCCCATAGGGAGCAGGCCTGAGCTGGAGGGAGCCGAGGTCCCCTGACCTCCAGATGGAGGCTTTTCCCACGGGCGAGGGTAATCCGCATCTGGAATGTGGAGATTTACTCTCTTTACGGGGCAGGTCTGGGTATGGCTTATTCATCTTCTACCACAGCCAGGAGAGACGGGGTCACGGGCTCTAAGGCCAGGACCCCCAGGAGGGTGGGCCCTGCAGCAGGTGGGGTTTCCCTGGGGGTGGCTCAACCGCCCGAGTTGGCAGCTGGGCCCATGAGTCAGAGCTGCCCCACGTCTCTGTTCCTCTCCCCACTGGCAGCCACGGCCCCAGACTCCTGGAGGCAGTCCAGGGAGCCCTGTGGTTCCAAAACCAGGTGCCTGTCCCTAGGAACAAACTGAGAGGCCCCTTCCCCAGTTCAGAGTGAGCAGGGAATGGCCAAGGTCACGTAGTGAGGTGTGACAGATCTCAAGCTGAAACCTGGTTCCACCTCAGGTGACCCCTCCCAAAGGGCTCAGGCGGGAGGGCCAGGAAGCCCCAGGCTGGGTCCAGGACCTGTGAACCCTGCCCTCGGCCCCTGGCAGCTCCATTGCCCTGGCTCCCTACTGCCGCCAGGTCTCCCAGGCCTGCGCTGGGCAGTGGAGCCGACGTCCAGTCCTGAGCCGGCCAGCAGACACCGAGATGCCTGGTTCGTGCCAGCCCCACGCCACCGAGCTGCTGCAGCCATGGGAGGCCGGTCCGCACTCCTCTCCCAGCCTGGCTAGACTTTACTCTCAGAGACCCAGCTGGGCCGCCTTTCCCACCCCCCGCCCCCGACCGGCCTTGTCCTGGTGGCTCTCACCCCACGTCTTCCTCCCTTCCTCTTCCCCTATCTCCTTCACCCTCTCTCCTCATTCCTCCTGCTCTCTGGACCCCTTGGGTGCTCTGTCCATCTGCCCTGCTCCTACCTGAGACACGACCACTACTCACCGGGGCCTGGGATCTGGGCTTTAGCGGATGCCTCTCGATCTGGGCCCATGGGCAGAATGGAGGGAGGGGGCGGGGTGGCCTGGCTTAACAGCCAAAGCCAAAGCACATGGTGGGGCGGAGTGGGGCTGGCGGGGGAGCGCAGGCTCCCGACCCAGAGCCGGGCACTGCAGAGCCGGAAAAGCCTTCTCCTTTCACAACCTGGAAAACCAAAGCCTGAGGTCCAGGTCACCCGGCTACCGGCGAGGAGCTGGGGGGAGTGTGAAGACCTCCGTCTCACAGATGGAAGCAAGACTTGAGCTGAAGGGCCCTGTGCAGGGATCCTACAGCTGGGCGAGCCCGGCTGCCCTACCCCACTTTTGCCACCTTCCGGGCCCGGGGATCCAAACCTGCGAGACACCACGAGGTCTGTGGGTGAGAAGCACCAGGTTTAATATTAAAATCTTTCTTTAAAAAAAAAAGTACACAGAGAAGAAAAGTTGATGGCATACAAAATAGCACTTCTGTTGTATAAATGTGAGTTAATGTGAGTCCTAAAAATACTTGTAAACCTAGGTGATTACATCTTTGGTACCGTAGTGAGAACCCACGCCCTCTCCTTGACCAGGCTGCGGGGGTCCTGGGGCGGGGAGACGCCAACCAACACAAGGGGCTGGTGCCCAGAGGCGCTGACCTTCCCTCACCCTCCGTCCAGCCCTTCCCCTGCCAGCAGTCTCGGCCACAGCCCTCACGCCCCAGTTCCCTCCAGTGCCAACTGGGCTGGCAGACACAGTGAGGTGAGCATCCCCGGGCAGACAAAGCCATGTTCTACGGTTCCTGCCTCAGGGTGGGGCAGCTGGCAGGTGGGAAGACACCCCCCAAAGTACCCACCTCTTGCGCCCCTTCCTCAGGTCCCCCATCCAAGGTTTCTTGTCCGTTCACTGTCCTCTAGGTCTGCAGCACAGACCTGGACAGCAGGTACGAGTGGCGGGCTGTGTCAGGTGGTCTGACTTGCCGTCTCGGCCTCCTTTGCCCAGAATAGCTCCAGAGGTCATGTGGGTGCTGAAAGGGGTCCCACGGTCTCCCCATGTCCCTGGGGCAGCTTCTGGGGGCTTTCCAGGACACTGGCTGTCGCTCAGAGTCAAGGCCTGGGCAGCTGGCCTTTGGGGACTTGCCAGGGGCCTGGGGGAGGGGCACAGCTCCTGAATGCCTGGAGTGTGCTGTGTAGCCTGGAACCTCCCCAGACCCCAACTAACCCAGGATAGAGGTTTGGAGGGTTTATCTTTGCTTCATCTGGGCAAGTGTGCAACCCCTGGAATATTCTAGAATGTTAGTGCTGGCAGGGCACCAGAAGTCAATGAGTCCAACCTGCTCATTTTTCAACAGGGAAAACAGAGGGCGAGGGATTCCTCCAAGGTCTCTTAGCGGGTCCAATGCCACATTGGTCCATACACGTGGACACCTCTTGCAGGCACATCAACACACTCATCACAGACGTGGGGCCCATCTGGCCCTGGAGACTCTGGTGAGTGGAGTAAGACTGGCAGTGATGAGGAAAAAGACCCCTGGATCCATGGGGCCAGGAAGACACGGACACAGGCATGTTACGGGGAGGTGTACCCCGAGTGCCTGGGGCAGGGGCTACAGGCCAGGGTGTCCTGTCCTTGGCTCAGCCCCCAGCATTAATTAAGCTTGGAAGGCCCCAGACCAGCCTGGGCCTGGGAAAGCAAAGACTGGCATTGAGGGGAGGTGGCTTCTGGATGAGACAACACTGTCCAAGGCCAGGCCCTAGCTCAGCCAGGAGCCGGAGATGCTAGGGTCCCTTCCCCAGCTCTTGGGCAGGAAAAAGTGCAAGGAGAGAGCTGCAGCTCCTTGAGGGGCAGCTGGCTGAACAGAAAAAAAGTTAACCTACCACCTCATGAACCTTGAGCATCTCCTCAGGGATTCCAGCCTCCATATCTGTCAGCCAGGGTGAGAATCCCAGATGGTGGGTTGCCAAGCCCACCTTTCCCATCTTACAGATGGGGAAACTGAGTCCCCTGGGAGAAGCCTGGCTCAGAGTCACATGCGCTCTCCAGAGGCAGAGGACCGGTCATGGTCCCTCCAGTTCTCTTACCTCCTAAGCCAGCCCCAGGGGTCGGGGTGTGATGTGCCAGGGGCAGAAGCTTTCCAGAGGGGACAGCTGATGGGAACAGCCTGGCTGTTGGGAGGCTGGGCCAGGCCAGGAGGCACAGGGTGCTGGGAGGTAGAGGGGGAGCTTCGGGTAGGGCAGGGTGGGGGCCAGCCCCTACAGGAAGCTGTCCTCCGCCTCGGCCCGAGGCCCAGGGCAGCTGGAATCCGGCGGCCGCTTGGGCTCTGGCTCCACCTGGGACTCAGGCTGGGGCTCTGGCTCTGGTTCCTCTTGGGGTTCCAGGGGGCTGTCACAGGAGATGGTAGAGGAGGTGTTGACTTCATTCAGGGCGGAGCTAGAGGCGGAAGGCAAGTGAGTGAGAGGCTGGGAGGGAACCACAGTGAAATAATACCAGCCTTAACGTAGAGCTTTCTATCTATCCACCCTTGCAGCATGCACCTTACACATTTTAACTCACTGAATCCTTGTAAAGACTATGCAAGGCAGGCGCTGTGAGGAAAGTGCAGCTCAGAGAGGTTACATCATTGCCTTGCATCACACAGCGGGTAAGTATAGGAGTGGGGACTTCAAAGCAGATCGAGTTGATTGCTCACCTGTCAGTGTCTCTCTCCTGCATGCCTGAATGTATAATGATCTCATTTAATCCCCACAACAACCTCCAAATGGAAGTATTCTTACTGTTTTCATTTTACAGTTAAGGGAACTGAGGTTCAGAGAGGGGAAGCAGCTTGTCTGAGGGCACCAACATTCACAGCCCAAGCTGTCTGAAACTCTGAGCTCAACTCCTCTATACATTGGCTACTGGAGCCTTGGAATATTTTGGGCGTGGGTTTGGCCACATGGGGAACATCTAGTCCAGGCAACAGCTGGCCTTCCTCCAAAGCCCTCCCCATACCGTACCATCACATCCCGAGGCAAAAGAAAAGCACGAATCTCCTCCCCAGTCTGAATTCTGGCCTGAACTTCTGTAGGTACCTCTGCCTCCCTGTGCCAGGCTCCCTGGGGTCCTCAAGGCATGGTGCTAAAGGACAGACCACAGGGCTGGTGATGCCCATAGAGTAATACATGGCGTGCTGGGGATGCGAATTAGATTTTCCTCTTTTCCTCCTTAGGGCTAGGACAGGGCCTAGAGAGGGGCCAGAGAAGATGGCCTGTGGAGGCTCCTTTAAAGAAACAGCTACCTTACAATATATCCCAGGCCACTTTCTCTTACCAGCCTGCCATTTCCACTCGAGGTCATCAAAGGTCAAATGAGTTCAATTCTCTCTTCTATTCACTGGCAGGAATAAGTACTCACCCTAGGTAACTTACTTCTAAGGCAAGCCCGATGGCATGAAGACACAGACAGACACACACACAAAGACACACACACACACACACACACACACACACACACACACACACACACTCTATGCACCCTACTGCTTTGGGTTGCAGGTCAGAATGGCTACCTGGCAAGGCTGGGGGAACCCTCCAGTGGTCCCTCATCAGCAACCTCGGGTTTGGGGTCAGGCAGGGGGATGATATAGTCGTTGTCACCCTCGTTGGGCTGCACAGCAGTGTAGAGGACGGAGCTGGTGTCCAGGGGGGATCGGAGGCCATTGAAGCCGGGCAAGCGGGCTTGGGACCGAAGGACGGCTGGGTGGTCGCTCCTCAGAAACTCCTCATCCACCTGCTGGTACTTCTGCTCGGCAGGGCAGGAAGAAGCCGAGACACAGGGAGGGTCAGACCAGAAATGCCTTTAGGGATCATCTAACAGGGCAGGTTCTGACCCAGGCCCTCCCGCCTCATGTAAATAAAGCACCTGGTGCTCCGAGAGGAAGAATTGCCCAAAGCCCCACAGCTGAGCTGCTCTCCTACCCGGCCTCTCACCAGACAAGATGGGCTCAGGGTCACCCAGGGAGGGGACGGTGATCGGACTAGCACCCGCAACGCTAACCCTTCCCCCACTTCAGGGTAGACAGGCGCGGGCTCTCTGCCTGCCATGGCCTCCCTCGCTACTGAAGGGAGACAACTCCCTTCCAACTCACTGGAGCTGTAAACAGATGTGGTTGGGAGTGGGCTTAGGAATGGACTGAGGGAAAGGGCTGTGTCTGGGCCAAAGGACACGTGCATCCCCCTCACTGCAGCTTCGTAGTTGGGCAGCGAGGGTTTTAAGGCCCTGCTGGCTCCATAAGCCTTGTATGAGCCCGCCACAGGGTCCAAGTGGTCAGGCCCTCAGCAGTCATCTCGCCTGGGGTTGTTCAAACTTGTGACGGAGGCCCAGGACTTGGTCTGGGTGCAAAGGCATGAGGAAGGATGCAGGATGAAGGGGGCTGTAGGCTTCCTGCCCCCACTTTAAATTAATCAGCTTCCACATAGGATTTCACTTTTAAAAACTCTATGCTGCTAAAAGAAACTACACTCACAGCTCCAGCCCATCCCTTATTAGTACCAACAGGGAAACTGAGGCCCAGAGAGGGGAAAAGGATGGTCCCCCAAATACCAGCATGTCACACAGAGCCTTGTACCCTGTGTCTACTTCTAGACCAGAACTCTCCGTTCCCCACCCCAACCCTGCCTCAACGTACCTTTTTTTTTTTTTTCGGTACCCGGGCCTCTCACTGTTGTGGCCTCTCCCGTTGCGGAGCACAGGCTCCGGACGCGCAGGCTCAGCGGCCATGGCTCACGGGCCCAGCCGCTCCGCGGCATGTGGGATCTTCCCGGACCGGGGCACGAACCCGTGTCCCCTGCATCGGCAGGCGGACTCTCAACCACTGCACCACCAGGGAAGCCCTCAACGTACCTTTTTGTAACCCTCGCCCAGCAGTCTCTCGAGAAGCAGCACCAGCTGGGAGAAGGGGGGCCGAATCTCAAACTTCTCTTCCCAGCACTTCTGCATGATCTCATAGCTGGGGAGAGGGGCAGAGGGGTCAGGGTCTCTGGCTCAGAGTCTGCCACCTCCCAGAACAAGGGGAGTAATGAAGAGTTTGGAGGGGAGGGCTTTTTCCATTACTGCACCTGCATGTTCCCTTGGGAAGCCCTCCCACCATCCTCAGTTCAGTGGTCCCATGGGATTGATCACACCTTGGTGAGCACATGACACGGGCATGGCCAGTAGGCATTTTTATCCCCTTAGCTCAGTGGCTGGTTTTCTGGATGGGCAGGTGACCCCAGCTGAGCCCTTGACAGTCACCTCTGGACCTTTCACTGGAACTATGGTGAAAACAGCTAGGACGTAGCCACTTGGACGGTGCCAACCTGAGAGTGAGGCTGACGCGGAGGAGAGCAGAGCCCCGCGGTAGGATGAGAGAGTGTGGATGATGTCTTATGAACAACAGGATCCAGCTATACCTACATTTGTCTACATCTCTGAACTAATAAATCTATTTTCGGCTTAAGCTGGTAAAGTTGGATATCTACTGTTTGCACCCAAAGTATCTTCCCAAGCGCTCCACTCACATCTCGTCAGAGGCGTGGGCAGGCTGGGCCATGCGGTAGCCCCGCTTGATGGCATTGTAGAACTGCTCGTTCATGGGCAGCTCTGGGTACGGGGTGCCACCTGTTAGGGAGCAGAGACAAGAAACACAGGCTCAGGTGTGTCGGAACAGTGGCAAGAATCTTCTTCCATGGGACAGGGAGAGGCACACCAACCCCGGCGTCGGTGAGGGTGCAGTGGCCTTGGCATAGGGAAATGTGGGCTCCCTCATAGGCTCTGGACAGAGACTGCATGCCTCCCCAGAATCAGAGAACCAGAGAATGCCGGAGCCAAGCAGGCTTTTTGATGTCACTGTCCAGATTCAACTCTACTGAGATGGGGAGGTAAAGAGATCCAGAGAGGGCAAGAGACTTGCCAAGGTCACACAGTAACAAGAAAGAAGCAGAGCTTCTGAGCCCTGTCCCAGAGCCCGTCCCACAGCCCCACCAGGATGAAGGTGTGAGCGGTCAGGGCGGACGCTGCGCCGTGAGGCTGAGGACTGGAGGAAGAAGGAAGTGTACCCAGGGTGAAGATCTCCCAGAGCAGGATCCCGAAGGACCACACGTCGCTCAGGGTGGTGTAGAGGCTGTTGAAGATGCTCTCGGGGGCCATCCACTTCAGAGGCAGGAAGGTCTGCGGGAGGGCGGAGGCTGCTGAGTGCAAGGAGGGGCCGGGCCCCACTCTGCACCTGGGAGCCGGGAGGAAGCCTGGCAGTTCCCACCCCCAGCTCTTTCTCACTTCTCGGTCCCTGAGGGCCCATCTCTGCTTGTGCACGGTTCCCACGCCCATCCCTCTGCTGGTCAGAGGATCAGGAGGCTGAGTTTCTTTTCGCACAAGCTGGGGACATGGTAACCCCTGTCCATGAGGGAGAGCCCCAGGGTCTGAGGCTCCTCATGGAACAGGCTCCTCTTCTTGACCCTAGGAAAGGCCCTGCTGGGGGGAGGAAGAGACGTGCCAAGGTGTCACCCAGCTCTCATCCTAGCTACCTTAGATCTCTGGGCAGATTCCTACGTGGGAAGTGCGGACATGAGTGGGAGGCAGGATGGTCACCTTTGAACCAAATACTGCTTGCCATCTACTCATCTGTCTTAGCCTGTCACCTGGGCTTCTTCCTCTGTTCACCATCGCTGCTGGGACAGCACATTTGGCCTGTTGCCCCTTCAACCTCCCCAGGACCCTTTACAGCTGGTCCCTTGCCCCCTGCCACGACCAGCAAATCTGAGCCCCCGGCCTACCCCACGGGCCTCGGCGTCTCACCCCCGCCCCATGCACAGCTAGTGGCTCCCCTTCCCATCCCTGCACACAGGGCTAGGCAGGCAGAGCCCATCGCCACTGGGCAGGTCAGGCCACGAGAACCCTGTCCTGATCTCCCATGAGCCACAGCCACGCGAACCATGAGGACGGGGAAAGGCACTCACACTGCCTTTGGAGATGTAGTTCGAATCCCGCATGATGTCACGAGCCAGGCCAAAGTCGCAGATCTTGACCAGTTTGCCCTCGCAGATGAGCACATTCCTGGCTGCCAGATCTCGGTGGACACACTGGGGAGGGAGGAGACGGGAGCTGAGACCGTGGGAGGCAATTCTGGGGAAAGACTCTCCGTGTCAGGGGCTTTGGGAAATATGCATCGCTGCTCGGGTGTGAGGGGCCACCAGGTGTGAGGGCATTTGCCGTCCTCACCCGCCAGAGGGCTGCCGTACGGGGCCATGTACTGGGAGCACCCTGGCTGGCTGGGTGACCCACCTCCCCAGGACCCCACTGTGCTCACTGTGACCACACATACATTCTTGGAGGCCAGGAACTCCATGCCATTGGCCACCTGGTAGCTGAAGCCCACAAGATCCGTGTAGCTAAGTACTGGGGACTCGTTGATTAAAGTCACCCGGCAGGTCCTCTCAGGAGCTAGGGAAGAGCAGAAGGACACCCACTGTCTTGTGTCTCCCTGGGGCTAGAGAACTCCTGGCCTTTGGCTCGTGGAGGCTGAATGTCCCAGAGAGAAGACTCCTGATCCTCTAAGCCTCCCACAAAAGGAAAACAATTTCCAAATATCTAACTTAAATTCTCCTTCTTTATCAGAGCCCTCATTGGCCAGAAAAACTTTTGGCTTTAGCCCTGGGCCACCTTTGCTCAGCCTGGCCTGCCTGCTCTTTAGGGACTCTAGATCAGCCTGGCATCTGTAGACCACTCTTTCCCGAGGCCCCAGCAGGTCAGGCACCCCTGTGCCCACCCTAGCTCCTCCCCTCCCTGTGGACTGTGTACACATCTCTGGACCCAGAAACAGGGGGTTCATATTGGGGTTCCACCACACAGCAGCTTTGGGCAGGTGGCTAGCCTCAGTTTCTGCATCTATGAAATGGGCACAAGGTCACCTTCCTAGCAGGGTTGTTGCCAGGCTGGGCAGAGGAAAGGTTTTGAAAAGAATGTATGACTACATGGGACTTCCCTGGTGGTGCACTGGTTAAGAATCTGCCTGCCAATGCAGGGGACACGGGTTCGATCCCTGGTCCGGGAAGATCCCACATGCCGCAGAGCAACTAAGCTCGTGCACCACAACTAGTGAGCCTGCGCTCTAGAGCCCACGAGCCACAGCTACTGAAGCCCGCGCGCCTAGAGCCCGTGCTCCACAACAAGAGAAGTCATCACAATGAGAAGCAGCCCACGCACCGCAACGAAGAGTAGCCCCCGCTCGACGCGACTAGAGAAAGCCCGTGCGCAGCAACGAAGACCCAATGCAGCCAAAAATTTAAAAAAATTTAAAATTAAAAAAAAAAAAGAATGCATGACTACATAGGTGTGAGGACCCTGTGCACACCCACCAGAGGGGACGTAGTTATCATAAGGAGCCATGTAGTTGGAGGACTCGATGTCTGCGTATTTGACGTCCCCTTTCATGTCCAGCATGGGCACGTAGTCCACTGACTCATCTTTGCTCATGTCCATGTAGCCACCATCGCTCTCCCCAGGCAGGGACACATGGCTGGGGGCAGAGGAGCGTTACAAAAGGAGAAGCACAGGCTCGTCCCTCTCTTCCCCTTCTTGCAAGGCCCCATCACTCATGCATTTCTTCTCTCCCTCACTCTCGCATGCCCACACAGCCTGTCACAATATGAATGACCATGTAGTGAGCCCTTCCAGCCAACCTCAGACCCACGCTGAGCTGGACACTGGGTCTGCCAAGATGACCTAGGACCCCGGGTGTGTCCTCAGAGAATTTACGTCCAGGGGTGATTCCAGCAACCCAGGACCAGGGTCACAGGAAGGGCCTGTACCCAAGTGCCTTCCTGTGGCCACTACAGCCCCGTCCAGCCACGATGCCCTGCAAGTGGGCAATGAATCGCCTTAATGCCTCTGCCTGCAGCAGCAGCTCCCCCGAGAGCTGAGGGACTATGTACACGTGTCGTTGGGGAGGACACGGGTGAGTTTTAATGTCTTTTAATGCTATTCTGAACTTACTCTTGCCTCTGCAATAAACACGTGTAGCTTTTGTAATTAGCAAAAGAACAAAGAAATGTTATTTTTGGAAAAGAAGAAGAAGAAAGGGGATGAGCTGCCCTGGAGGCACTGGAGAGACTGGTGTGGGGAGGAGGGGGGAGGCTGTGGTGAGGCAGGAGTAGAGTGTGGAGCACTACAGAGGGGGTCATCCTGGGACAGGAGGGCCCCAGGTGCCCCCTGTCGAGGACAGGAGATGAGATGGGGTGGGGTGAGGGGTCAAGGAGGTCACCCCCTCTGAGCCTCCAGAGCGCTCAGCGCAGGGCCTGGCACACCACGGCAGTCAGCAGGTGGTAGCCGATGCCACCATCATCGCCACCGTCATTGTTTTGCCCACCTCTGGGGTGGCCAGGGGCCAGGTCCTGAGCCGGCTGGTGAAACAAGTGAAACCTGGTTCCGGGAGTGGCTCTGCCCGCCCTCACCTCAGCTTTCTGTCCTGGACAAGGAAGGAGTGAGCAGGCGCTCCCCAGGCCTCCCCACAGATTCAGGTCCCGCCCTCCCTCCAGTACCTGGGCAGCGGGAGCCCAACGGGCAGGGCGTTGCTGTAGAGCTCCGCGCTGGGCGGGCGGCGCTTGTTGGAGCAGCGCTGCAGAAAGGTGTGCTTGTTGCGGTGTAGGTAGTCCACCAGGTCGCCGTAGCGGCAGTACTCGGTGATGATGAAGATGGGCCCTGCGGAGGGACAGGCTCAGGGACAGTCCCCGGGGGGGGGGGGGGGTCTTCCCATCAGAGCCATGAGGCTAATGACGGGTTGCACGTGGGTCAGCAAAGAGGCTTAGGTGCCAGGCAAACCTGGACCTTCCTGACCGTGAGCAAGGCACTTAGTTTCCCTGAGCTTTACTTTCCCCATCTATTAAATGGGGCTAGTAATATACCCACCCCAAAGGGCTGCATTGAGTATTCATGAGACAATGCCTTTGTCAGCTCAGCTCAATGCCTGGCAAGTAGCAAGCACAGGGTTAGCTGTTATTGATAAAGCTGATTCTGGAGCCCAGGATACAAAATAAACAAAGGTAACTCTTTATTACCAGGCTACTGTTTAAATTCAAACACGATACATTGACTTAAAGTCAATCAGTGACAGCTTAAACATACTGGTGGAATCAAAAATTTTGAAATGTGTGATCACTGCAGACATAAGTTGGCCTACGTACACAGCGTACTTCTGTATTCTGTCTTTGTTGCACAATACCGAGGAAAATCCCAAATCTCACAATAAGAAGCTGCAAATAGTGCTAACATTTTTTTTTGGCGGCCTAACTTGTAATCAGAGCTTCAAATAAACACATTTGGCTGGAGAGACCTTATTCTATGATCCGAGTGACAGCAGCTCACAGTCAGCAAGCTAGTTGGTGGGCTCCAGAGGTGGGGCTATAACTCATTTCAGTGTCACAGGAGCTGTCACTTTTGATAGCTTTTAAAAGGTATTGTAAACAAATAAATAAGTAAAAATAAAATAAAATGTATCGTGAACATTTTTTCAGTGTCAGAGAACCCCTTGATTTGGAAGCCGCCAGGACTGGTGAACTAAAGAGTCCTTTGGTCTTGAAGGTGATGTGATTTGGTGACTTGCTAAATCCCACACCCATCTGCCTCTGTGAAGTGAGGGCACCAGACAGGGTGCACGGACCCTCCAGCTGCAGTGTCCTGTCCGTAAACTGAGGAGGGGGCGGGGAGGGGCCAGGCTTTGGCCACTGGCACTTCCCCAGAATCCTCTAGGGGTGGGTTGTACCTCCTTTAGTGCAGGCCCCCAGCAGGTTGACCACGTTCAGGTGGGGCCCGAGGTGACTCATGATCTTCAGCTCCGACATGAGAGCTTGCTTCTCGCTGCTGCGGGCTGTGGCTGAGGGAGAGAGGGGGCCCTCAGGCTTGGTCCAGTCACTGAGGCCCCGCAGACGCCCCACTGGAGCCTATTCCGGCTCTTCTGTCCCAGGCTGTGCTGTAAGACCCAGGTGGCTGAGGGAGATGAGGACCCGTGCACAGGAGAAGAGGAAAGAGGATGGGAGGAAGATGGAGGAGGACAGGAGGCTCCCGGAGGAGGGGGCAGGGTGAGAAAGCCTCTTTCCCAGAGCAGAATCAGGAGTGCTGCTGGCTCTGGTGTGAGTGCACTTCCTGTGCCCGGAGAATCAGCGTGAGGCCTGCTCTGGGAATGCCTGAATGTGCGGGGAGGGGGCAGCGGAGAGGTAAGGGAGGGGCGGGCTCCCAGGACTCACATTTCAGCATCTTGACGGCCACTTTCATGGTAGCCTGCGAATGGCTCAGGCCGTGAGCCGTGGCCTCCACCACCTGCCCAAAGGCCCCGGAGCCCAGGGTGCGTCCTGAGGAAGAGATGATCTCTCAGCTCCTGGCGCACTAGGAAGCTGCACCCCCCTACACTCTCTGAGGTCAAGCTAGACATCCCTCAAGCCACCCTGGACTTAAGGTGTTTCTCCGACGGACCCTCCTAAAACCACAGTGCTTCGCAGACCATCCTGGTCTCGCCTAAGTCCTGCCTGCTTTCTGGCCCCTCTTTAGTCCCTGGAGGCCTTCTTCTCCCCACAGAGGGGAGCACAGCTCCTCCACGCTCTCTCAGCCTCTCCAGCTAGACTAAGCGCAGGCCTGGCACTCAGCCTGCCCTCGACTAATACTTCCTCTCTCGCCATGAAGGGGTCTCATCTCACACCATCATTGGATCATAGGACCTCAACGTTGGACGGTCCCTGGGGGATCATCTTGCCGCCACTGTACAGAGGGCGGGGCCCTAGGGCCAGAGAAGGCAAGACGTCAGCACTAGGTCTCAAAGCTAATCGTGGCAAGGCTGTGCTCAGACATCAGTGTTCCCACCCGCCTCAAGTCCCCAGACTGCCGCTTGAGGCCTCCCTGGGCTGACCAAGCACAAGCTGGTCCCGCGGCAGCTCCCAGGTGGAGTCGTAAGGCAGCTGCATAGGGTCCACGTAGATGTATTCATGGCCATCAGAGCTCACAGATTCAATCACTTTCCATCGGATCTCATAGCGTGGCTTCTGCAGGACCAAGATGAGGGATGGATCATCAGAGGGGGACCACTAGGTCCAGCTCCTTATGAAACAGATGGGGCAGGAAAACCTGAAGCCCAGAAAGGATTAGGGGCATATCTGAAGCCGTACAGCAAGTTATCAATAGAGCCATGGCCTTCATGGGCTCCACGGAACAGATGTCGAGGGAGGTGCTGAGGAACAGCTGACAGCTGAGGGGCAGGCTCATCAGAACCTCCGCACCAGCTTCTCCCAGAGCCTGGGCCGCTCCTCAGATGGGAAGACGGGAGCAGGCAGCCCTGGAAGGTAACATAAAGCAGGGACATTCTACAGGATGTGAACGGCCCCTCCCCACGCTGGATCAGTTACAGTGGGAATCTCAGAAAGATATAACCTTAGAGTGTTGAAATCATAGGATGTTGGAGTCACAGGATTGGAATCTGAGAATGATAGAATCATGGGGCGCTGCAATCCTATGGTGGAATCATGGAACGGTGAAATCTCAGAACAGTCCCTTGAAATGACAGATTTAAAGGATTAGAACGCCTTTCAGTAGAAGCCTGGGAGTCTCTGTGGGTCAGAGTTGGAAGAATGCTGGAGCCCGTGCAGTCCACCCTGAAGGTCCCATGCCCCGTGGTTGCGATGGGCAGGGATGATGCCTGAGCAGGACTCTGGATGGAAAGCGGGGTGCACAGCAGAGACAGGGCACCCTGGATGGCCTGGACCAGGCCCACGTTGCCCAGGCTGCTGGGGTTGAAAGCAGCTCAAACACGCAGCATCACTTCACACCTGAGCTCCACGCTGGGCCCCGACCATGGCCCGATCCTCCAGCAATAGGGGATGGCAGGGGGGGTCCATGCAAAGAATGGTGTGCCAGTCTGCACCCATCAGGCAAGGGTGGGGCTTACCTTCTGCCAGAGCATGATGAGGATGATGAGGGAGATGATCGTGAGCACCACCAAGGCCAGGATTGCTGAGATCACCACCACCTTGAAGGGTAAGGCTGGAAGCAGAGACAAGAGCTGCTTATGAGCAAACAGGGCGTTTGGCAGCTCCCCTCCCTTCAGTCCACCCCTGGCACCACAAATCGCTCTCTGCCCAACCTGCCCCATCCCCCTTTGGCCTATGATGTCACACCCTTAGCCTCTCCCCTCTGGGCCACACCTCCAGCCCCTTGCATAAATACCCCATGCCCTTCAGTAACTACCCCTGGATCACTACTGGCCTCCAAATCCCTTCAGCCCTTGCCAGGGTCAGTCTGGCCTGTCTGCCGTAGCTCCAGATTGGATGCAAGCTCCTGACAGCTGGGCTGTGGTTCACCTCTCCTCTGAATCCACGCCCTCATTGGGGCTGTCACTGCTAGGACACAGCCTGACTGAGAGGCCAATGGACCCAATAACTGAGCTCCCATAGCCTGAGGCATCCAGACTGCAGAAAGGAGCCGGTTTCCTCCCCCATAGTGATGGTAGTTGTAAAGTACATCGGGGTGTGGGCCAGGGAACTGGGGTAACCAAGTAGGGCCAACTCTGGGTGCCCCCCCCAAGCCCTGAGTGTCCTCTACCCCCAAAGCCTCAGCCTCTTTGCTGCACAGATACCCACTCCTTCCCACTCCCTCCACATCCACCCTAGCCAGACCCTCACCTCCCCTGTCCTGCCCCTCTGGCCACCCATGAAGTCCCCTGGGAACTCACTCCCTCCTCCTGTGTCACCCACCTGCCCTTCTCTACTCGCTAGAGAGCTCTGTCCCTCCTCCTCAGGGACTCAGACCAATATCACTCCTCTCCTCCTTTTCCCCATCCTGGGAAGGAAGCCTGCATCTTCTAGGGAAGCCATTTCCAAGTAAAAAGAGGGGCCTTCATCCAGCCTTGGAAATTCCCCGTGGGCTGGTACATGGCTTCCTCCTCAGTGGCACACAAAAGTTTTACTTCTGCTTTGCTCAGAGCTGGTCTGCAGGTGCCCACTTGCTCAGGGATATGTGTGCATGTGTGGGAGTGTGAGTGAGATAAGGCATTAAAACCCATCACCCATCCCACCACAGGGCAGGGGGAGGCAGGTCTGCGTAGAGCAGTATCTGCCTGTATAAGCCCATGGACCTACCTAAGTATAGGCATAAGTGTGTCCAAAACACCTCGGACAGTCTTCATATCTCTGCTTGCACTGGCTTCTGTCTTCTCCTGTAGCTCCCTCCTTTACTAGTCCCCTCCCCCTTATCTCCTCCCCCAGCCCCTAAATATATACACTCTGTTCTCCAGCCAGGTTGAATTCCTTTCATTTCTCTGAACCCACTTTGCCTCTGGGCTTTTGCAGAGGCTGTTCCGTCTGACCAGAGCACCATTCCTCACCAGGCTAACTCCAGTTATCTTTCAGGAATTGACCTAAAGCTTCCTTTTACCAGGATACTTTCCTGAATCCCACAGCTGGCTATGGAGCCCCTTCTCCCTTTAGGCTTTCCCCCCAAATGCTGACCCCCACAGTGAGGTTGCCTAGTTCCTTGTCTGCCTCCTCTCTGGACCGTGGGCACTAGGAGGACAGGCAGGGCTGGGCCTTCTCCAGTGAGAAGCTGCGACCCTCTGACTATTTACTGAATGAGGAAATAGGTGAAAAAATGAAGCACGTGCACGCAGGTCCACGCATGCACAGGGACTGGCAGGCAGCGAAAGCATCTGGGCACCGCAGGGACTGTTCATACGGACAAGAATTATGCATGGATGTGTACCTGCTAACAGACATGCACGGCACAGCAAGCATATGTGTATGGGGATTGCGTTGCACAGTTTTACAAAAAGGTGTGCTGCATCTCCACGCTTACAGACGTGCACTATGCCAGTGTGCACACGTGCACGGGAGTTGTACATTGTTTGCACACTTGTATGGGGATTGTGCACCTGCATGTACACGCCTACAGACGTACACACGTGGGTTTATATACCTGCCTGGGGATCGGGGTGCTCATGTACATGGTTTACAAACATACCCTCAGGGGGTTTACACCCATAAACATGCCTGTGTACATGCTTACAGACACACGCTCTAGCTTTACACATGTATGTGGGGATCGGGCATTCTTCACCACTTGCTTTACAAACCTACACTTGCAGGGTTTGCACCCACGTCAAGGATCAGGCATGCTCGCGTACACAGCTTAGGACACACATACAGTGCACATACAAAAGAAGACAGCACTGTTCATCGTCATGGTTTATACACATACACTCGTGGATGTACACATGTGTGGCAATATTGTGCTGCTGTGCAAATGCCTGGGAAGATACACCCACAATGCTCCTGAATGCCATGGCCCTGAACGCTGACTTTAGCCTGCTGTGGGCACAGGCACAGTTCCAAGTACAGCAGGGTTGAGGTGGGGGTGAGGGGTCGTCAGGGGCTACGGAGGATGGAGGACTCACAATGTGGCACCACGGTGACCTCCTGAACGTCTTGGCCCAGAAGGTTGTGCAGCGTGCAGCGCACTGACAGCGGCTGATCCACACGGCGCAGGCGCAGTGTGCTCACCACCTCGAACTCCTGCTCCTCTGCCCAGTATGTCACGTTCGTCTCCAGCAGGCTCTCCTCCTCGGAACTGTTCCCCAGTGGCGTGGGAGGCAGCTCCAGCGGACACCTGCCGGAGAACCAGCCAGGTCGGCTTCCAGTCCCTTGCTTCCCTATGCGGGTGGGAAAACTGAGGCCAAAAGCAGGCAGAGCCACCGGGTGGTGGTAGAAGGAAGCTGGGCGCGTCCAGTTCCTTTTTCCCACTGCCTGGTCCTGAGTTGGTTCCTCCCGTGATCCCTCAACTGACCAGCAGGGGCGCACCTACCCCAGAATTGAGAACCTGGATTGCAAAATCCACTCCCTTCCTTTGACCCTCAGGGTTAAGGCAAGGAAAGGCAACAATTTAGGTCATGCAGAGCATCTCCAAGAAGCCACATCTTCTAGGATATGGATCTAGCCTGGAACAGTGTTCCCAGAGGATGGTGCTGGACTAGATGACCTTCATTGGGTCCTTCCAGTCAGCTATGGGTACCCTGGGAGACCCTGGCCCAGGGTCTGCTCACCTTTTGAGGTCGCTACAGGTAGACCAGCTGAGGTGTGGCTGGGGCATGCCCCGGCCACGACAGCGGACTGTCTGCTCGCCGCTGGCAGGGTGGCTCTCGCTCAGCTCCAGCACACGGACAGGCACTGCAGGGAGAGGGGCACGGGCCAGGAGGTGGAGAGGTCAGGATAGACAGTCAGTAAGAAAGGCCCTCAGGGAGGACCTGGTCCAGAGTCTCCCTTGGGGGGAGGGGAGCTTCAGACTGCAGGTGAACATTAAATACCAGGAATCACCATGTGAAAACTGACAGATTCCCCTTGTGGGTACTTCAAAGGGAAAATCTCAGTAGGGTGCTAGTCTGTCTTTAACACCTCTCTGAGATTTGCTAATCTTCCCTTTTAACAAAGAGAGGGCAGGCCTCAGGATCAGAGCCCTGGACCGGCAAGAACATGCAGTTAGAATTTAATAGCACTGTTTTGTTTTCTCAGAGTTTATTTTAGTGGTTGCTTTATATTTATGACATGTGATGCTGATTTTCCATCTACAGTGGAGAAGTTCACTTTTCATTCAAAATAAATTTATTTTTAGAGAGTCAATTCACAAAACATTAAGTCATTATTGTGTCATTTCTCTGCTCAAAATCCTGCAGTGGCTCTTCATTTCAGTCACAGTAAAAGCCAAAGTCCATACAAGCGCCCAGGAAGGCCTACACAATCTACCTCTCCTGTCCCCCCAACTGCCCCGTCTCAGCTCTGACCTCATCTCCCACCGCTCTCCCCTTCACTCTGTTCTGGCTACACAAGCCTTTCTGCGTTGCTCCTGCCTTTGCACTGCCTGGTGTGCCCTTCCCCCAAATAGTCACTCGGCTAATGCCCTCACCTTCATCAACTCTTCACACAAATGTCATCTCCATGCAGCCAATCTTGATCATGCTATTTGAAATTGTAACTCTCCCCACTCCCCTGCCCCCAGGACTCTACCCTCCTTACCGAGCTTTTCTGTTTTTTTTTGTTTTCTTTCACAGCACTTGTTTGTTACCTTCTAACCTTGTACATGGTTTGCTGTTTTTTCCCCTTTTTTGAATGTTTATCTCCCCCGCACTGGGATGCAAGCTCCACAATGGCAGGGCCTCAAGAACCTTGAATGGACTGGCATATTGTAGTTGCTCAATAAATATCTAATTAGTACTATAGTGTAAGTGGTGTGTGAGAAGGAAAAATCATGCCACTGGGATGTGAATGCCTGAGGTTTTGTAAACACCAATCTAGCCCAATGACCTTCTCGTAAAGCTGTGGAAACTGAGGCCCAGAGAGGGGATGTGCACGCAGCAGTGGTCAGTGTCAGAGCCTGGCCTAGAACCCAGCCTCCTGAGTCCTGGACTCTCTCTTCTCCTCCTCCTGTGGGTGGATGGACAGTGTAGGAATGGCAAGACCATGGGGGTGGGAGGGTCAGGGGAAGGAAAGCAGGGTGGAAGGCTCCTCACCGTTGACCTGCAGCTGGAAGGAGAGCTGGGCTTCAGCATCCTCATGGAAGGCCCGCATGGTGTAGCGGCCAGCTTCAGCCACCTTCACCCGCACCAGTGTCAGTTCTGACACATACCTGATGAGGAGGACAGGCCAGGAGACCCAGCTGTCAGAGCTGGAAGAAGTCCTACAGCCCCCACCTTTCTTGTAAAGACAGAAAAACAAGGTCCAGGGAGTGGAAGGGGAGTGTCAAGGTCACATGGGTATCAGTAGCAGTGCCAGGACTTTTGAATCCCCACCCATAGGCAGCTCCAGTGAGTCAAGGGGGAGGGTTAGGACGGATGGGGTGGGGGGCGTGGTGGAGGGGAAGCACCATCTCCATCCGTCCACATCTCATCCCTTTCAGAAAGGCCTGACACTGCTTTATTCTAACATGCAGCACCTCAGGTCAGTCTGCTAATCTCCAGCCTCAGGGCCACCATTCTTGCATAGGTGCAGTGGCCTGCCTGCACCCTCTTCTCCAGTCATCCTGCCTTTTTATCCGTGGCTGCTTCCGGCTGACTCCACCCATCACAAGGACAACTAAACATCTGGGTGATCGGATGACCAGAGTCCGTTTTCCCCTCTAGACAGGAAACTCTAGGAAGGCTGCAACTGTCTGTTCTGGTCTATGCAGCATCCCCAGTGCCTGGCACAGGCCCCTGGTATGGCGCCTGGCTTGTAGTAGGCTCTCAGGAAAGATGGGCCTCGATAGGTTTGTCAAGTAGCTTAAGGCTGTGGGCTGCCTGCCGGCTGCAGAGAATAGTAACTTCAAGAATGAAGCGGACAGGCCGCCGCTCACCGGGTCTCAGACACATTGCGCGTGGACAGCGCAACCTCGCCGGCGCCGGAGTCACCCAGGGTCCGGTTGTCCTTGAACCACATGACAGTGGGCGGCGGGTAGGCCTCGAACACCACCTGCAGTGTCCGGCTGCGGTGAAGCTCCGCGAATTGTACAGGGTCCAGCTCTCCCAGCAGCCGCACGTAACCGCTCTCTGCAAGGGGCGGCCGTCAGGGGCGGGGCTATGCCCGGCCTCCAATGGGGCAGCACCTCCTGGGGGCGGGGCCTCAGGCTTTAGGAACTGAACCAGCGAAGGAGTTACCTGAGTTGGGGTTCAGGTGGGTACTGTGATGGACTGGAGCAGGAGCCGAATTTGGGGCTGATACTGGTTTGGGGGCTGGGCTCAAGATTGGGACTGGGGTTGTAGTGCTCTTTGGTGTGCTCTGTCTCAGGATTGTGGCGGAGATGGGTTACAGCCTGGCTGAATTTGGGGATGGGGCTGCCTGGGCCGGGGATGGCAGCTGGGATTTAGAAATCGGGCTGGGGCTCAGGTTCTGGCTAGGCGGGAAGTCTAGGTTGGGATTAGGATTGGAATTGGGGCTGGTACTGTGCTTTGGTTTTAGTTTATCCTGAAAAAGGGGCTTTGCTTGGCACTAAGGCTAGAGATGGATTAGAACATGGCTGACAGTACCCCAGGGCTGTGACAAGGTCTGGGTCCAGTTCAGACTGAGGGCTGGGGGTAAGCCTAAGGCACACACCGACCACGGTGACATTGATGGCCTTTTCATCTCGATGGTCGCTCACACTTTCTGATACATTGCAGATGTAGGTCCCTGAGTCTCCCAGCTCGGCACTGGGGATGTGCAGGATAGAACGTATGTGGGGCATTTCAAAGAGGAAGTCGGTCACTGGCTCCACCAGCCGCCCACTCTGTAGGGAAAGTTGGGGCAAGCCCCCCACATCAGGAAAGGTCCATGAAGTCAGGCTACAAGCCTGAAATACCCATCCCTGCCTGTCCCTTCCTCCCACCCGTGGCCCGGCATTACCTCCATGCGTGGGTATGTCCACTCAAAGTTGACCACCTCATTCCCAGTCACAATGCACATGATGGTGATGTTCTCCCCTTGGCGGACCACAGTCTGCACCGCATTCACTGAGACGTTGATGGATGACACTGGTGGAAAGAGACTGGCTTAGGGCTGAGGAAGTCACCCCCCAGCCACCAGCACATCCGTTTAGGGAGGGGGTGGGGGTCCAGAGAGGGAAGGGATAACTGGTGTGGAAGATTCACTCTTTCAACAAATATTTATTAAATACCTACTATTCTAGGCACTGGGGCTTTAGCAGGAAGCACAACAGACAAAATTCCTGTCCTCATGAAGCTGACATTCTAGAAGGGGTAACAATTTTGAAATCAAAGTACTCTCTGAGCATCTGAGTACAGAAGAAATTTATTGAGCACAACCACATACTCTCCATCTTTTGTTTTATTTAATCTTCACAATAATCCCACTAGGTAAGCAGTCAGTATTATCCCCATTTTACAGAGGAAGAAGCAGACTCAGAGAGATTATGTGTCTTGTGCAAAGTCACTCAGATGGGAAGTGGCAGAGCTGGGATTCAAACCCCACTGGTTCAAAGCCTGTGCCTTTGCCCACCGCAGTAGACAGCCCAGCTCCACCACTAATGCTTCCTGTGACCTTGGACATACTCCATCCTCTTTCTGAGTCTCAGTTTTCTCATCTGTAAAATGGGGCAACACACCTGCCTTCCAAGGCTGTAGTGAGAATTCAGTGAAAAATGGAATTGCACACTGTGTTATCCGAAAGGTCTGTACCTCTGTGGAGGGTCATACTTGCCTCTGCTGAGCACCAGGCCAGAAAGGGGGCTCACCCTGGAGGCTGTAGACATAGTAGGCATCCGAATCCACCTCCCTGTCCCCGATGGTGGTTTTGCAGACGTAGGTCTTGTCCTCAAAGGTACCAGAGAAGCCACGTTGGTGGTCATAGGCGATGGGCAGCGGGACATCCACCTTCTTCTCATGCAACGTCACCACCAGTCTCGGGTCCGTCACTCGGCACGGAATTGTGGTCTCAGTTATTTCCGTGAGAAAGATGAATAGTTCCTCGGGGTCAACAGGGAGGAAGCCCACAGTGGGATCTGACACAGGTGAAGCCAAGAATACGAGTCAGAGGAGCTGGGTTTCTGGCTATGCCCTGCTTTTCTCGGTTACCTTGAACAGGTCTCTTTCTCTCTCTGGGCCTCAGTCTACCCACTACAGAATAAGCATGCTCTCAGAGGTCCCTTCTAGCTTTAGCATTTGATATGGACAGCACTGGCCTGAGAAAGAAGATAAGTTGCAAGTGGAAGGGCAGCTGGTACCTGGAGCTTAGAGAATGGGGAAAATGAGATGTGGAGGCCGAGAGGGTGCATACTGGAACCAGCTGAGAATGCAGAGTTCTTGGGAACCGGGAATGGGGTGGGCTGGCAGGGAGCAGACAAATATTCAGAGCAAGGGGTGGGAGTGAACATACTCCTGGACTGAACCAGGCTGGATTCCCTGATTCATCTGCATTTCTGAGACAGCTGTGTTTCACCATATCAGTAAGGCACTTTCTGAACTTCCCCCAGATGCCTGCAGTTGAGAAGAGGAATAAGGGAGTGAATACACAGGCCGGGGGCCCTCACCTGGCACAAAGATGTAGAGTCGTTTTTGCTCGCTGGCCTCCAGCCCATGGGAGCCTTTGTAGGTACAAAAGTATTCTCCTGTGTCTAGCCCAGTGACATTGGTCAGTGTCAGCACGCTGGAGAAGGTGCCGTCCTGGCTCATGGTCATTTCCTGTGGGGGCTTCTGGGACATCCGTTCCCACACCACTGGAGCTGGACCCGAGCAGGTCAGAACAAAGGTGCTGGAGAGATTGAGGACAAGCTCTGGCCCCAGGGGTGTGATGACCAGGCCCCAGGAGGCCTGTGGTCCCAGCAACAACAGCAAGGGCAGCAACAGCACCTGGCCTTTGGGAGAGGAGACATCAGGGCACAAGAGCATGAGCACCTCTCCCCACAGCTGACCCTGAAGAACACACCTCCCTAATCCACAGAGAACACAGACTGGAACCCATGGCTCTGAGACCTGCTTGCCCGGGGCCTGGTCTCCAGGGACTCCTTCTGGCCTCCTGGCCTCTTGACCTCAGTTCCTAGAGACCCCCAGCCTTGGAGTCTTTCTGCAGTGCAACTTTCAGGCTGCAGGCATGTTCTCTCAAAGGCATCAGGAAATCCTCGGGAAGCAATTCCCAGGCCTCTAGTTCCTGCATTACTTCCCAGGTCACTTTCTGAGCCTCTTCCCTGCAGCTGCCCCAGATGTCCAGGTTCTGCCCCAAATCCCAGAGATGGCCCTGCTTGGGGAAGTGGTGGCCAAGGTAGTCCAGAGTGAGGCAGACTGGGACACGAAAGATACTGAGGCCCCTGGAGGCTGAAGGGGACTGGGGATCGGGGGATGTCAAGTGATTGGTTTCCCCTCCCCTTGCTGACACCCCCCGGGGAAGGATTCTGTAAGCCTCGCCCTCCCCACCCTGGCCCACTTCGGCAGGGAACATGAGGTGAAAATAAGCACCCACTTAGACGGGTGGGTGCCCAGCCGGTGGGTTGGTCATCTTTGGGTGGGCCTTTGGCTGGTCACTGATTGCCTGGTCAGCATTGATTGCCTGGAGAAGCCCACCCAGACTTGGGAGCTTACAGTCAATGAGGGGTCCAGGCAGGGAAGGGGAGTCCCCCACTGGAACCAGACTGGCCAGACTAGTACCAACAAGTGCCGACAAGAGATGGGAGACCAGGGTGACTGTTAGGGAACGGGGTGGGGACTGCTGGTGAGGGGACATGGGGTGCGGAGGGCCAAGGCAGGCAGAGGTCGACTGAGGCCTCCGAGCTGAGAGGTGGGCAGTGGAAAGAGGCCTTCACTGAGAGCAACTGGAAAGGCAGGGAACTGGTCAAGAGCAGAGCAGTGCCCGGGCCCTGGTGCTGGCATGCACCCCCCCGCCGGCTCCAGACCCCACTTAGCTGGCTCCCCAGGGCCTTCTGCCCCTGCTCCGAGTCTACCTACCTTCGAGGACAGGAGCTCGCATGGCACTCGGAGGCCGCATGGTATCCTGCAGAGTTAAACAGGGGTCAGGGCCCAGAGTTGCCAGAGGCAGCGCCAGGGCCCCTCTTTGCCTGGGTCCTGCAGAGTAAGCCCCAGCCTGAGCCCCCCAGCCTCTGGATCCCTCGGGCTAAAGTCAAAGGCTACTCAGAGCCCCCTCCAACAGGGCACTCATGCCCAAGGAGCTCCCTCCCCTGTGCCAGGCCCATTCACAGGGTGCCTGGACCCTGCTCTGGCTCTGCCTCTACCTCCCTGATGGCCTCGGCCGAGACCCCTGCTTCTCCCTGGGCCTTGGTTTCTCTGTATGTATGTGGGGGGCGGGTCTTGGGCTGGATGGTGTCCAGGGGCCCGCCAGCTCTAACAGCCTGTCCTCCGGGTGACAGTTCCAATACCAGGCTCTTATCTGCCAGGACAAATATTTGGGAAAGTGTGATGAAAGGCCTAGGGGAGAAGGAGGGGGTAAGCCAGAACCCGGAGAACTCCCACAGCTCCACAAGCACAACAGGAAATGGAGGCGGCATTGGGGAGGGAAGCGGGGGCTGTGGAATGTGGGGGGCACACCCCCCCCCCGCACTGGCCCCCTTTACTCAGCCCCAAGCTGCCCAGGGAGGCCCAGGAGGGAGGGGCCGGGGGCTGGGCCCAGGGGAGGCCGCCCTGCACAGCACGGCTTCAGCGGTCCTTGGAAACTGTTGAATCCAAAGCCCCCACCCACACCTCCAGGGTCCAGATGGGGAGAGTGAGGCTCTGAGAGGGGAAGAAGTTTACCCGAGGCTACACAGCAGCGCTTGTCCTGGAGGGAGACAAAGGGACTGGAATGATTGAGGTAAAAAGACAAAGACGCCAAGAGACAGAGAGAAAGGAAGCACCGGGTGATGGAGGCAGAGGGAGACAGAAGCAGGGACACGGAGAGAGATGGATCGCACTGCGTGCGTCTTTGCCCTACCCCTGCCCTTGGCAGCCCCTTCCGAGGGTCCAAAATAACCATCGATAGCCAGGCTTGCAAAGGTCTGACTGTAGGATCAACAGGAAGAAGGCCAGAAGTGGGTGGGGGTCATAGAGCAAGAAATGTGGGAGAGACCAGGTGACAAGGCAACCGGGAGAGTGGGGCTCCTGCCTTCCCTGAGTGGCTGCCCTGCCTGGCCCGGCTCCTAAGGCCACACACCGATTGCTCCCACTCCACTCTCATCTCACCCCTTTCAGTTCCCATGCCAGGGCTGGGATCCGGGTTTGAGCCCCAGCAGGGCTACCTCCTGCACCATCACTATCTCAGTGGCCTCAGTCTGCAGCTCTCAAAATGGGACAACGGCAAGTATACCACTTACAGGGCTGCACTTACACATTAGTCACGGGACACAGGCAATGGCCCTGGCTTGGGGTCGCTGGTCTCGGCTCTGCCCAGTGCCCTCAGAAGCTCCCTGAATGAATCTGCTCTCCTTCTCCTCATTCTCCCCATCCCTTCAGACTGGCCTGCCTGAGGGTCCCCTCTCCCAGTTGCTTTAGACTCAAAGCCCCACCAATCTGAGGCCCCCTCCACGGTGCCCTCCTCTCCCATCCCTCCTGCCCCAGCCCTCCAGCTGGATGCCAGGCCTCTTCCAGCAGGAGGGAGCAGCGCCGTGGCGGAGCCAGCATCCACCACAGAGGCCTATCTGTCCCTCGGTGGGTGCCCCTCTGGATCCCCCCTTCCTACCAGAGATCTCAGCCAAAGAAAATCGTTAGCAGCGGAGGCTGGGGGAGGGGGTCATTTCAGCCTCCCTGCCCCTCCCCTCCTGGCCTCCCTGGCTGGCCACACTGTTTATTATTCTAAAGGAGGAATTTGGTCGGCTGGCCTGGAGATGGGAGGTCACGGCAACTAGGACTGGCCTGGCTCTGGAAGGCTGTGGGCCGGGCCTCTGGGCGGGCAAGCGGCCTCCCCCACCACCCCCGACCCTGGCTTCTCTCCTGCTAGGCCTGGCGCTAAGGGGGCTTAGAGTCCCTGAGACTCTGAGCTTGGAGGGGCCTTCTTGAACGGGCAGCAGAGGCCCAGAGACGGACAGAGTCATGGCCCAGTCACACAGCAAAAAGACGGAATCAGGCTGCAGGGAGAGGATGGGCTGGGCACAGGAGCTCAGGGAGAGTGCAGCCACCTTCGGGAGAGTATGGACAACCAGGGATCTTGGACTGGCTTCTCTCTTTATGAAATGAGCATTTCACATGGGGCTTCAGACCTACTCTGAGACTGAGTGTGTCTCCAGCCCTCTCTGGGACTCAGTTTCCCCATCCACACAGGGAGAGGTTTGGATGGGTCATCTCAAAGAGCCATCGTGCTCTAAAACTGCCAGAGAGAAGATTCTGGTCACTATTATTCCTGCCGTGGTGGGTTGGGGACATAGGGACTGATGGGAGGAAGGGCAACATTCCTGAGGCTGACGTAGAATAAGAATCCATAACCCATCTCATTCCATGGATTCAATCCCCTGACGATTTGGTCCCAGATTTGCTGTGTGTACTTTGACAAGTTGCTTCCGTCTCTGGACTTCAGTCTTTCAGGTGACTTCCAGACAAATAAACGGGTGATGCGGACACTCAGGAGGTGGCAGGGGGAAGCGTGGTGTGGGCCACAGGCCGGTGGACTGGGAAGAACCAGAGTGGGGCTTGGGACATGACCTCCTGGGCCATCTTGGATGATTCCCTGACACCCCCAGTTGTCCATCCAATGCCTTATAGACTTCTGTGCTTCCCAGGGGCTGCTGTATTTCTAGCCGACCCCAGAGGGGCCCAGGTGGCTGATATGGGGGTGGAGGACTTGCCTGTGACCACTCCCCTTCTTCAGGGGCAGGGCTGCGCTCCAAGGAGGGACCACCTGGGACAAGGTGGGTGTCATAGTCAGGGAGGAGGCATCCCCCTTCCTGCCACACTCTCCTGCCTGGGGAGGCCCTTGGAGCAGAGAGAGGGAGGGGACCCTCGGAGATCCCCTGCTTCGCACATGAGGCGAGTTCCCGTGATTCCTCCTATCTTGGCCAGGTTGGGGGTATGAGGACCAAAGATGAGATAATTGCCCAGCTCCTCACAGTGAGTCAGAGGGAACCCCTCCCTTGGTCCAGGGGAGAACCCCAAGTGAGCAGAGGACCGCAAGCCCAGGAGAGCAAGCGTGCTTGAGGAGTCACTGTGAGAGCCCCAGCCTTCTCTCCTTCCTGCTCATACAAGCTTCCACTCCTTTCCCACCGCCTTAATCTAAATAAATCCAGTCCATCTTGGCCACATCCGCTAGCAGCAGCTTCCCTCCCTCGGGGTCCCGAGGCTCCCACGACACAGGCAGGCTGGGGGCGGGGGTGTGCTGCATGGCTGCCAGTGGGGAAGGCTTGCACACGGAGAGCACGTGCACACACAGCACAGGCTCCTGCCTACGCGCTCGTTCACACACTGCTCTGAAACACACCCGTGTGCAGCGGGCCCTGCGTGTGCCCAGCCCTCACGTCGGCACCGGACACGTGCACGCCCACACATGCACACACGCAGCTCCACGGTGCCCAGACTGCAGCCTCTGTGCTCTCCCACGTGCCCCTCCAGAAGTCACATGTATACGCGGCACAAGCAAAGCTGTGCACATAAAAAACACACAGAGCATGTGCACACGGTACCCCGAACTCACCTGAACACACGTGCATGTGCGGGCACAGACAAGCCACAGATCCGACACGTGTTGTGTACTTACTGTGCCAGGTGCCGTTCTGAGCACTTGACATAGATCTACTCACTTGTTCCTCAGACAACACTATGAGGTAGATACAAGGATCATCCCATTTTAGATGGGGAAACTGAGGCAGAGAGAGCTTATGGCAGTTGCCTAGGAACACAGAGCAGAGATTGAGCCAAGGCGGACTGCTCTGCCACCATTACTCTGTTTACTGGGTTTGGCTGGGCTGAGGCCAGCGGGGACTGATGGAAACAGACCGGACTGAGATCTATCCAGCCCAGAATGACAGGACTTGGTGATCTGATGTAGGGGGGCTGGAGAGAGAGGTATCCTGAGCCCCACCCCTATGTCTGGCTTAGAGTACTAGCGGGCAGGAGTGCGTGTGTGCTGGGGGCAAAATACCATCTTCTGAGATGAGAATGTGGCGGAGGAGAGGGTTTGGGAGCTGGCACTGATCTAGTTTAGAATTTGGAGGGGCTGCGTATCTGAGTGGACAGAGGGACACTCAGTCTGGAGGTGGGGAACAGGCTGGGCAGAAATAGCAGTGAAATGGGGGTGGGAGGAAGCCCTGCTTCAGGGAGAAGCGGGTGCTTGAGGCCAGCAGTCTTGGGCCAGGGATGCTCTGAATAAACAAGATGCCAGAGAGAGGAGGAGGCCCGGCCGTGGGGTCAGAGTCTTGGAATGTCAGAGCTCCGAGGCCCTCAGGAACCAGCTATCAGATCCAGCCCCCTTACCGTGCCCCACTGTACAGATGGGGAAACTGAGGCTTGGAAAAGGACAGGGATAGGTCTCAGTGTTTTGACCTAGGCAATCCTGGGCTCAGTTGACCAATGGGGCACTGAAGCACACCTGACTGGGCAGCCCCTGCCTCCAGCCCCGGCTCAGATGTGAGGCTGGTGGCTCAGGGCCTAGGGTTCAAACCACAGCTGCTGCTACCTCCCTCCCCACAGGATACTGACCCCCCTTGCCACACACAGACCTTTATATCACCTTCCCTGCATTGTCCCAGCCTGGCGGGGATTGGAAACAGACTCAGAGGAGGTGACTTGCTAAGTTGCTGGCAGAAGGGGGGACACAGACTCCGGTCTCCTGCCTGGTGGTCTAGTCCTCTCTCCTCCACACCACAGACACTTCACAGCTCCTGACACAAACTTTGGGGACAGATCCCTGGCTGAGAGTAAGGGATGTGGGTTCTAGCTCAGCCCTGTCACCCTGGTCCTGCCCCTCTCTGAGCCTCAGTCTCCCCATCTGTACACAGGGTGGGCAGGGCTGTCCTAGGAACACTTCTGGGGCTGACATGGTGTGACTCTCAGGACCCTGCTCTGGAAGAAGCTGTGCTGAATTAGAATGCTGGGGTGGGGGTAGGGTGCGGGGGAGGGGCCCTAGCCAGGATGTCATGACTCAGCTCGAGGAAGGCAGCCAGCCCCAGTCCTGGGCGTGTGCGTAGGGGCAAGAGGCATCTGGAGCTGGAGACTGAGTCTTCCCGCCAGCGGTTGGGAAAGTACAAGAGTGATGGCAGAGAGTGTGGCCCACGTGGGCTTACCCCAAGTGGGCTGAGTTTTAGGTAGACTCTTGCAACACAGGTAGGGGAACCCCATCCTGGGAGCCAGGGAGGAGAGCCGTTTCCGTTGGGTTGGGAAATAGTTACGGGCTGCGGATAGAAAGCTGGGAAGGGGCTGAGGCTATGCGGCTCTCACCTGCCCCTCTCGATCCGATGCCCCTTCTGCCGCTAAAGGTTCAGCACTCCACCCTACACACTGAATCTCCCCACAGACCTCAGGATCACATAGAGGTCAGAGAGGGTGTGCAACCTGCCTCAAATCACACAGGGATGCAGCTTGATCACCCAGGCCCAACTCTCTGCCATGCTGCTTCTAGACCCAGAGGACCTTCCTGCTTTCCAGGTACCTATGAGGTCTCCCAAACAAAGCAGCAGAAGTCAGCTAAGCTGGGGCCTGGCATGGGATCCAGCTGTTCTGGAAGTCCAGGTGAGTGGAAGGACAGTGCTAGTTCCATGGACCGTCAATCTGATGCCCCTACCCCTGCCCCCTCCAGCAGAAACTTGGTGGCCTCTGCCTGCCCCATTGTACCAACCCCTCCCCTATCACCTCCAGTCTGTCCCCCCCTGCCTGTTCTCACACCCTAACCAGAGGAACATTTCTGAAATCCCCATCTGACCATGTCCTTCCCCGACACTTCCATGGCACTCCATCCGCCCTCAGTAAAGGCCAGCTTCTTAGCCCAGCCTTTAAGACCCTTCAAGCCCTGGCCCTGCTGACAGACAGCTCATCATGACAGAGGGGGGAGGATGCTGTCCTCCCAGCTCCCCAGGGGCCCAAGTGAGGCTTCCATGCTCTTGTCACTCACTCTATGCTCCTGTCCCCAAGGAGGCCTCCCCAGGGACACAATGGAAAGAAATGACCTATTTTCTGGAAGTTCAAAATAAGACGAAACATCTGTCTGGATCGGAGTCAGGCTGATAAAGAACGGGCTGATCCCCCCAGTCCGAGCCCCTGCTCCTGCACACCCCCTCACCCGCACTTGGGGGTAGGGGGAGCAGGCCAAGCTCCTTGGAACAGTTCATGGGAAAGCGCTCAGTGTGTGCCTCACGGCCGCTGGGGGCCCAGGGGAGGGGGCCTAGGTCCCCACACGGGCTGGGAAGCGGCCCTGAGAAGGAGGTCAGGGAGGGAGGGAGGCCCACTGCACACGGCTGTCCACCCGCCTGCCGAGCAAGCACTGCTTGCCTCCTCCGGCGCCTCGCGGGCCTCTCTGTTCATCCCCATGGCCACTCCCCGGCCCATAGGGCCTGGCTCTGCCCAGGCCCAGTGATCCCTGGACTAGAGTCCTCTGGAGCCCAGCTAGGCCCCAGTGGCCCCTTCAAAAAGGAACAAGGACTTAGAAGGCCTTGAAAATAACAACGAGAAGAAGAACTACCTATGATTTAGTTCTCATCACCCAAAGCCTGGGCTAAGGCCTGAATGTGAATGATCTCAGAACAGTCCATGACATCAGGGTTGCTTCTGCATTTTACACACGAGGAAAGCAAGGCACAGAGAGGTCAGACCGTTTGCCCAACGATTTCACCAGTCCTGGAGCTGGTGCTCGACCCTGGGCAGACTGACAGCACACAGGCTCAACACTCATATGACAGCCTCTCTCAGGCAGGAGGCAAAGATGTCAAGCTTGTGTCTGGCACACAGTACGAGCTCAATATACAATTCACCAGGTTTATTCTTTCACCCTCTGTTTTCCAACCTCTCCTTCAGTCTCCTTCAGCCAGGTGAACCTGGCAGGATAAGCGGGGAGGAAGTCACACCATCTTTCACAGAACCCTATAATCTTAGGGCTGGGAGGGGCTGTAAGTACTCCCAATTCACATCTCCCCCACCCTTTCTGCAAACAAAGGGGTTGTCCAGCCTCCAACTGCACACCTCCCATGATAGGGATCTCACTACCTCACCTGCAGCCCATTCCATTCTCGGACAGCCCAGGATCCTCAGAGGTCAGACCATTTGAAAATTTTTATTCCATTGAGCACAATCTGTCTCATCGTATCCTCTACCCATTGGTCCTGCTTCCATTCACCAATGCCAATGCCCTCCACCCTGCAACAAGGATGTTTTTCTTCCCATTCGTTTTTCTGATGCTCCCCAATCTGAAAACAAACAAAAGCCCTTACTAATGCAGAGCTAGGCACTCTGCGAAATGAGATGACCTGGGGATTTTGTTTTATCCTCACAACAATCCTGTGAGGAGGATACAATCAGTATTCCCATTTCACAGAGGGGGAGACTAAGTCTCAGAGAGGTACGGCAACTTGCCCAAGGTCACACAGCCCATAAGTAATAAGCCAATGATAAGCTGGGATGCAAACTCAGGCCCTTCTGACTCCAAACCTGTATTCTTCACTGCTCTGCTAGACTGCCTAGCTTCTGCCCAGAAACAGGTCTGAACACAGAGAAACACTCCCACATGGGTTCACCCTAATGGGGTCCACACTGAATCCAGGCTCTCAGGGATGAGGGATCCTCAGAGGTTACAGTCGTGTCCCTCCCTCACTGAGGGGCAGAGTGAGCAAGGGATCTACCGCAGCTCACCCAGGAATTTGGAAGTCAAGTAAGGGTAGAACTCAGAACCTTTCTGCGACGTCACTGCAGAGTCTGAGGGTCAGCATCTAGGCTGAGGAGAGGAGTCTCTGCTGAGGACAGCCTGGGGCTGGCAGAGGCAGTGCCCAAGCAGGTCTCTGGTCTACCATGAGGCCTGTCCCAGACGCCTCCGATAAAGAGCATCCCAGTAGTCAGGCTAGCTGCGTGGTCAGCTCTGCCACAGGCCTGCTGCGCTCAGGGTCCAGGCCTGCCCCTGCTGAAGCTCCAGCACCCCTTCCACTGTTCACAGAGGGCCTGGGGGCCTCTGCAGCTGCAGAGTTCCAGGCCTCCCCCATCCCTCGGCTGCCCTCCCTGAAACCCGCCCCCCGCAGCCAACCCCCAGTCTCATCTCCAGCCGGTGCCATGGCAACGGGGAGCGTCAGGCCCTGGCAGCCAGAGGAGCCCCTGAGAGGGGTCCCAGGCTGAGGCTGGGGAGGGGGGGGGCGCAGCAGGCGCAGACAAGCAAACCTTCTGTTCCCCTGGCTGCTGCCAGCCCGAGATCAGCCCTGGGCCGGGGTGGGGGCCACACATAAAATGGTTCTCAGAGCCAAGTGGGCAGGGGGCAGGCCTCGGCCATTCAGACGGACCCACCAGCACGCAGCCTTCCCCCAGCAGCCCAGAGCCGGCACATCGGGCAGGGCAGCTAGCTAAGGAGAACCTGCGTCTAATTGCTGCCAGTTACGGAGCATTGAGATTCCCCTCAGAGCCCTCCTGGGCAGCAGAGCCAGAGGGGAGAAAACGCCCACGTTTCACTCCCCCTGGCTTTCCCAGCATCTGTTCTTTCACCCCTTCCTCCAGTCGCTCACCCCGAGTCTCCCACTTAACTGTTACTCAGCCTCCCTGTGCCTCGGGTTTCCCATCTGTAAGTCAGGGCTCGTCATCGAGTTGTCAAGGCCTTTGAATGAGTTAATACAAGGAAAATACTCAAAGCAGGGCCTGGCACACAGCCCTCGGCCAAGTCAGTGGCCACGTGACTGTTCTTCATTCACTCACGGGAGAATAAGTCACTCACTCATTCACTCACTCGCTGGCCTTGAGACCCTGCTAGGCTAAGCTTGTCAGCAAAGGATGCATGTGGGAAATGGGGTGATGGGAAAGCCAGGAAGGGTAGCTGCAGTTCTTATTGGTATTGTCAGCAGGCTCAGCTTGGGTAGGGTCGGGTCTCCTCCTGGCGCACTCAAGGATTTAAAGGCCAGCCCAGGACCAGAACCCAAGTCTAATGACTCCCAGTCCACTGTCTGCCAACCAGCTCTTTCTTCTACCTTTGTCTTGGCCACTTAGTTTGATTTTTCACAAATGAGGAAACCCATCTAACGATTTGGGGGATGTCTTCAGGTTCCTCGTATGGGACTAGGCATACAGTAGGTGCTCGATAGATGCTTACCCAGCATGAGAGATCAAATGGCTGTGTAGAGTCAGCTCTTCCGGTCCTCAGCTGCCCCCTAAAAACTCAGCACTCCCTGGGCTGGGAAACTGGGATAGGCAGGCGATGGTGACCCTTGCCCTCCAGGAAGGTGATGGGACGGGCTGGTGAGGGGGCAGCACAGACACATGGGACCCTGATGCCAGCAGGCTGTGCCTGACGCCTCCCGGGGCAGTGAAAACACATGGAGGGGCTCAGCCAGGGGCCGCAGTCCCAGCTAGAAGCCACTTAATCCAGGTCAAAGTCCCAGTTCTACTACCTCATAAACATGTGACCTCTCTGAGTTTAACTTCCCTGAGTCGCAATTTTCTGGAAAACAGCAAAAGAGATATCCTTTTCCATTGCTGTGAGGGTTAGAGATGATGAAGAAAGGCTCCTGAGGCATAACAGGCGCTCAGTAAATGGTAATTATTATGATTATAGGACGATTTCAAGGGGGGAGAGGGTGGCCTTGAGTTGGGTTCTGTGGTGGACGATGCCAGGGAAGGGTATTCCACAGAAGCTCTGCGTGAGCAGTTAGGGAAGGGGGAGATCACGAGGCATCCGGGTGGTGGCAGAGAGAGATCTGTTAGGCTAGAAACTGGGGCTCTTCAGCAAAGAGGCAGGGGATGGGCAGAGAAGAAGGGCAGAGGCCACTCTGGGAAAAGTTTGGGGTGCTGAGTAAGGACTTGGGCTCTGCCCTGGAGGCACTGGGAAGCCAACTTGTCAGGGTATTGACAGTGAGAGTAGGGGGCTAGCTGCTGGTTGGGCAGCAACAATGGTGCAAGTCCAAGCCCTTATGGGGATAGGGGGCCTCCACAAAGGAGAGTGACGGGAATAGGTTGGCATTTTGTGGGAGGCCGTGGATTAGAATGGGGACAGTGGAGGCAGTGAGACCAGTCTCAGGGATGAAGCCATCTCAAACCCAGCCTGAACTCCCTGGCAGGACCAGCTACATAATTTGCAGGGCCAAGTGCAAAATATAAATGCAGGGACCCTTGTTAAAAAACTATTCAGCATTTCAAGGCAATGCTAGGCCCTTCTAAGCGTGGAGCCCGCTGTGACTGCACATGCTGGACGCTCATGACGTCACCCCTGCTCCCTGGACTAGAGGGGAGGCCAACTGTCTGTCCATCCATCATCCATCCATGCAGGCATCCACCAACCTGTTTATCCATCTCTCCCCTACGCTTATTTATCACTCTTTCATTATCCATTCAGCAGAAAGGCCCCAGCCTGGGGGCTGATAAGGACACAAATACAGTTAAGACAGGAGTAGCCCACGGTCCACTGAGTCACACCTGAGCCTTTACCTTTAGGGCTTCAGTGACAGGTTTGTAAATCTGAGCCCTGCCCTCTGCGGCTGACTCTGGAACTTCCCCCCCCACCATCCATGACCACGTAGGCTCAGCCTCAGGAGTGGAGAAGCTAGAAGAGGACGTGTCACAGCTCTTATGATTCCACTTCCCAGGACAGAAGGTAACCAGGGCAGCAACATGTGAAATACCCGCACAAAGGCTAGCAGGAGCTCTCAGGGGCTAAGAACGGAGCTGGATGGAGCCTCTGGGGTCACTGAGCTGTCCCCTTGCCCCCCATCCCGTCACTTTATGTAAAAGGAAATTATGGCCAGAATGGAGAAGTGATGTAACCAAAGGCTCCGTGGTCCACAAGACTACCCAGAGGGTTTCCCATCCCTCGTCGGGATGGTGTTGCCCCTTTTCAGCCAAAAGTCTGTCCTGTGGCCTCACCCTGGGGAGAGCTGGAGCCTAAGCCCTGAACCACAGAGGTGGATGGTGAAGATTCAGCACATGCGCTGGCACAGAGGAAAGTCCAGACCTGCAGGCCGGGTCCTGGGCTCAGTGCTATCACTGACAACCTGTAGGACCTGAGGCACGTCCCTCCTCTTCTCTGGACCTCAGTTTCCCGTGCATATAGTAAGGAAGTTGAACACAGTGATTCCCATAATCCTCTTCACTTCTGACCTTCAGGAACCATCTGACCGGCCTGGCCCTGCTGCCCCTACCTCCCAAGCGACAACCCTTTCCATCACAGGGCAGAGGAGCTGGTACCTCTGGCAGATGAAAGGTTCTGGACACCTGAGACATTAAATAGCTCTGATCTGAAGCGAGGAGAAGAGAGGGTACTAATGCAGTTAAAGCAATACACTTTGATTTTCAACCTCCTGCACTAGGCTGGGCTGGGGCGTCCCAGAAAGCATCTGGGAAAGGCGGATCCTGGGGTCACGGCCTGGGGGGTTCAGGAAGCTCTTTTGCCTGAGGGTTCTGGGCCTGAAGTCTTGGGAGGGGCTTCTACACTGGAAGCAACAGTGTGTGAATTCCACACTCCTCCCATTAGAGGTGGGTCTCTGCATCCATTCCCTTGCCTCTGGAGCCCATCATTCATTCATCTACCATGCGCCAAAGCCTTGCTTCCTTTTGAAATCAGAGCCTATGAAGTCTGAAAATCAGCAAAGGGTCACAGCATCCACACATACCCCCTCATAGGCAGTCCTCCTGACCCTCCTTCCTCAGGATCCCAGGAAAATAGGGCTGTGGGCACTGGGAAAACACGACCTCAGAGCTCCCCAAGAAACTGAGTGCATTAACAGGCCGCTCTGACTGTCAGAAGGTCCCTCCTCCTTGTTACAGGGCACCGTTTTCCATTAGAGGTCATCGATCCTGACCACTTTCTGTAATGTGTAGAAAAAGGGTAAGAAAAAACCCTTTCACTGTGAAGTTAAATATGCATGATCCCTGAGCACACAACAGAGCTTGTGCAACTGCCCATCTGGGCTGGTGTGGCTTGGAATCCTGGAATTGTTTTAGGGCTGGAAGGAGCTCAGAGATCATCTTGTTCAAACTCCTTGTTTTACTGATGGGAAAACTGAGACCCAGAGAGGGACTGACTCACCCACAGTCGCACAGGATGGGTTCCTGGGTCTGATGACCACCTCTGGAGCTCTGAGGGGCACCACAGCTGAGATCCAGAACCCACCCAGCCTCTCAATCACGGACTCTGGAGTCAAAAACACCCGGTTTAAATCCTGGCTCTATCGCATCCTGGCTGTGGGACTTTGGGCAACTGACTTAACCTCTTAACCTCTCTGGGCATTTCTTCATCTGTAAAATGGAGAGTTTATATCCACTCCTCGAGGTGGTTTGCGCTGATTAAATTAGTTCAGCAAATATGAAGCACTCACTGAATGCCAGGCCTGTTCCAGGCGCTAAGGCATACCGCAGTGGACTTGACGGTAATGGATGGAAAGCACAATGAAAGTGCTCAGAGAGGGCTGGTCCCAGTTCTGCCATCCTGCACACGTGGCTTCCCAGTTGAGGCGTTACAAGCTCTGATGCTGGGGAGACATTGTGGAGGGTTGCGGGAGCTGTGGAAAACAGGGCAGGAAGATCTCCCCCTTCCAAGGGTCCACTGCCTGCGGGGTTCTGAACCACGTGCAAGAAATGGGGTGAGGGGGTACCTTTCAGGAATGTCTGGGGCCTCTCTCATTCCTTCCTCCCTCCTCACCACTCAGCAGCCTGTCCTGAGCAAAGCACCCAGAGTTCCCTCCAGAGTCCCCTCCTTCAACCTAGAAGGCAGCTGGTCTCAGAGCCAGATTGTGCCTGGAGGATAGAGTCGAGTCTTTAGCACACCCATGGTGCCCAGGTCCCTTCCCTTCTGTGGGCATAGCACTTCGTGAGGTGCAGACCAATTTCACAGCCAGGTCGTCCCGTGCAGGAGGCGGGGAGAGCAGCTGCTCTCTCTTAGCCTTTGGCATTAAGTCCAGCCCCAGGAGATGCAGGAACTGTGCTAAGCACCTTATCTGTATTATTACTATGTGGACCCTGCATCCCACCCTACTGCTCACAGAGGAGGGGCCTGACACCCAGAGAGGCAGAGCGCTAGCCCAGGGTCACACAGTCAGCCAGACCAAGGGGGGCTCATCAGATGACCAAACCTGGTGTTGTTTACCCACCGTGCCCACTGCCTTCCAGATGCGGACGCAGCAAGAAAGAGGACGTGGGGGCCTGAGGTTGGCCACACAGTGGATTTGAGTCGAGCCAGGACCAGTGCTGGGTCTCCTGACTCTGAATCCACGGTGCTTTCCGCTGCCCCACATCTGTGGGCAATTAGAAGTCTCATCTCTTCTTCCCACAGAGGAGGGAGGGCTGCCCGGTCACCACTGAAGGGAGGGGACTCACCAGATGGTCTCCTTCCTCACTCAGGACCAAGTCAGGGCCCGGGTGGACCTGGGAGCAGGTCAGGCCTGAAGCTAATCTTTCTGCTGGAGAAAGTGCTGGAGCCAGGAGCAGGCTCTGTGGGAGGATGGAGACTCTCCGCTCTGACCAGGGGGGCTCCCTGGGAGCAAGGGGGTTAAGTCTTTGGTTTCAGGTAGACCTCGGCCTAAATACCAACTCTACCAACTAACTGTGTGACCCTGGGAAAGTCACTTAGCTTCTCTGAGCCTTGTTTTTCTTGTCTTCAAAACAGGGGTAAGACAATAGCCAGGACATGGAAGCAACCTAAGTGTCCATCAACAGATGAATGGATAAAGAAGATGTGGCACATATATACAATGGAATATTACTCAGCCATAAAAAGAAACGAAATTGAGCTATTTGTAGTGAGGTGGATGGACCTAGAGTCCGTCATACAGAGTGAAGTAAGTCAGAAAGAAAAAACAAATACCGTATGCTAACACATGTATATGGACTTGAGGACACGAGAAGGGGAAAGGGTAAGCTTGGACGAAGTGAGAGAGTGGCATGGACATACATACACTACCAAATGTAAAATAGATAGCTAGTGGGAAGCAGCTGCATTGCACAGGGAGATCAGCTCTGTGCTTTGTGACCACCTAGAGGGGTGAGATAGGGAGGGTAGGAGGGAGACGCAGAGGGAGGGGATATGGGGATATATGTATACGTATAGCTGATTCACTTTGTTATACAGCAGAAACTAACACACCATTGTAAAGCAATTATACTCCAATAAAGATGTTAAAAAACAAAACAAAACAAAACAAAACAGGGGTAAGAATAATACCTATTCCAAAAAGCTGTTGTGGGGGATTATAAGGCGTACGAGGTTCCAGGCTCTGTGCCCAGCACAGGGTAAGCACTCCGTGATGGTGACCAACATGGTCTGCATGTCCCCAAGGGCTGTGGATTCAGGGCCCTGATGCTTGGAGGCAGGGGAGGACTGCCTGATTTCAGAAGATCTCGTTAGAGGCCTCTGTGCACTTTGGGATCACAGAGGCAGGGGCACTACCCCCCTTGACATATAGGAAAATGTCTGGGGGACGGACACACATAAGGTTCTGGAAAGGCACCTGAAGGAAGACAAGAGGCCTGGGTTCTGGGCTCACCCTTGGGAACACCAGGTCTTCAGTCAGTCCCTCCTCCCCTTCACAACCACATTTTCTCAGCCCCACTGGCCTCCTGGGAACACTGGGGCCAGAACACTAGATGGGGAAGCCTGGGGCCCAAACGATCTCTGATGTGTAAACAGAACACGAACAGAAAGAGAGGGTCAAGCAACAAGGCTCCAGGATGATGGGTGTAGTAAGCTCTTGGAAGACTAGAAGAACGTGGGAAGGCTGCCTGGAGGGGGTAGAATAGGGAGGGTCCTTGAAGGAAAAGGGAAAGTGGTAAGGAAGGGCATGCCCACTGGCAGGATCATGAAGATTCCTTCCGGGAATTCTGGGATCTGACCGTCAGGAACACAAAGCCCAAGTCTGGCGTGATGGGGCAGGGAGGCTACTATCTCCCTGAGCTCTGCCGCCTACTAGCAGAGCAGTGTGGTACAGTTTTGTGGCTGCTGTGAGCCTCAGTTTCCTCACTCGTAAATTGGGTATAAAATCAGTCCTTGCCCCTGGATTTGCTGGTGAGCGTTACATGAGATCATGCTTATAACACACTCCACATGGTCCTGGCATGCAGTAAGGGTCGATTGGTAGCAGCCACTATTAAGAGTTTGGGCTTTCTATAGGCACCTTCTACCAGGGAGACTCACAGAAGGAATCAGATTCATATTTAAGAAGGAGGGAGACAGTGAGGAGGCCTGAGCAGCTGCCTGGGACCAGAGGAAAGGGCCCAGCAGCCAACCCCCTTCTTCACAGAGGGGCCCCCAGATCTGACTCCTAGATCCCAAACCCCCGGCCCAGGCTGCACGACTGTGACTGTTAGGAAGGGCCTGCCCTGGCCCCCTCGCCTTCGCACTTTCCCAGCCGCTGGGGGTTTGGAAGGACATCTTAGGAATCTGGAAAATTTGCAAATCCATTTAAATCCTGAGAGGTTGCCTGGCGGCCGACTGGCTTAGAGCCAGACAGATTCTTAGGGACAAGGCTTGGGCCCAGGGACAGAGGCAGTGGATCTGAGGTCCCCGTTCCCTGCTAGGTCCTCTTGCCATGTACCCTGCTGGCCATCTCTCAATTCCCCTCTCACACCCCTCCCAGCTCTCCCCGCCACCCCCCCACAGGCGGTGCTTTGCTTTGGAGGACACCCCCGCCCCCCCGCTTGGCACCCAGAAACCTCTGAGATTTGTTTGATGCGGGCAGGGGGCACCGACCCCAGAAGCAGCCTGAGCAGGAGAGAGCTGGCTCCTCCAGCCCTGATGTCGCCAACAGCCTCCTGGCCTCCTCCCATCTGGTTTGGTTAAAAATATTTTCCATTTTTTGACCTACCCAAGAAGGCGCAGTCTGGGACAAGGGGACAGGACAAGGGGCTGGGGTTCCCTCCTCTTCCCAGCACTTACCTTGCTGCTGATGCCTTCTGAAGTGTGGGCAAGGTCCCAGGCTCTGGGCTGTCACCCCCTCCAGGAAGACCTCCTCACTGCCTACCCTCTCCTGTTATCAGAAAGACTTTGCTGGACCTGAAATTGGGCAGCAGCAGGGTAGGAGGGCAGTGAGGACCTTTGCAGGCTCCCAGAGCCTCAGGAGAATGGCGGGAGTGAGGGGCTACGGGGGTGAGGAGTGGCCTCACTCCCAAAGCATCCCTCTGGAGGAGCAGGGCTGCCAGGAGGGGCCGCCCTGGATCTGTCTGTCTGTATCGTTCGGCACAGGCAGCTGCCGGGTGCCGCTGGTCAGAGGGGCCCGGGCGCTCTCCTAGTCCCTCCTTCTCTCCGGCTCCAGACTGGGCGGGCAGGGACTGCGGGCTGCTGGCAGCCCCAGGAGCTCACACCACCGTGGGCTTCCCTGCCCCCCCTACTTTGGGGGAAAGGCTGCAGGGCGGCCTCTGATTGGCTCAGCTGGGAGAAGGGGGCTGGGGGCGGGGAGGGTGGACGCGTGCGTCTGTTTTCAATTTTAGTTCCCCCTCCCTCTTTCTTTTCCCCCAAGTTTCTTGTTTTTCTTCCTCTTTTCCCTCTGCTTGCTCCCTCCCGTAGCCTGCTCACTCAGGATGTGAGGAGATGTTTAGAAATTCCGCAGCCCACGCCAGCCAGCCTCTGAGTCACTTTTATTAAAGAGTGGCCTGGCCCCACTCACCTGATGCCTGTCTCGGGTGGCAGACTCCCCTTGCCGTGGCACCTGGGGCTGGGTCCCTTCTCTGTGCCTTAGCTTTCCCATCTGTAAAAGGAGCTCCGATAACCTATCCGGTTGATTCCATCGACATTCATTCCTTAAACAAGCTTGTTGAGCACCTACTACGTGCCAGACGCTGTGCTGGGTGTTGGGATGCAGTAGTAAGTTACAGTCCCTGACCTCAGGGTACCTAGGCTAGTGGGAGAGACAGTGCCCAGGGAGGGCAGGGGGGCTGAGAGTGCATTCAGAGGGGCACTCGCAGAGGCTTAAGGGAATCAGAAAGGGCTTCTGAGAAAAGGTGACTTGGAAGAGAGAGAAAGCCCTTCTGAGGTTATCAGTCACTTCTCATAAGAAGAAATCAAGGTCCAGGGGTGAATTAGCACAGAGAGAGAAAGAGACATGCCCAAAGTCATCCAGCAAACTTCAGATTTCCAGACATCTTCCTCCATCATCTCAAAATCCCTGGACTACCAAGAAAGAATTATTTCCTCACTGTATAGACAAGGAACCGAAGCCCAGAGGAGTGAGATGAGCTTCGCAAACTCACACAGCTATGGCAGAGCTAAAGCAGAACGAGGCCTCATGAGTCACATGGTGGAACAGATACAGGTGATCTGACCCCAGCGGAAGACCCACACTGCAGTGTCAACCGGCCCTCCTGTCCCACCTTCTTCTTGGGTTATCCCTTCCCCATCTCTCATTCATTTTCGAGTGCCTGTTGCGTTCCGTTTCCATCCTCTGCACTAAGGTCTGCCAAGGTTCCTCTGGGAGCCCCTGGGCTTCTCACCCCCTCACTTCTTCAACCGTCATTTCCTCGGATCAGAACGTGTCTCTAGTCACAGACTCCTGACCAAGGGCATCATTTTAAAAGGACATAGAGTTGGGTTGTGTTACCCTGCCGCCATTACTGTACACATGGGGAATCGGAGTCCCAGAGAGGGGAAGAAAAGTGTTCCAGGTCACACAGGTAGAGCCTGACTCTGCCCAGAGCTCCTTCCATCCTGCCCTCTGTCTACACCCTTTTCCTCCTGGGCCTCACCCCAGGTTCCTGTTCATGGGTGGAAAGAGGTTGGGATTTCATGCCAACCACGGTAACCTATCTTGCACTCATTTCTCGGTCTTGTCCCAGTGGGGACTGCCCAGCGGAGCATCTGGCTGGACCACACAGAGGGAGAAGGGTTCTCAGATGAGCTCCAGGCAATGTGCTGGGGGCCGTGAGAGCCTCCCAAGAGAGGGGGCCTGGTCCAGCTTGGTGGCAATGGAGTCACAGGGGAATACGGGGGACTCCAAAGACCACAGGGTCAGGCCTTCCTGCCCAAAGATTCCATTAGTCTTTACAACTTCCCTCCAGGCATTTGCCTTGGCCATTCACCTCTAAAGCCTTGGCCCAACTTCTCGGACCAGGTCAGTGGGGGAGAACAAGGAGGCATTTCAACTCCCAGTACCCAAAATAGATAGTCTGGGAGTCAGGAGACCCAGCTGTGCACTTCTTGTGTGGCCTTGGGTAGTTACCATGGCCTAGCTGAGCCTCAGTTTCCCCATCTGTTCATAACACGGGTGGACTCTCTGTGCTGGAGGGCCCTTGGGATGCTTTGTCTGCAAGTGTCTTAGAGTTGGACTCTAGCTAGGGAGAGGAGGCTGGTGGACCCCAGGGCAAGGGGACAGCTGGGGGCCAGAGATGCAGCACAGAGGGGAGGGGGCGGCCGCTGGTGGCTCCCCTGGGAAGCTGGCGGCTGCCGGTTTCCGGCCAGCCCAGGCATCCGGTTGGCCCATCTGGAATCACTTAGCCCCTACCACCATTAACCCTTGGCAGGCACCAGGACTGTTATGCCTCCTCATAGCTGAGATGGGGTTGGGGGATGCAGAACCCCATGGAACACCACAGGGCACTCACTGAGGGCTGGACAGTTGAGGAAGAAGGGTCATGATTGACAGGGCAGGCTCTGGAGCCGGAGACAGAGCTGGTTTCAAATCCCGGCTTCTGCAGTTCCAAGCTACATGATCTCGGGCAAGGCACTTAAACTTCTCAGCCTCGGTTTCCTCCTCTGAAAAATGAAGATAATTCAAGGAATGACTCGAAAGACTGCTGTGATTTGTAATGCACGCCTCAAGGGCTAAGTACAGTGCCTGAAGTGTTCTTGAAATAGTGTGTCTCCCTCATTCCAGCTGCAGCCCACCACTGTGTACCCCTAGGCTGAGCTCTCCGCTTGCTGGGCCTCAGTTTCCCCCGTGTACTCTGAAGGAGTGGGCAGTGGGCAGTGCAGTGCCGTCACGCCGGGGTGGTCAGCGTGGCCCCCAGCCCCACTGGAGACAGGATGAGCCACGAGCAGCCTCCCACCTGCCCAGATGCTGGGAGCCTGGTCCAGCCTCCGACAATCCTGTCTTGGGAGAGGCTAGGTTGAGAGTGGGTGGGTGGAGCGTGGAGCGTGGGGAGCACTGCCTGAGGTGAAGTGGAATGGGGTACAGAGGGAGAGAGGAGCCGCAGGCCTTGGGGTTCAGCACGTCCCCTCCCCACTGCACAGTGTCATGCTCGGGGATTAAGAACCTGGGCTCTGATATGGGTAGTTCCAATCCAACTCTGCCACTTCCTAGCTGTGTGACCCTAGACGAATTACATGATCTGAGCTCAAAGAGCCTCAGTGTTTTGAGCTGTAAAAGGGGGCTGTTGAGAGGCCTGAATAACACCTGCACCGAAGGTGTTTTGTTCCAGGACTAGGGCAGAGTGAGAAAGCTCCACAGGAGGTGCCTGATTCTCAGGTGTCGCTGGGAGCTGCTGCCGCAGAAGTCCACCATCAGGGGTGGAGGGAAGCTGGTCCCACCGCTGCTTGTACAGTCAGGACGCCTGAGGCCCAGTGATGGAAAGTGACTGTGATATGAGACCAGGACGGACACCCAGGTTCCGGTCTAGACTCTCAGGCCCATGTTCTTCTCTGAAGGAGGGAACTGGGCTGAACTGAACCCCCTCCTCAGCCCCCCAACCCACGCTGCTTAGAGCCGGAAGCCAGAGCTCTCCGTGGGGTGGGGGAGGGGGCCCGGAAAGGGCGCCTGAGTGGGAGAATTCCCAGTAGGCCAGCTCAGTGCTCACTCAGGCAGCACCAGCAGCCACCACATCTGGCTCTCCCACGCTCCCGGCGCCGCCCCCCCGCAGGCTCCCCCGGCCTGGGGTGAGGATGCAGCACACATGTTGCAGGCATTGGCACAGTCATCTTGGATGTCAGGGCCTGAGGAGTCCTAAGAGCGACAGGCATGGAAACTGAGGCCCAGAGAGCAGAGAGGACTCGCCTGAGGTTAGCAGAGACAGAAGGGGCCTGGAATGCAGGACTCCTGACCCCCAGCACCGTGTCTTTCCTCCCTGCACACCCTGAGCTGGTAGGTCCCTGTACCTACAGGTGGGGGAGTGAAAAGAGGCACACAGTGGAAACTGCCCCTTCCCCTCCTGGACACTCAGCACAGTGGCTGGCTGGTGGGGCAGAGGGACCGGTGGCGGCTTCAGGCCACACTCCCAACCTAGATTCCTAGAACCGCTTATGCTGGCCCAGGCTGTCACCACCAAGGCCTAACAAGGGCTTCAAGACCCTGCCCGCCTCAGCCTCTCCCCAGCCTCCAGCTGGCATTGGTCTCACTGCCCCAGGGAACAAGAGTGTGTCCTTCTGGTGCACAGATGGCTCAAGGATCATCAGAACCCCAGGGCCCTCAGAGGCCACATATCTCCCCCTCACTGGCTAAACTGGGCCTCAGAGAAGGCCAGAACCCTCTTGAGGGCACACAGCGGGTCTGGAATGGGGCCCCTGACTCCCAGGCCCTTCTGTTTCTCCCACCGCTTATCCATGCAATTCAAGTTAACTGAACACCTGCCATGTGCCCTGCCCTCATAGAGCTCATAAGCAAACACCAAGGAAACCACAAATTAATATAAAAATTGTGACAAATGTGATAAAAGAGTCAGAATAACAGGCTGGGTAGGTGGGGTTCTTGTTTAGGTAGATTAAGGCTCCTCTGGGGAAGACATATTTCAACTGAGATCTGAGGTTAAGAGGCCACCTACAATGCAGGGGCAGGAACAGTGTTCTGGACAGGAGGAACAGCATGCGCAAAAGCTTGGAGGCCGGAAAGAGCCTGGTGTGTTTGAACAGGAAGGAAAGAATGGTTGAGGCACAGAGAGGAGACGTGGTGGGGAATAGGCTGCAGAGGCAGTAAGGGGCCTTGTGGGCCCGACAGGAGTCTGGCTTTTGTCCTGAGGGTCAGGAGGGGCCAGTGTGGGATTTTAAACAGGGCACCGATGAGATCATGGTGGTACGCTGTGGAGGACTGGCTAACAGGGGCAAGAGGCGAGGCAAGGCAGGGGGCTAGTAGGGAGGCTACGGTAGTCGACTGTGGGCTGACCGCCCCCACCCTGACTCTCTCCATCCCAGAGGCTGCGGGAACGCGTTCAACTGGGAGTTGGGATTTCTGGGCCATGCTTGACCACTGACTCACAGTGTGACCTTCCTGTCCCGGCCTCTGTATCTCCTCTGGACAATGGGTCAGACACAGTGCTCCTTCAGATGTGCACATTCTGCCCCTGGGTCTCTGGCTCTAACGTCCTTTCCGCTCCCTAAGTGGCTGTGTACTGAGGGACTGCCCCCCGCAGGCCACGCCTCTGTTTCTTCACTGGGAGGGGGAGGGGAATCAGCACATCTTGCGTCAAGATTGAGACTAGGCAGCCAGTGAGCCTTCCAGTAGTACCTCAAAGGGACAGCAGGTGGCGCCCCAGCCTCTGAAGGGGGCAGGAGGAGGAGAGGACCGTAATGGGAGGGGAGAGGGGAGGGGGGAGGGGCTCCCAGCAGCTCCAGCACTCACCCGTGAGCCTCACAGCTGCCCCTTGAAGGTGGGCAGAGATCACCCATCCTCACTTCCACCTCAGGAACAGCTCAGAGAGGGAGAGTTCCTTGCCCAAGGTCACAGAGTGAGGTCGAAGCCTGGCTGGGAATGGGGGGGCAGTCTAGGTAAGCCTAATGCTGGCCGTGGTGCCCACCAGCTTCTCTTAAGCAAATCACTTCCAACAGGAAGCTAAGCCCAGAGCCTCTTTCTTTCAGGGCCATAAACCTGATTTAAAAACCAAGTTATCACCAAGATCTTTATGAGGCCATCGTCTCTGAGCCCCACCCCAGAAGGCCCTGGTTGGGTGTGTGAGAGCAGCCCAGAGGGAGGACTTCCAGAGGGAAGAGGGGCCCACCCGGGGAGCCAGAGGGAAGGAGGGCTCCAATAAACGGCCGCTCCCAGAGATAAGGGGCTGTCAGAGAGGAAGAGGCTGCAACACAGTCAAGGAAGGGCTTCTCCACCCACACTTGGTCACAGCGCCACAGCTGGACGGCTGTCCAAAGCAACAAGTCCCCAGTGGGCACCTGGGGACACTGAGGCCCAGGGAGGCAAGGACTCAAGGTCACATGGCGAGTCAGAGGCCAAGGTGGGGGAAGACCTGCGATTTCAGACGCCTAGCTTGAAATTTTTAAACAAGGTTACAGTGTCCTCAGAGGTGTCACATGAGGGGTAGTTCAGGTCTCTGACTGAGGGGTCCATCTAAAGGTGAGGGTGAGGGGGGAGCTGAGGCTCTTTTGCCTGAGGAAGCTAAAGGACGAAGAGGAATCAGGTATTTGTTTAAGAAAAACCCTGGGGTGAGGGGAGAGGCACATCCAGGCTCACTATCCTTCCAGGTGGCTCAGCTGGAGAGGAAAGAAAAACTTCCATACAGGCCACTCACCGGCTGTGTGGCCTCAGGCAGGTAACTTCACTTCTCTGAGCTCTAGCAGCTTCACCTGCAAAACAGGGATAACAATGACCCGACCTCACCTAGCTGAGGATGAAATGAGATTAACACATGCAAACAACTTGGCATGATGCCTGGCACTTAGTAAATGCTCAATAAATAATGGTGCTCTTGTTATTATTTCAGCACAGGTAAAAGGGCAAACCCTGCAATCTCAGAGAGATGCAGTGAAAGGGCGCCGAGCTGGACATCAGAAGACCTGGGTCTGATTCCAGTACAGAACTGACCTGCTGTGGGAACTTGGAAAAAAATCCTTTCTTTCTTGAGGCTTCTGGCCCTCAGTTTCCCTACCTGTAAAATGAGTGGGTTGACTCTCTAAGGGTCTTGTATGATCAGGATGCTACGAAATGTATGATAGCCTTGCACTCCTACACTACATGGACCAGGGGTGCCGTTTGGAGGATCAGCAGGGCTGGCTGAGGACCCCTTGGGCGCTCTGGCTGGGCAGCGAGAAAGGCCAGTGGGGTCAGGACACCTAGCTTCTGTGCCCAGCTCTGTGCCTCTGTGACCTTGGCCAGGCACCTAGACCTCTCTGTGCTTCCTGCTTCCTTTCCTCATCCAGCAAATGGGGCCAGTTTGTCCCACCTTTCCCAGTACCCAAGGCTCAGGAAAGAGCAGGCCCAAGGTGGGGTGGGGGTGGGTGGAGGCCGGCCCCAGGAGGTGTCTGTGGAGCGGCAGGCGCCTCCTGCCTCCACCCTGGGAGAGGACAGCACTGAGGGTACCACGGAGCAGCTGGGATGGGCCCCCAGGCCTTAGGCCTCCCTAACTCTGCTCTCTCCCTGGCTAGGGAAAGAGTCCCTGCTTTGCCTGGAAAGTCCCCCATCCCTCAGCCACCACCCAAGCTCTGGACACTGTCTTCATCACTCCTGGACCCCTGCCCAGCTTCCTTGCAGCTTTCAGGCTTCCCACCTCTCCTCTGGCTCATCCTCCACACACCAGCCACAGCCCCCTTCCCACCACGCAAAACCCTTGATAACAACCTCCCATACCCCTCATCAGGTCTGTCCTGCCAGGCCTTGCTCTGTCTCTCTCCACACTCCTCTCCTGCCCCCGTCTTGTGCGCCCCCCATCACTAAACTCCAAATTGGTCTTTCAGTTCTGGAGGACCACGTGTCCCCTCCAGCCTCAACCCCTCTGTTCACACTGTCCCTCTGCCCACAGTGTCCCTCCCTGCTCCCCAGGGCCTTGATTCATATGTCACTTCCTCTTGCAAGACGTCCATGTCTCCTCCCTTTGGGAAAACTCTCCGGATTCCCGGCCCTCACCGAGATGTAATTTTGCCCCTATTTGTGATCATTTGATTCGTACCTGCTTCTCCCCCTTCCCCTTCTGTAAGCACCCCAAGTGCAGAGCCTCGCTCAGTACCTGACACAGGGTCAGCACAA